>NC_044388.1:2463713-2787652 GCF_006542625.1 Nomascus leucogenys | reverse complement strand
GTAGCTGGGACTACAGGCATGTGCCACCATGTCTGGCTAATTTTTGTATTTTTCATAGAGACAGGGTTTCGCTATGTTGGCCAGGCTGGTTTCCAACTCCTGACCTCAGGTGATCCACCCACCTTTGCCTCCCAAAGTGCTGGGATTACAGGCGTGAGCCACCACGCCCAGCCCGTTTGCTCATTCTTGAGCTCCAAATAAGTGGAACCATCCAGTATGTGTTCTTTTGTATTTGGCATCTTTCATCTTTCATTCAACATCGTGTTTATGAGATTTATTCCTCTTGATTTTTTTACATTTTTTGAGACAGAGTTTCGCTCTTGTTGCCCAGGCTGGAGTGCAATGGCGCGATCTCAACTCACTGCAACCTCCGCCTCCCGGGTTCCAGTGATTCTCCTGCCTCAGCCTCCCGAGTAGCTGGGATTACAGGCATGCATCACCATGCCCAGCTAATTTTGTATTTTTAGTAGAGACAGGGTTTCTCCATGTTGGTCAGGCTGGTCTCGAACTCCCAACCTCAGGTGCTCTGCCCGCCTCGGCCTCCCAAAGTGCTAGGATTACAGGCATGAGCCACCATGCCCGGCCATTATTCCTCTTGTTACTTGCAATTGTAAATTGTTTGTTTTCACTGTTATGTAGTATCCCATTGTATGATTATACCACAGTTAATTTATTCACTCTATTGTTAATGAACATTTGGGTTGTTTACGGTTTGGGGCTATTATAAATAAAGCTGCTATGAGCTTTCTTGTACATGTCTTTGGTGGACATATATACATTTATGTCTTTTGTGGGGAAGAGATCTTGCCAGGGATATGAAGTTCCAGGTTGGAAAATGGGCAGTTGTGATTAATGGCTCTTGCCATGAGATCTAGAGCTTGTCTATGTTTCAAAAGGCTGGAATTCTTTTTTCAAAAATAATTTTTTTCTTTTATTATTACTCTATAAGGCTGGAATTCTAACCTGAGCTGCTGGACCTTTCCCACGGGCAAGTAGAAGCCAATTCTAGCGATATGATAGCCTGATTTAGCAAAGGTGCAAGGAGAGGCCCAGGTACTCTGACAACTTGGGGGATTCTAATTTGTCATCTTCTGTTTCCATAAGGTTTTGGGCCTCTCAGAAGGGGCAACAAATGAAGAAATACATCGGAGTTACCGGGAGCTAGTGAAGGTCTGGCACCCAGACCACAACCTGGACCAGACAGAGGAGGCACAGAGGCACTTCCTGGAGATCCAGGCTGCATATAAAGTCCTGAGTCAACCCAGGAGGCCCAGGAGATCCCGGAGGTGAAAAGAAACGTCCCCCTGAGGATTGACCCTTCCTAGCAGAGCTGGGCAACTTGTCCCAAATCTAGCTTTGCCCACGAATGGCATCCCAACAGAGTTAAAGAAACTGCTTGCAGGGGCCGGGCGTGGTGGCTCACACCTGTAATCCCAGCACTTTGGGAGGCCGAGGCGGGCAGATCACGAGGTCAGGAGTTCAAGATCAGCAGCCTGGCCAACATAGTGAAACTTCGTCTCTACTAAAAATACAAAAAATTAGCCAGGAGTGGTGGCAGGCACCTGTAGTCCCAGCTACTTGGGAGGCTGAGGCAGGAGAATCACCTGAACCTGAGAGGCGGAGGTTGCAGTGAGCCGAGATCACGCCACTGCACTCCAGCCTGGGCAACAAGAGTGAAACTCCGTCTCAAAAAATAAATAAATAAATAAAAGAAACTGCTTGCAGGGGACATGAGGAAACTTTAATGGGGTGAGAAAAGGTTGTGGTAGAAAAATGTGTTTATATTCTGAATTTCTGAATTCTTGGCTATTGCATTCTTGACAATTTTTCTTAAAACCAGAGAGTGAAAGGCATATTATAAAACAATCAAATATCTTTTAGAGTATGGACAACTATTATATATCAATAAAAAATTAATTAGAAAAAATATATCTTTTAGAGAACACACCACCTTATCCCACCCATGATATATTGATGTGTGATGGAGAAAGGTTATTTAACTATTTTTTTAAATGTGTAAAGCAGCAGGGCATGGTGGCTTATGCCTGTAATCCCAACAGTTTGGGAAGCTGAGGTGGGAGGATCACCTGAGGTCAGGAGTTCAACACCAGGCTAGCCAACCGACATAGTGAAACCCCATCTTTACTAAAAATACAAAACTTAGCCAGGCATGGTGGCGCACGCCTGTAGCCCCAGCTAGTCGGGAGGCTGAGGCAGGAACATCACTTGAGCCCGGGAGGTGGAGGTTTTAGTCAGCTGAGATTGAGCCACTGCGCTGTACTCCAGCCTGGGCGGCAGAGCGAGATTCTGTCTCAAAAATTAAATAAATAAATAAATAAATAAATAAATAAATAAATAAATGTGAAAAGCACTATGTTAGGAGATTGAAGGAAAAATATGAAGGTTCAAGTATTCACAAGCTGTCCTGTGATAAGAGAGATTTGATCTTTTCTGTAGATGGGGTGAGACTAGGATTAAATTTCAAAATTTGAGAAAAATATTTTCATTCCGTTTATGGGAGAACTTTCTAGCACCTACACTTTCTCCAAAAAGGAAGAAGCTACTGTGGAATGGGGAGTAGTTCTTCCTCCTCTAGTTAGAGGAGGATTTTTGGAGAGCTCTCAGACTTTACATAGGTGGTTAGACTGGCTGACTTCTCAGGTCTTCCCAGTATTTGAGGTCTGATACCCTACTCCTAGAAGCATACAATCTGATGGGAGATAATGACACAGGCACACAGATATCAAAGCCCTTGTTCAGTGTTTTGAACTAAATGTCATAAGAGCTGTAAATAGTGTATTGGGACATTGGAGGAGGGACAGATAGCATTGTTTTATGGGGACTCAGAAAGATTCATGATTTTATGTCACATGTCCCTTTGGGGACTTTGGGGAACCCTAGGGAACCAGCAGCTAGAGCATCTCAAGGGGGCCTTATTCAATTCTAGGTAACTAGCCAGGTGTGAAAGAAAGGGCCCAGGGTGTCTCACTATGCAGAGGAAGATTAGAGACCAGGAACATGATTTTAAATTATGTGCCTTTACTGCAGCTTTCTTGCTCTCTTTGTGTGTGTGCATTTTTTACATTTTTTTTCTTCTCTCTGGATGTTAAATCTGAGTAATATATATAATTTTTAAAGTGGAATTATGACCAGGCATTGTGCCTCTTGCCTATAATCCTAGCACTTTGGCAAGCCAAGGCAGGAAGATTGCTTGAGCCCAGGAGTTCAAGACCAGCCTGGGCAACATGGCAAAACTCTGTCTCTACAAAAAGTACAAAAATTAGCCAGGTGTTGTGGGGTGCACCTGTAGTCCCAGCTAAGGAGGCTGAGATTGGGAGGATCACTTGAACCCAAAAGGTGGAGGCTGCAGTGAGCTGAGATTGTACCACTACACTCCAGCCTGAGTGACACAGTGACAGCCTATCTCAAAAATACAAAAATAAATAAATAAATACATAAATAAAGTGGAATTATGTTGACGACTATTCTCCCTATTCTCTCTCTCTCTTTTTTTTTTTTTTTTGAGATGGAGTCTTACTCTGTCACTCAGGCTGGATCTTGGCTCACTGCAACCTCTGCCTCCTGGGTTCAAGCAATTCTCCTGCCTTAGCCTTTCGAGTAGCTGGGATTACAGGCACCCGCCACTACGCCTGGCTAATTTTTGTATTTTTAGTAGAGATGGGGTTTCACCATGTTGGCCAGGATGGTCTCGATCTCTTGACCTCGTGATCCGCCCGCCTCAGCCTCCCAAAGTGCTGGGATTACAGGCATGAGCCACCACACCTGGCCACTGTTCTCAAATTTTATTATGGGTTTTTTTTTTTTTTTTTTACAAAATATGGATATATTTTAATTTACTCAAATGGGAACTACTGATAAGCAGTTCTTATTTTTCCAGTATGAGCAAGGCTACAGTAAATATCTTTGAATATATGTACTGATGCTTTTTGTTTTTTGTTGAAGCTATATCCCAATAAGTGATAAGTAGGGTCGAACAGAAGACATGTTTTTTACAATTTTGATTGATATCATATTGGGCCAGACATGGTGGCTCAGGTCTGGCATCCCAGCACTTTGTGAGGCTGAGGTGGGAGGATAGCTTGAGCTCAGGAGTTCAAGATCAGCTTGGGCAACCTAGTGAGACCTCATCTCTACTAAAAAAACAAAACAAACACAAAATTAGCTAGGTGTGGTGGCATGTGCCAGTAGTCCCAGCTAGTTGGGAGGCTGAGGTGGAAAGATTGCTTGATCCTGGGAGGTTGAGGCTACAGTGAGCTGTGATGGTATCACTGCACTCCATCCTGGGCAACACAGCAAGGCCCTGCCTCAAACAAATGTATTTGGTTGATATTGTATCAGATTTCTTCTGAAAAATGTTTTAACAGTTTAGACTTTCACCAAGTGCAAGAAACTGGCATTTTCTTTGTAACTGGGCTGGAATGTTACCACTCTTTTAAACTTTTGTCAAGATGATCTTGAGAAATCTTATCTAATTACTTTAATTTGCATTTCCCTGACTCCTAATGAAGTTCAGCATCTCTTCAAATCTTTATTGGGCATTTGGATTTTCTCTTCAGTGAATTGCTTCATTATATTCTCTATTTATTCTAAAGTTGTGTTCCTATTTGTCGCTCTCAAATCTAGTTTGGTGGAATCCTTGCATGTTAGAAACCTTAACCCTTGTAATATGTGTTGTAGATATTTTTCCCTTGCCTATGACTTGTCTTTCGTCCTTGAGCATGAGTTTTAGAGTCAGAAGAACCAACAGTAGGATTTGAATCAGGTTGCATTATTTTCTAGTTGTCGTATTTTTTATTTCTTCAGCTTCTTGGAATCTTAGTTTCCTTTAAAATTGAGATAATAGTATCTACCTTATTCAAAAAATTTTTTTGGCTGGGCACGGTGGCTCACGCTTGTAATCCCAGCATTTTGGGAGGCCAAGGCGGGCGGATCACCTGAGGTCAGGAGTTTGAGACCAGCCTGGCCAACATGGTGAAAACCCATCTCTACTAAAAATACAAAAATTAGTCAGGTATGGCAGCGCATGCCCATAATCCCAAGTACTCAGGAGGCTGAGGCAGGAGAATCACTTGAACCCGGGAGGTAGAGACGAGGTAGTGAGCTGAGATCACACCACTGCACTACAGCCTGAGTGGCAGGGCGAGACTCTGTCTCAAAAAAAAAAAATTATTTATTTATTTATTTATTTATTTATTTATTTATTGAGACAGGGTCTTGCTCTGTTGCCCAGGCTGGAGTTTAGTCGGGTGATCACAGCTCACTGTAGCCTGGAACTCCTGGGCCCAAGTGATCCTCCTGCCTCAACCTCCCAAGTAGCTGGGACTACAGACAGCACCACCATACCTGGCTTTTTTTTTTTTTTTTTTTTTTGTAGAGATGGGGTCTTGCCATGTTGCCCAACCTGGTCTCTAACTTCTAGTTTCAACCTACCCTCCTGTTTGGCCTACCAAAGTGCGGGGATTACAGGTATGAGCCAAGTATCTACTTTAAAAGGGTTGCTGTGGCTAGGCATGGTGGCTTACACCTGTAATCTCAGCACTCTGGGAGGCTGAGATTACAGGCTACTAAAAATACAAAAAATTAGCTGGGTGTGGTGGCACATGCCTGTAATCCCAGCTACTCAGGAGGCTGAGGCAGGAGAATCACTTGAACCCAGGAGGTGGAGGTTGCAGTGAGCTGAGACCGCGCTGGAGGTTGTCACACCAGCCTGGGTGACAGAGTGAGACTCCATTTCAAAAAATAAAAAACACAAAAAGTACAAAAATGAGCCGGGCATGGTGGCACACTCCTGTAGTCCCAACTACTCTGGAGGCTGAGTGGGGAGAATCGCTTGAACCCAGGGGGCGGAGGTTACAGTGAGCCGAGATGGTGCCACTGCACTCCAGCCTGGGCAACAGAGTGAGACTCCGTCTCAAAAAAAAAAAAAGAAAAAAGAAAAAAGAAAAGGTGGCTGCCCAGAAGGTCAATCATGAGTGAGTCATGATTGTGCCCCGACACTCCAGCCTGGGCAACAGAGTGAGACGCGGTCTGAAATAAATAAATAAATAAACAAAATAAAAACAAGTAAATGAAATTAAAACAAAACCCAAAATACAGTCTTAGAAAAAGAAGGACATTTAGTAAAATAATAGGAAATCTAAGACATTAACAAGTGAGTCTTCATTTTCTGCCTTAGTTGATTTAATGAAATCCAGTGATTTCATATTCTCCCATTTGCACAAATCAAAAATTCACAGATACTTTGAAGAGTTGGAAGGGAATTGAGAAGGCCCAAGCAACTATACAGTACAGAATCTTGGGAAAAGCTTGCCTTAGAGATGACCATTTTGGGTTTTGCTTGAATTGGAAATCTTCTACCTGTCTCACCTTTTAGACATCCTTAATTGTTTCCTAAATTTGCTTCCTTGTAATGTCTTTCTGGACCTGCCATCTCTTGCTACAAAGAACAAAAACAAAAAAACAAAAACCATTTCTTGATGAGATTCTGCCCTTCATCTCCTATCCCTCTAAATCTTCCATTTGCCACATTTACCATCACCTTGTTTAAGGAGGAGGCACTGTAGTTCAAGTGAGGAAGGATGAAGAGGTGAAGAGATGGGTCTCTACTTCTACCTCTTGCATTGACCATACTGGTGACTTTGGGTGAGCCACTTTTCCACCAGGGCCTCCGTTTCTTTCTTGTCAGGTGAGGGAGATGGACTTAGATGATTTTTTTTTTTTTTTTGAGATGGAATCTACTTTGTTGCACAGGCTGGTGTGCGGTGGCACAGTCATAGCTCACTGCAGCCTTTACCTCCTGGGCTCAAGCGACCCTCTCACCTTGGCCTCCCAAAGTGTTGGGATTACAGGCATGAGCTACTGACCTCAGCCTAGATGACCTTTAAGCTTGCTTTCAACCTGCACTCTGGAGTTCTTAGCTTTTCAGCTGAGGCTTGTATTAAATGGTTTGATTTGTCATCTTCTGTCTGCCCCCTTGTGGACATTGTTTTGGGAAGAAAATAAAATATTTAATTGCTCGAAAAACAATATAATGACCATCCCACCCTCCAAAAATTCACTTGCATCACACTGTTTTCAATTATTCATGTTCACTTCTAGTCCTAGTTCATAAATGTACATCATTTTACATGGTTGAATCATATCAGGGACATAATTTTGTACTTTTCTCCCCTCCCTGATAATGATGATGTTTTTACAGTAAAATATAAAAATGCTTGTGATTCAATAAGTTTTTAAAATATTACTATAAAGACTGTTATTATATATATTTAATTGAGACATAATCCATATAGCATAAACGTCACCCTTTAAAAGTGTGCAATTCAGTGGTTTCTGATAGATTCACAAGGTTGTATAATCATCACCTCTATTTAATTCTGGAATGTTTTACCACCTCAAAAAGAAACTCCATACTCATTAGCAATCACTCTCCATTTCCTCCTCCTTCTAGCCTCTGCAATCACTGATTTTCTCTCTGTCTCTAGATTTGCCTATCCTGGACATTTTATTTAAATGGCATCACACAATATGTTGTCTTTTGTGTGTGTCTGGCTTCTTTCATTGAACATAATGTTTCCAAGATTCAAATATGGGCTGGGTGTGGTGGCTCACACCTGTAATCCCAGCACTTTGGGTGGCTGAGGTGGGCGGATCACGAGGTCAGGAGTTTGAGACCAGCCTGACCAACATGGTGAAACCCTGTCTCTACTAAAAATACAAAACTTAGCTGGGTGTGGTGGCATGCATCTGTAGTCCCAGCTACTCAGGAGGCTGAGGAAGGAGTATCGTTTGAACCTGGGAGGCGGAGGAGGTTGCAGTGAGCTGAGATTGTGCCACCGCACTCCAGGCTGGGTGACAGAAAGAGACTCTCAAAAAAAAAAAAAGAAAAGAAAAAAAAAAGATTCAAATATGTTGAAGCATGCATTATTATTACATTTATTTTATTTTTTAATAACACACCATTATATCTTAAAGCTGTATAATATTCCCTTTTTGAGAAACATTTATATAATGTTGTTATAAATAATGTGGCATCAATATCTTCATGCCTCTAATTCATCTGTTCTCTTGAATTATTTCCTTAGAATAAATTCCCATGGGTGGGATTACTGGGTCAAAGGGTATGAACATTTTTTATAGCTCTTGTCAATATTGCTCTTAAATTGTGGTGCCCAGAACTAAATGCAATTCTGAGATGTGTTCAGACAGAACGGGGTACTGTGGGGCTATTACGTTCTCAAGGTCTGAACAATATATCATCCTTTAAATCCAGCAGCCTAAAAATTTATTAGCTTTTTTTGGTTGCTATGTAAGTGTGACTCATTGAGCTTATAGTCAACTGAGGCCCTCAGATCTTTTCCTAGGCACTGTGTCTTAGAGCTATGTTTGCATCTACTCTAGGACCCAGAAGGCCTTTGAAGACTCACTGACTTTAGTACTCTATGTCTTAGTTTTCTTTTCTCTTGAACAGTGGGGTGGTTCTAACAAGCTTGGAGAGGTGTGGTTTGTTGTAGTCTTAGCTAGGAACTGCAGATGGTGCTACAAGGCTGTCACAGGGTAAAATATGTCCCTCGCCTGTCCCCTTCACTTAAAAAACAATGTGGTAGTGGCACCTCCATAGCAGGTTCATTACCAGAGTTCAGTCCTCTCCTTTTGCTGAGAAGGAGCAAGCAACTGTGAAGTTGGATTTGGGGTGTTATTCAAGGCAAGCTCCAACTGAAGCATGCTTTTCAGTTGTCATTTAATCTCCTAGGAGAATCTAGAGCTATTTCATGTTAGAACTTTGAACACACATCTCATGCCAGTGCTTTGGCTTTTGAAGTTCACACCCTGAGAAGGTGATTTAAAATTTTTTTCTTTTGCTTCATGTTCCCTGCAGTCTTTCTGTTAGTCACCTCAAGGGATTGAAAGTTGTTCAACTGTTTTGTTTTTGCTAAGATGAGTTTTGAGCAATAAAAGTAAAAAATGTATGTAGGGTTCCAGCTAAAGATACTTCATTTCGATAATTTGTTCTCTCTTTTCTTTCTCATTCTTCTTTTTCCCCACTTCTCATTCACCCTTTCCATAGTCCATCTGGTTATTTGCAAGCTATTATGACTCTAAGCAAGGATCTTGGACTTGCTGCCCAGGCTGGAGTGCAATGGCGCCATCTCGGCTCACCACAATCTCCGCCTCCCAGGTTCAAGCGATTCTCCTTCCTCAGCCTCCTGAGTAACTGGGATTACAGGCATGCACCACCACACCCAGCTAATTTTGTATTTTTAGTAGAGACAGGGTTTCTCCATGTAGGTCAGGCTGGTCGCGAACTCCCAACCTCAGGTGATCTGCTCGCCTTGCCCTCCCAAAGTGTTGGGATTATAGGCCACCACTCCCAGCCCAGAAGGGAATCTTTTAACCCATTCTGTGCCAGACCTCAGTCCCAATTCTGGGTTGAGAAAGGTTGTGGGGAACATCTTCTGCTGGGCAGTGACTGAGTCAGCATGTGAGCCTGGCTTTGCAAGCAACACCTAAAAGGGCATTTTTCCTAGCATCAATGGCTCAGACACCTTTCAGGTGAATTAGTACCAGAAAAGGAACGGGAGCTGGGTGTGATGATGGGCGGAGGCGAGGGGATCACTTGAGCCTGGGAGTTTAAGGCTACAGTGAGTTATGATTCTGCCACTGTACTCCAACCTAGGCAACAGAGCAAGGCCCTGCCTCAAATAAATAAATAAGAAATTTACTAATCTGTCTCAAGAGTGGGGGAAAAAAAAAGGCCAGGCACAGTGGCTGACGCCTATAATACTAGCACTTTGAGAGGCTGAGGCAGGAGGATCACTTGAACCCAGTAGGGAGGATTGCTTGAGTTTGAGACTAGCCTAGGCAACATAGGGAGACCCCATCTCTATAAAAAAAATTAGCCAGGACTGGTGGCTCACACCTGTAGTCCAAGCCACTGAGAAGGCTGCAGTGGGAGGACCAGTTGAGCCTGGGAGCTGGAGGCTGCAGTGAGCAATGATCCCACCACTGCACTCCAAACTGGGCAATAGAGTGAGAACCCTGTCTCTTAAAAAAAAAAAAAAAAAAAGGAATGGGGCTTGGTGCCGGTGACTCACGCCTGTAATCCCAGCACTTTGGGAGGCCAAGGCAGGTGGATCATGAGGTCAAGAGATCGAGACCATCCTGGTCAACATATGAAACCCTGTCTCTACTAAAACTTCAAAAAAATTAGCTGGGCATGGTGGCGCACCTGTAGTCCCAGCTACTCGGGAGGCTGAGGCAGGAGAATCACTTGAACCCGGGAGGTGGAGGTTGCCGTGAGCTGAGATCATGCCATTGCACTCCAGCCTGGGTGACAGTGCGAGACTCTGTCTCAAAAAAAAAAAAAAAAAAGAACTAGAGGGAAGGAGATGCCTGACTCAAAAAAAAAAAAAAAAAAAAAAAAAAAGAATGGGAAGGTGTTGTGGGACATAAAACATCTTCGGTTCAGGTGTTTCCCAGTCACAGATCTGAGGGCCATTGAGGCTTGTTTTGCTCCCCCACCCCTCCTTCCATATCCTTACCCACTTTAGACGTGGTTTCTCTTGCTTTTTCCTCCCTTTCCCTCCCATGAACCACAGGAGAGAGTGTACATTTGATATTCAGTAAATTTGATATTCAGTGCCTGCAAACTCACTTCGTCTTAGCAGTTGACTTTTCTTGCACAGCCAAGATGATTGATCATTTCAGGCCCATCTCCCTTCAGGCTCTAATTCTTCTCCATCAATGTGTTTCTTGTTTTGATATTTCTGCCTTTGGCTGATGTTGTTCTTCTTTCCTATAATTATTTTTCCTCTCGGCTAAATCTTTTTTTTTTTTTTTTGATATGGAGTTTCACTCTTGCCCAGGCTGGAGTGCAGTGGTATGATCTTGGCTCACTGCAACCTCCACCTCCCGGATTCAAGTGATTCTTGTGCCTCAGCCTCCCGAGTAGCTGGGATTATAGGTGCCTGCCACCACGCCAGGCTAATATATTTGTATTTTTAGTAGAGACAGGATTTCATCATGTTGGCCAGGCTGGTCTCGAACTCCTGACCTCAGGTGACCCACCGGCCTCAGCCTCCCAAAGTGCTGGGATTACAGGCATTAACCACCACGCCTAGCCTTGCTAATAGAAATCTTTACACTTCTTTTATGACCTAGCTTAAGGTTTATCCCTAAATGATGCCTTCGCTGATTAATTCCACCTCTAGTAATCTTTGCCCTTTGAATTCCTTCTGTATTCCCATCTAGTTTGTACTGTTCTATCAATAAGTTTCTTGCATGTTGCCATAAAAATTGTTCTCTGTCTCATGTTTGCAAGTCTTCTCTTTTTTTTTTTTTTTTTTTTTGTTGAGACGGAGTCTCGCTGTCGCCCAGGCTGGAGTGCAGTGGCACGATCTCGGCTCACTGCAAGCTCCGCTTCCCAGGTTCACGCCATTCTCCTGCCTCAGCCTCCGAAGTAGCTGGGACTGCAGGCGCCCGCCACCTCGCCCAGCTAATTTTTTGTATTTTTAGTAGAGATGAGGTTTCACTGTGTTAGCCAGGATGGTCTCGATCTCCTGACCTCGTGATCCGCCCGCCTCAGCCTCCCAAAGTGCTGGGATTACAGGTGTGAGCCACCGCGCCCGGCCCCAAGTCTTCTCTTCTTAACTATACCAAAGCTGCTTGAGGCCAAGTGACTGTGTCTTCTCCTAATGTAAATAGCAGGACATTTATTAAATGTGCAACCTAGGTAAATTACTGAACAATTTTGAGCTTCAGTTTCCTAATTTGGTACATGAGGACAATGATGCCTGCACCACACAATGTTCAGACAATCAAATGAGACAATGTGTAGAGAGTGCTTTATGAAGTATAAAATATTTGACAGAAGTGAGGCATACTAATTTTTTTAAGATGGTGACAGAATCTATAAATGAAAGATAATTAAAAAACTTAATAAAAGAACTTAGAGTACAGCCATATTAGTTACATATCTTACACATAGGACAAATTCACTAAATATCAAATTCAAGTCTTAATGAACCTGCAAGGCTCACATTGAACTGAATGTTTCACATCTGAGTTTTGGGTCCAGCATTGCCAACAATTTTGTGATGTAACACTTCAACATTTGATAGTTTAAGGCCTTTCCCAGCTTTAAATATCTCATACACACGTGAAAATTTGGGTATGTTAGCCTTGTCTTTGGGCCTCAGCTTTGTTATCTGTAAAATGGGAAATGCTGACCTAATCAAACCATTTTAATTGAATTTATACAATGGATGTTCAAAGACACATTAATTCTGCAAAAAAGTCTTGGGGATGGGGATGGGAGTGGGAAGAGCTTCCTCGGGGAAAGCTGCATACTACATAGCCTGCTCACTTCAATATGAACAAAGCATGGTACCATATTAAATATTCCGGGAAATAAATAAACCAGTTTAACTTGATTTTAACCTGTGCTTCCCAAACTTATTTGGACATGGAATAGTTTTCTCAGATAACATCTATTTAGTATCCAACGAAACGAATTTTCTGAGACACACTTTGGACTGCTAACATGAATATTCTTAGGTACTAGGGTTAGTACAGGCAAATGGAAAAGTACAATCTTATCAGGTGTTCTCTGCTGGTTTTTGTGCCTGTTGTCACTTGCAGCTTCAGTCAATGGAGACTTTAAAACATTATGTTTCTTAATTACAGTCATTGGTTATCAAGTCTCCAAGATAATAAGTTAAATTTCTGTGCCTCTCAGGCTATAGTTGGCCTCTTTTTCTTCCTAATAAAAACATGGAATCTGGCAATCAATTATTTAAGATACAAAATATCAACTCGAACCAAACAAAAACATTAAAGTTCTGAAGTCAAGGATCTATTTGAAAACATATCAAATTAGGTCAGGTTAATACCTGCAGAATGTATCTGCCAAGGTAAAGCTTATGTCATGATTTCTCTCTAATTCTAGTTCTGGCACTTGATCATCAAGTGCCAATGGGATAAATTAATGGGATAAATTAATTTCGTAAGGCTGAACAGAGACTAATGGATCTCATTTGAAAATGATCTTTTTCTTTTTTAACCCTTAATATCTATGCTAAACATTTCAGAAATTTGGTTTTGTGTTTTCTTCAGAGTAGGTCACAAATATTATATTTTGCATTTATTGCAGCATTTATTTTCCTCTGAAATAATTTATACATGCACTTTGAACAATTTGCAATTATTTCAAGGCAGGTGACGATAAATGTTTTATTGTGAAGTAAAACATACACAGTAGGCTGGGTGCAGTGGCTCATACCTGTAATCCCAGCACTTTGGGAGGCCGAGGCAGGTGGATCACCTGAGGTCGGGAGTTCGAGACCAGCCTGACCAACATGGAGAAACCCTGTCTCTACTGAAAATACAAAATTAGCCGGGCAGGGTGGCTTGTACCTGTAATCCTAGCTACTCGGGAGGCTGAGGCAGGAGAATCGCTTGAACCCAGGAGGTGGAGGTTGCAGTGAGCTGAGA
Organism: Nomascus leucogenys; assembly: GCF_006542625.1. Classification (NCBI taxonomy): domain Eukaryota; kingdom Metazoa; phylum Chordata; class Mammalia; order Primates; family Hylobatidae; genus Nomascus; species Nomascus leucogenys. The sequence goes on along the minus strand of NC_044388.1, from coordinate 2,774,140 downwards.
TCGTGCCATTGAACTCCAGCCTGGGCAACAAGAGTGAAACTCCATCTCAAAAAAAAAAACATAAATAAACATACACAGTAGAAAATGTATGTGCATTATAAAGAACAAAAATAGGCCGGACCTGGTCAAACCTGTAATCTCAGCACTTTGGGAGGCTGAGGCGGTTGGATCATCTAAGGTCAGGAGTTCGAGACCAGCCTGGCCAACATGGTAGAAACCCCATCTCTACTAAAAATACAAAAATTAGCTGGGCTTAGTGGCAGGTGCCTGTAATCCCAGCTACTCGGGATGTTGAGAGAGGATGATTGCTTGCACCCGGGAGGCAGATGTTGCAGTGAGCTGAGATTGGGTCATTGCACTCCAGCGTGGGCGACGAGAGCAAAACTCGGTCTTAAAAACAACAACAACAAAATTAATATTTGTAACCCAGGTCAAAAAATATTTTTGAAACATTTGTTCAATGTCCCTTTAGAGAGGTTGAGTGCTGCAGGGAGAAAGGGCAAAGGTGGGCCATAAGTTGCAGTACCCCTTTTGCAAACCCCACTCAGCAAAACATATGCTAAAGCAACCTGCTCTCCTTGGAGGAGAGATATTTTTTGAGTAAAATCCTTGTGAGGAGGTCATGTCTACTACCACCCCAGGAACTTAGCAAAATGTCCCAACCACACCCCGAACTTTCCCTTGGAGGAGACTTGTTAAATACAATATTCTCCATCTTGTTAGATTCCCAGTGATGTTTTAACAGCTCTCATACCCTAGGGTGCTCCTTAATCTACCTCCCGTCTCTTGGAGAAGGCTATCCACATATACAAAGTCTCTCCTGGTCAGGTGTAGTGGCTCATGCCTGTAATCCCAGTGCTTTGGGAAGCCCAGGAGGGAGGGTCATTTGAGGCCAGGAGTTCAAGACCAGCCTGGGCAATGTGGTCAGACACCGATCTCTACAAAAAATTAAAAAATTAGCTGGGTGTGGTGGCCGGCACCATAGTCCTAGCTACTTGGGAGGCCAACGGGGAGGATCCCTTGAGCCCAGGAATTCAAGGTTACAGTGAGCTATGACTGTGCCACTACACTCAAGCCTGGGCAACAGAGGGAGACCCTGTCTCCAAAACAAACAAAAAAGTCTCCCCTATTAGATCAGGGAATCTCTTGGGAGACGCATCATGTCTTTCCCACAACAGACTACAACGTTAAGAATGGGAACTTTTTTTATTTGATAAGGTCTCATTCTGTTGCCCAGGCTGGAGTGCAGTGGTGTGATCACAGCTCACTGCAGCCTTGACCTCCTGGGCTCAAGAAATCTTCCTACCTCAGCCTCCTGGGCAGCTGGGACAACAAGCACAAGCCACCCCAGCCAGCTAATTTATTTTTTGTGGAAACAGGGTCTCCCTATGTTGCCCAGGCTAAACTCAGACCCCTGGGCTCAAGTGATCCACCTCAGCCTCTCAAAGTTTTGGGATTACAGGCATGAGCCACCGAACCTGGCCAAGAATGGGGACTTTATTTTCCATCCAAAACACTTGTATTGGCTTTGCAGCAGCAACAGGCCCTATAATGAAGGCATTTCCTGAACTGAGTGACCTTTGGTGAGTGAAACCAGTCTTTGTGGAATAGGACGCAAGGCTCGCATCCCACACCTCATGATGAAGTTCTCCATTTACCAAGGTCATATCATCCTGTTCCTACTCTGTATAGGAAGGAAGGGGAATTGTGGAAGAATTAGTCACTCATTCCTTTCTGTTCCTAAACCACTTTGTACTTTTCTGCTTCAACACTATGTTATTATAGTAATTTAATAACGTATATTTGTTTTTTGTAGAGATGGGGGATCTTGTTATGTTGCTCAGGCTGGTCTCAAACTCCTGGGCTCAAGCAATCCTCCCACCTTGGCCTCTCAAAGTGTTGGGATTACAGGCATAAGCTGCCGCAACTGGCCTATTTAATAACTTTATCCTCCTTTGCAACTGGATACTCTCCTTGGGGTAATGATTTTTTTATCCTTCTTTGTAAATGTCCGAATACCTAGAACAATACCCACCATCATTCAGTAGGTGCCAATTTAGTGAATGAAAAGAAAGCAGACATTTGGATAATTTGCTTTTATTTGAATTTTTGAATGAAGATGCAATAGTAAGGAACATACAGTCCAGTGCCCTACCTAGCTGGATGACTTAGTCTTCTGCTTATCTAGATCAGTAAATTATATGGTTGGAGTAGATGAGACATGATTAACCAAAGGTCATTGGACTCCAGGGGATTTTTGAACCTTTACCTCAAACAAAGTTAAAAACCACAACGATCAGATGGCTTGGCAAAGCTCTACTATACTACTCAGTTACATGTACTGTGATTGCAATAACATACGTGGAAACCAAAATGACATGTGCCTGTGGTGTCTAGCTATACACTGACACACTCTCCAACCTGTTGGTGCCTTTTCAGAGCCCCTTTGCTTGGCCTCAAAAGGTAAGATGAGGACAAATTCTAATAAATTTTTTTTTTTTTTTTTTTTGAGATGGAGGGTGGAGTGCAGTGGTGCAATCCCGGCCCACTGCAACCTCCGCCTCCTAGGTTCAGGTTATTCTCCCGCCTCAGCCTCCCGAGTTAGCTGAGATTACAGGCGTGTGCCACCACATCCGGTTAATTTTTGTATTTTTAGTAGAGACGGGGTTTCACTGTTAGCCAGGCTGGTCTCGAACTCCTGACCTCAAGTGATCCACCCTCCTCGGCCTCTCAAAGTGCTGGGATTACAGACGTGAGCCACCGCAACCGGCCCCAAATTCTAATAAATATTTTCAATGCTGACTGTCTAAATCCCTCTGGCCCCTCTTAATAGACCCCTGACCAGTCGACAGTGAGGTGAGTGCTTCATGCATGCAGAAAGGTGCACAAATACTAGTTAGTTCCAGCACCAGGGAGGTTGGGAGTCTGGCGTCGAAGACAGAGTATTTAACAGAAAAGATTCGAAGGGCGGCGGGACCGACCACCGCCGCGTAGAGGGGCTATGCTGACAGTTGGGTAGTTTAGAAACCCGACTGACGAGAAACTGACTTGGGGAGCGTGCCGGGCGGACATCGCCAGGGCAGAGAACCCCCATCAGCTCCCGAGGTCATTCTTCCCGCGTCCCCACCGGCCTCTGCGCACTCTCAGGAGGCAGAGCGACCGCGCGGTCCGGAGGCCCCCGCATTTCCCGCCGTTGGCGACTCTGAAATTGCCTTTTGGAACAAAACTTGGGTCGGGAAGGAGGCGAAGGGGAAAGCGGTGTGAAGTCCTCGGTACGGAAGAGTGAACGGTGCTGTACGGGGAGGCCCGAGAGAAAGCTTCCCGACCCGGACATTGAGCAAAAGCTCGACTCCCCTCGCAGCGCCCGCGTTCGGCCACCTCCGGGGGAGTTTCGGCTCTTTCCGTCAGTTCAGCTGGGGCCCTCCATTCCCGGCGCGCGCTGGGTACGAGCTGTGCTGCACGCGGACGCGAGCTCGAGTCCCACCCGTTTTCCCCTTCCATCTAGTTTGTCCCCGACCCGCTCCCCGAGTCTCTTCCCTTCCCCGGTTAATTCCCAGTCTCCGGTGGCGCGCGAGCCTGCGGACGGTGCGAGACGCGAGGGACCAGGCCCCGAGAAGAGCGGTAACCCGACCGGTCGGAGCCCGCCTCTCGCCGCCCCGCGCCTCTCCCCGATCCTCTCGGTCCTCGGTGCGCGGGCCGTCTCGCCGCTCGAGCCGCGCTCGCGCACCCGTTGGTTGCCACAGGCTCGAGGTTGGCGCGCCGGATTCGCGCCGGCGCGAGTACGCGCCCTGAGCTCTGGCTGGCTGGCTGGCGCGCACGCGCCCGAGAGAGCTCCGGGGCGGGGCGAGCCGCTGCCCCGGCGAGGGTCGGGGTGATCTGCTGGAGCTCCGGCCGCAGCCTGCAGTCCGGCCCAGGAGAGAAGCGGGGAGGCGGCGGTGGGGGCGGGGAGGCGGCGGTGGGGGCGGGGCGGCGTCCAGCTCTGAGAGAGCTGGGGGAGGAGCGCGGCGGCGACGGCGGCGGTGGCTCTAGAAGGGGAAGCGGAGGATTTTCTTTCCTCTTCTCAGACCCGGGAGCGTCCGGGACGCGGAGCCCGGAGCTGGGGCGACGAGGCGATTGCGGGGGCCCGGGCTAGGTGAGACTGAGGGTGCTGGGTGGCGGGGTTGGCGGGGGCTCAGAGGGGCGCCGAGGTGCGGGGAGCGGGTTGAGGGAGGAAAAAGGGGGAGGGGGTAGTTGGGGGCGGGGGGACGGGAAGGAGGGGGACGTGAGCCCTTAGAGGCCCGAAGTGCCCAGAGGGTAGAAGGTTCCTGGGGTATATGGGGCGGGTGAAACACCCGCGTCCGAGTTGGGGAGTTTCCAGTTGGGAGGCCGGGGAAACAATGGAGTGTGGGGGGGACTCTGGCGTGAGCGTGTGTGGGGTATTGGATTTTAAGAAACAACGAGCGAGATAGAATGAAAGAATAGGATCATTTGGGATGAGAAGTACAATGAATTGGGAATGCAGTGGGGATGCCTGAGGTCACCTCCGTGGGTGTGCGAGGTCCTTAGCATTCAGGGGCAATAATGAGATTTGAAAATAAGGGATAGAAGGGCGTTCTTGGAATTGAAGGGGGAGACAGAATGGAAAATAAGGCGAAGAGAGGCAGAGACATAAAATAGATGTGGTTAGGACTTGGATTAAAGCAGAAAGGTAGATTCAGTCAGTTTTGGACTGGAGTGATATTTTTCTCATAATTCATCCAGAATGATTAGGTTCTTTTAGAAAGTGGATCTTTCTCAAGCTTGTCCCTCTGCTAAGGAGTACAAGCCGTTCTTTAAATAATTTGGTTATCGCTTGTCCATTTTATTGATAAAACATGCCTGTGATATTTACTTCCCCTCTGTTTAGCAGGCTACTGTACGTAATTTACCTATGGTTAATGAAGCAGGAGAGGACAGATCACCAAAAATATCTTGCTTTGAGTTAGGTCAGTGATAATGCAGAGTTCAGTGTTTTGGAGAGAACGAAAAGCTTGGTTGGTTGTTTTCAGTTTGACCAAAAGGTGATGGATAAAATTAAGGTATCTGTACTTTGTTAGAATTGCAATTTCTCATTGAGAAATGTTCATGTACCATCTGCTACTGGTTTTATGTTTGTAGGAGAGAGTTGGGGTTCTGCCTTAAATTATTTCTTGATGTTAACTTGAAATACTCAGGCTGTCTCATACCTTCCAGTTTCAATTAAGGTGATTTGGGAATATTGTGGAAAAGTATCTCTGGGATTATGATCTTTGCATTTCCTTAATATTTGGATTTCCAGACCAAATTTGTGATTGTACTAGATAGAAAATTGCTGATTTTGAAATTGTAATGACCATTGTGTGCTCATAAATAGTCCATGTTAAGCCTTTTATTTGTTGGGCATTAAGTTTTGCTGACTCATCTAAGATTTATGGACATTAATCAGTTTATATTTCTCAGCTAGGTCTTGGATGGTAGCATTTAGGTTACTTTACAAAGGTCCAAAAATAATGATTTAAATTGTCACTTTTCTTAGATGTTATGAAAATTGAACAAAGCGAGAAGTGTGGGCAGTGTTCTCATTAGTGACCATGCGCCTTTTTTTTTTTTTTTTTTTTTTTTTTGAGATGGAGTCTTACTCTGTTGCCCAGGCTAGAGTGCAGTGGCGTGATCTCAGCTCACTGCAACCTCCATCTTCCGGGTTCAGGCGACCCCAGCCTTCCGAGTAGCTGGGATTACAGGTGCCCGCCACTGCGCTCGGCTGATTTTTGTATTTTTAGTAGAGACGGGGGTTTTGCCATCTTGGCCAGGCTGGTCTCGAACTCTTGACCTCTTGATGCATCTGACTTGGCCTCCCAAAGTGTTGGGATTACAGACGTGAGCCACCGCGGCCTAATGTGCCTCTTTTTTAATTGACCTCTTTCAGTGGGCTAGTCAAGGTGCTCAGATTTTTTTGTATGTATTATCTCATTTAATCCTCACAATTATTTCATATTTTGTAAATTAAGAGGTTAAATAATTTACTAAGGTCACAGAGCTGGTAAATAACAAAGCTTTATTCAGACCTAGCTGTATCGCATGCCTTTTTTAAAATCTTCACTGCCTGCTTGCTGTTTCTGCTTCACCCTCACCTTGGTTATAGTAAAGCAACATGAACTGGTTAAACTTGGGTCTGATAACTGTGATTTAGCTGAAGATTAAGTTAGTAGGCTGTAGCCTGCTCTGTAGAGTTCATTGAAGGTTTACTGCTCCTGTGATTTAACAAAGCTCTAGGATCCTGATAAATAGGGCTAAAAACATCTTTTTGCTTAGGATTTGTCCTGCGACCACACCTAGTTGTCTGTTTAGTCTTGTACTGCTGAGGTATTGTGCATACGTGGCACTCTTACTTGTAGAAGTCAGGACAGCCAGTTGTGGAGCCAAAACCAATTAACCCTGGAAAACAATTGAAAACTGCTCAGTACTCAGGTGCCCTCCAAGCACCTGTTGAGCCCACAATTGGTACTAGCATTATCTCTAAATATAGATAGGATCCTGTTAGAAACCAGGAGTGAAACAGCTAGAACTGAGGGAAACAGCCAGGGCCTGAGGGAGGAGCCACAGGTTATGGCCAAAACATGAGCATAGCCCCTGGAGGCTGATCAGGCTAAGACAGGAGGGAATTTTCATTTGTTGAGCATTTATGTATTCCAGGCACTGAAGTTAGTGTACATTATTACCTTATCTGTTAGTTGTAAGTATTATCCTCATTTTTCAGATGAGGCTCAGAAGGGCTAAAAGCTCTTACACAAAGTCACTTTATAATGTCAGCGAAGAAAGTTTGTGTATACTATTCTAAAAATTACTGCTTTCAGTTTCCCATTGTAGGGTCACCATATTAAAGCTGGGAACTGAAAGTCACTCTTTCAGATCTACCTGGCTTCTCATGTGTGTAACTGATTATTTCAGTCTTGCTGCTTTCATTGGAAACTGGAAGGAAAAGCTTGTATTTTTTGGATGTAATTGTTAGGAAGTACAGTCCATTCATTATATTACCAAATGACCTGTAGAATATAATTCAGCTTCCTCAGTTGCTTAGTGTGTATCTGCAGCAACATGAAAACAGCACGTCCATCCCTTCTTTTCTGGGATCTTCACTTTCAACGAAGTCACCTAGACTCTGGAGGATGACAGTGAAGCTTGCCTGTTACAGACTCTTCCACTTTTCTCAATATGTTTTTGCCACAAATGTTTGACAGTTGTTCTTGGTTATTTATTTATTTTTTAGAGACAGGATCTCGCTATGTTGCCCAGTCTGGCCTTAAACTCCCGGGCTTAAAAGATCTTCCTGCCTCAGCTTCCGGAGTAGCTGGTATTGGCTAGTTTGTTTACTCCTCCCCCAACCTCCTCCCACCTGCCCAGAAAGGATCTCACTCTGTCGCCCAGGCTGGAGTGCAGTGGTACAATCATGGCTCACTGTTTGACCATGCCCAGCTAACTTTTGTGTTTTTTTGTAGAGTCGGGGTTTCGCTGTGTTGCCCAGGCTGGTCCCCAACTCTTGGACTCAAGCAATCCACCCGCCTTGGCCTCCCAAAGTGTTGGGATTATAGCATGAGCTACCTCACCTGGCCTTTTTGTTTACTTAAAAGAAAAAATTATTGTGGTAAACTATACATAACAAAAAATTTATCATTTTAACCATTTTTAAGTGTATGGATCAGTGGCATTAAGTACATTCACATTGCTGTGCAACCATCACCACCATCCATCTTGGGAACTTTTTTATTTTCCCAGACTGAAGCTCTGCACCTATTAAACAGTAATTCTTTGTTTCTGTTTCTCTACCCAGCTGCTGGCCACCAATATTCTACTTTCTGTCTCTATGAATGTGACTACCCTGGGTACCTCATATGTAAGTGGAAGCATACAATATTTACTTTTTTTGTGTCTGGTGTGTACCACTTAGCATATCTTCACAATTCATCCATGTTGTAGCATATGTCAGAATCTCATTCCTTTTTAAGGCTGAATAATATTCCGTTGTATGTACACACCACATTTTGTTTATCCATTCATTCCCAATGGACATTTGGGTTCCTTCCACCTTTTGGCTGTTGTGAATAATGGTGCTGTGAATTTTGGTGTACAAATACTTGATCGAGTCCCTCTGTATTGGTCCATTCTCATATTGCTGTAAAGAAATACCTGAGACTGGGTAATTTATAAAGAAAAGAGGTTGAATTGGCTCATGGTTCTGCAGGCTGTACAGGAAGCATAGCAGCTTCTGGGGAGGCCTCAGGAAGGCCTGATCATGGCAGGAGGCAAAGGGAAAGCAGGCATGTCTAGGTGGCTGGAGCAGGAGGAAGAGAGAGAGGTGGGGGGAAGTGCTACACACGTTTAAACAACTAGATCTTGTGAGAACAACCCCAGGGGACTGGTACTAACCCATTCATGAGAAACCACCCGCATATTCCAGTCACCTCCCACCAGGCCCCACCTTCAACACTGGGGATTACAATTTGACGTGAGATTTGGTGGGGACACAGATCCAAACTATATCGCCCTCCTTTCATTTTTTTTTTTTCTATTTACACAGAAGTAGAATTGCTGGATCCTATGGTAATTCTATGTTTAGTTTTTTGAGTAGGCTTGGTTACTTTTATTTTTTATTTGTTTTTTTTGGAGACAGTCTTGTTCTGTCACCCAGGCTGGAGTGCAGTGGCACGATCTCAGTTCACTGCAACCTCTGCCTCCTGGGTTTAAGCGATTTTCCTGCCTCAGCCTCCAAGTAGCTGAGACTACAGGCACGTACCACCACACCTGGCTAATTTTTGTATTTTTAGTAGAGATGAAGTTTCGCCATTTTGGCCAGGCTAATCTGGAACTCCTGGCCTCAAGTGATCCACCCGCCTCAGCCTCTCAAAGTGCTGAGATTACACGCGTGAACCACCGTGGCCTGCTGAGGCTTGGTTACTTGTAAGCAGTGATTTTATCATACGCTACTTGAAGGTAGCACTTGATGGTGCTTTCTCTATTGACTTTTTCTGTATTGCTGGCAGGACACTTAGGGTGGAAGTGATTCAGAAGGAAATGTTTTACCCAGTTTTCATGTATCCAATTTGGAAGGAACCATTTGTTATACACAGTTCTTTCCAGTTATGTGCAAATATGGATGATTGTCTTAAGAATGCTCTATATGTTATGTAAAATGTGTCAACATTTTTAGTATACTTTGCTGCCTCTGATTGAAATTTAGGGTACTTTTTTCATTTAAACGTGTTTTACATGTATGAGCTGCTGCTTACTGCTTACCTTCTGTATCTTCCTGCATTCATTAAAAAAAAATTTTAGTGTCTGCTGTATGCTTTAAATATTTCAAGCAGATACCTGGAATACATAGACAGAATAGAAAGTAAAATTGGTTGAAGTCATTTGGCTCTATTTTCTCTCCCTCCGTATACAGTATGCAAGCTGTAACATAATACCAAATATAATAGGTTGAAATAGCTGCAGTGAACTGTCTCTTAGGATGAGCCTAGCCTCTCATTTCATTTTCTGGTGTGTGTGTGTGTGTGTGTGTGTGTGTGTGTGTGTGTGTGTGATGGAGTTTTGCTTTTGTCGCCCAGGCTGGAGTGCAATGGCGTGATCTCAGCTCACCACAACCTCCGCCTCCCGGGTTCAAGCAATTCTCCTGCCTCAGCCTCCTGAGTAGCTGGGATTATAGGCAAGTGCCACCACACCCAGCTAATTTTTTGTATTTTTAGTAGAGAGGGGATTTCTTCGTGTTGGTCAGGCTGGTCTTGAATTCCTGACCTCAGGTGATCCACCCACCTCGGCCTCCCAAAGTGCTGGGATTACAGGCGTGAGCCACTGCGCCCAGCCTCACATTGCATTTTCTAAATGTTACATGGAGGTTAATTATCCCTGCATCTTGCTTCATGATATTATTGGGTGACATAGTTACTTCAGGCTCATATGCCATTTTCTGGGGGCCTTATAGGAGACTTTGTGAGCCCACACTTACTTTGGAGGTGGTCTGTCTGAAACCCAGTCCAATTGCCATTCAGTTGAATTGATTCTGAACTATTTCTAAAGATTTGACATTTATTGGGGGCTGGGCATGGTGGGAGGCCACTTTGACCTCAGTCCTAGCACTTTGAGAGTCCAAGGTGGGAGGATTGCTTCAGACCAGGAGTTAGAGACCAGCTTGGGCAACATAGCGAGACCCTGTCTCTACAAACGATTAAAAAATTAGAGCTGGACATGGTGGCTCATGCCTGTAATCCCAGCACTTTGGGAGACCAAGGTGGGCGGATCACGAGGTCAGGAGTTCTAGACCTGCCTGGTCAATATGGTGAAACCCTGTCTCTACTAAAAATACAAAAATTGGCCGAGCGTGGTGGCATGCACCTGTAGTCCCAGCTACTCGGGAGGCTAAGGCAGAAGAATTGCTTGAACCCAGGAGGCAGAGGTTGCAGTGAGCCAAGATTGTGCCACTGCACTCCAGCCTGGGCGATAGCACGAGATTCCATCTCTAAATAAATAAATAAATTAGCTGGTCGCAGTGGCTGGCGTCTGTAGTCATAGCCATTCTGGGGAGGCTGGGGCAAAAGGATTGCTTGAGCCCAGGAGTTTGAGACTGTAGTGAGCTATGATCATGTCACTGCACTCCAACCTAAACAACAGAGACCCTGTCTTTAAACAATAAAAAAAAATTTGAAGTTTATAAATATGTTATTATTTTTTAATTTTTATTTTTTTTGGAGACAGGGTCTTGCTCTGTCACCCAGGCTGGAGTGCAGTGGTGCCATTCATAGTTCACTGCATCCTTGAACTCCTTGAACTCAAGTGATTCTATCACCTCAGCCTCAGTAGCTAGGACTACAGGCACACACCATGGCACTCAGCTAGTTTTAAAATTTTTTGTAGAGACAGGGTCTTGCTTTGTTGCCCAGGCTGGTCTTGAACTTCTGGGTTCAAGCGATCCTCCTGCCTTGGCCTTCCGAAGTGCTGGGATTACAGGCGTGAGCCACAGTGCCCAGCTCACTTTATTATCTTTAGTCACTGGATATTAAGGATAGGCCAGAGGCCAGCATTTACTCTCCCATGTTCACATCTACCATGGCAGCCTATAGGAATGGGTTCCTGAAATATATACCATCTTCTATACAGATTCTTCAGTAGTTGCAGGCCCTTGAAACATTCTGCAGGGTCTGAGGATATAGACGTTACTTAAAGGTAACTTCTGCAGCCATTGTCCTATGACTAATTTGTGATTAAGACATAAGTTGAAGGCTGGGCGTGGTGGCTCACAACTGTAATCCCAGCACTTTGGGAGGCCGAGGCGGGCAGATCACTTGAGGTCAGGAGTTCAAGACCAGCCTGGCCAACATGGCGAAACCTCATCTCTACTAAAAATACAAAAATTAGCCGGGTGTGTTGGTGCATGCCTGTAATCCCAGTTACTCAGGAGGCTGAGGCAGGAGAATCACTTGAACCTGGCAGGCGGAGGTTGCAGTGAGTCGAGATTGTGCCACTGTATTCCAGCCTGGGAAACAGCGAGGATCTGTCTCAAAAAAAAAAAAAAAAAAAAAAGACATAGGTTGATTGGAGGTTTTGGGGGATCTCCAAGGGTTACACAGGGATTCTTATCAGTCCAAATCCTGTAATAAATAACAACCTTGGATTGCTGGTAAGAAGGATGCTTTTTACATTACTTAATTAGCAAGATGTATGATTACTAGTTGTGGAGTGTGTGTGTGTGTGTGTGGTGGTAGTGGTCTTTAGAATTTGCTAAAGGGTATTAGGACGGAGGAGAAGGATGTTTGTGACAAGACCATTATATGATTGTGAATGAGCCAGAATAGGTAAGTAAATATCTTTTGTAATTGAAGTTGCTGCCAATGATACTACTTCTTACTGACCTGGATAGGACTGAAAAGACCAATTTGTAAAAGCTGCAGTCTTTCCTATTTTAAATAACTTGCTTTTGTTTTAAGGCTACCCTCTGTAGTTGAGCAGTACTTTTCCTTACATGATCCACTTGGTCTGTGATCATAGCACGTCAGCGTGGGTAGCCCACTGCTGGCTCTTCCTGGCCTACTGTTAAAAATGATTCAAAATGTACATTAGTGTGTGGCAGAAGTGACTCTTCTGCTTACCTTGTTTGGATATCTAGTTACATTTTTATAGTACATTGCTCTTGTAATCTACCTGCATGTCCTGCAGGAGCCCTTTGTATAGCATGCCTTCATAAGAAGCTTTGTGACATGTGAGGAAAACAGTGAAACTCATCTGTAACTAATGTAATGACGGGAAGTTAAAGTATTGTAGCTGAATGGTAGGTGGGGCATAACACTGCAGATGAAGCCAGCCATGTAGCTTAAACTTTTTTTTTTTTGAGACAGGGTCTTGTTCTGTCTCCTAGGATGGAGTGCAGTGGCACAATCTTGGCTCACTGCAACCTCCACCTACCTGGGCTTAAGTGATCCTCCTGCCTCAGCCTCCCAAGTAGCTGGGAATGCAGGTGCTCGCCATCTGGTACTGCTAATTTTTAAATAGAGACAGGGTCCAGGCTGGTCTCAAACTCCTGGCCTCAAATGATCCTTCTGTCTCGGCCTCCCAAAATGCTTGGATTACAGGCATGAGCCACTGCACCTGGCCTGATTTTTTTTTTTTTTTCGAGATGGAATTTTGCTCTGTCGCCCATGCTGGAGTGCAGTGGCGCAATCTTGGCTCACTGCAACCTCTGCCTCCCAGGTTCAAGTGATTCTGCTGCCTCAGCCTCCCGAGTAGCTGGGATTACAGGTGCCCGCTACCACACCCAGCTAATTTTTTGTATTTTTAGTAGAGACGGGGTTTCACCTTGTTGACCAGGCTGGTCTTGAACTCCTGACCTCAGGTGATCCGCCTGCCTCGGCCTCCCAAAGTGCTAGGATTACAGGCGTGAGTCACCACGCCTGCCCCTGATTTTTTTTAAGTCAGGGTCTTGCTCCGTCGCTCAAGTTGGAGTGCAGTGATGTGATCATGGCTCATTGCAGCCTCCAAATCCTGGGCTCAAGTGATCCTCCCCCCTCAGTCTCCCTAGTAGCTGGGAGTATAGGCTCGTGCCACCATGCTCTACTAATTTTTAAATTTTTTATAGAGACAGGGTCTCGCTATGTTTCCTAGGCAGTCTTGAATTCCTGGCCTCAAGGAGTCCATTGGCTTTGGCCTCTCAAAGTGCCGAGATTACAGGTGTGAACCATTGCACCTGGCCGGTGTTTTGTTAATCTTTTTTTTTTTTTTTTTTTTTTTTTTTTTTTTTTTTTTTTTTTTTTTTTTTGAGACGGAGTCTCACTCTGTCGCCCAGGCTGGAGTGCAGTGGTGTGATCTTGGCTCCACTGCAACCTCTGCTGCCCGGATTCAAGCAATTCTCCTGCCTCAGCCTCCTGAGTAGCTGGGATTACAGGCTCCTGCCACTGTGCCTGGCTAATTTTTGTATTTTCAGTAGAGACGGGTTTCACCATCTTGGCCAGGTTGGTCTTGAACTCCTGACCTCGTGATCCACCTGCCTCGGTTTCCCAAAGTGCTGGGATTACAGGCATGAGCCACCGCACCCAGCCCAGTGTTTTGTTAATCTTATCAGCACACAGGAGGTTTTCTTTCTTCTTTTTTTTGTTCATCTAGAATATACACACTGAATACACTAGGTTTGTTGAGATGGCTGTCTAATTTCTTAAGTTGATAATGCTTTAAACAAGGCTTAGTTGGTTAATCTTTTTCACCTCTGTTATTACTCAAAGGTTGTATTGTATCTAGGAATTTTAAAAGTTGATATTTGTCATTTGTCATTAGCCTACCAGTCCATAATGTTATGATGATCCTATAAATTAGACTATAGGATATTATTATATGATATTATTGTAATTTGGGAGCACAGGGAACAATGCGTAACGACTACTAAATGTGTGTTTGGTCTCTAGCCTGATGAAAAAGCTTCTGAAAAAAGGAAGGATATTTGGTACTTTCATCCTGATTACTTGTTACCTGAAATCTTAACATTTCAGCAAGATTAAGTAGAATTATATTCAATTTTTATATGATTACATTTTTCGTTGGGCAGTAAACCTGAGAACACATCATCCTTTCACACTGTACTGGCTAATTATTTCCATTGTAAAATAGCCCCAAGTATATTATTAACCTTTTTGGCAGCTGAAGTTTCTGATGCCTGAAATGTTTGTATGTACTGAATGGCGTTAGTTATGATCAGGCCAGTGTTGATAGTATTATTCTATATATAATATGATCAGGCCAATATTGATAGTATAGTTATTTCTATGTATAATATTTCCAATATTTTTCTTTTAACTTATTAAAATAGGGAAGCTGTATGAGATGTTAGTTAAAAGCACAAGCCATTGAGTACACAAATCTGGCTTTGAATCTACTCCCCTACCTACTCCCTTGGTCAAGTCATTTAATTTCTCTGAGCCTATGTTTCTGTATCTGTAAAATGGATGCAGTAGTAATCCCTACTATAGAGTTGTCATGATTATTGCATTTTGTTTATTTTATTTATTTTTTGAGACAGAGTCTTGCTCTTGACGCCCAGGCTGGAGTGCAATGGCACGATCTTGGCTCACTGCCACCTCCAGCTCCAGGGTTCAAGCGATTCCCCTGCCTCAGCCTCCTGAGTAGTTGGGATTATAGGTGCTCGCCACCACGCCTGGCCAATTTTTGTATTTTTAGTAGAGATGGGATTTCACCATGTTGGCCAGGCTGGTCTCAAACTCCTGACCTCATGATCCGCCCGCCTCGGCCTCCCAAAGTGCTGGGATATTTATTTTGAATTAATGTTTGTTTTATTTTATTTTATTCTTTTTTTGAGACGGAGTCTCACTCTGTCACCCAGGCTGAGTGCAGTGGCTCAATCTCGGCTCACTGCAACCTCCGCCTCCCAGGTTCAAGCGATTGTCTTGCCTCAGCCTCCTGAGTAGCTGGGACTACAGGCACATGCCTCCACGCTTGGCTAATTTTTTGTATTCTTTAGTAGAGACGGGTTTCACTGTTTTAGTCAGGATGATGTCTGTCTCCTCACCTCATAATCTGCCTGCCTTGGCCTCCCAAAGTGCTGGAATTACAGGCATGAGCCATCGCGCCCGGCCAATTTTATTTTTTTTTGAGATGAGGTCTAGCCCTGTGGCCTAGGCTAGAGTGCAGTGGCATGATCATGGCTTGCTGCAGCCTCGACCTGCTGGGGTCAAGCAATCCTCTTGCCTCTGTCTCCCAGGTAGCTGGGACTACAGGTGGATGCCATCATGCCTGGCTAATTTAAAAATTTTTTGTAGAGACAGGATCTTGCTATGTTGCATAGGCTGGTCTTGAACTCCTAGGCTCAGCTATCCTCTGGCCTCAGCCTCCCAAAGTGCTGGGATTATAGGCATGAGCCTCTGTGCCCATCAGATTTTATTTTATTATTTTTATTTTATTTTATTTTTTATTGTTTTTATTTTTTTTGAGATGGAGTCTCCCTCTGTCCACCAGGCTGGAGTGCAGTGGCACGATCTCAGCTCCACTTCAACCTCCGCCTCCTGGGTTCAAGTGATTCTCTTGCCTCAGCCTCCTGAGTAGCTGGGATTACAGGCGTGTGCCACCATGCCTGGCTAATTTTTAAAAATATTTTTAGTAGAGACAGGGTTTCACCATGTTGGTCAGGCTGGTCTTGAACTCCTGACCTCATGATCCACCCACCTCGGCCTCCCAAAGTGCTGGGATTACAGGTGTGAGCCACTGCACCTGGCCCCAGATTTTATTTTTGAGTTGAAATTCATATAACATAAAATTAACTGGCCGAGCATGGTGGCTCACGCCTGTAATCCTAGCACTCTGGGAGGCTGAGGTGGGCGGATCACGAGGTCAGGAGATCGAGACCATCTGGCTAACATGGTGAACCCTCGTCTCTACTAAAAATACAAAAAAATAATAAGCCGGGCATGGTGGTGGGTGCGTGTAGTCCCAGTTACTCAGGAGGTTGAGGCAGGAGAATGGCGTGAACCCTGGAGGCGAAGGTTGCAATGAGCTGTGATCATGCCACTGCACTCCAGCATAGGTGACAGAGCGAGACTCCATCTCAAAAAAAAAAAAAAGAAAACAAAAATTAACCGTTTTATGTCCTATAACCATCACCTCTATCTAGTTCGAATTTTTTTTTTTTTTTTAGACGGAGTCTCGCTCTGTTGCCCAGGCTGGAGTGCAGTGGCATGATCTCTGCTCACTGCAACCTCCACCTCCTGGGTTCAAGCGATTCTCCTGTCTGAGCCTCCCGAGTAGCTGAGACTACAGGCACACGCCACCACACCTGGCTAATTTTTGTATTTTTAGTAGAGATGGGGTTTCACCATATTGGTCAGGCTGGTCTCAAACTCCTGACCTCAGGTGATCTGCCCGCCTTGGCCTCCCAGAGTGCTGGGATTACAGGCATGAGCCACCGCGCCTGGCCGATTTCAGAACTTTTTCATCACCCCCAAAGGAGACCCTGTATTCATTAAATATTTACTCTTTATTTCCTCCTCTCATCTCTGGCAACCACTGATTTGCTTTCTGACTATGTGGATGTACCTATTCTGTATATTTCAAATAAATGGAATCACACAATGTATGACCTTTTGTGTCTGGCTTTTCTGACATAGCATAATGTTGAGGCTTAACCACTGGTCTCATGTGTCAGAACCTCATTCCTCTCTCTCCCTTTTTTTTTTTTTTTTTTTTTGAGACAAAATCTCACTCTGTTGACCAGGCTGGAGTGTAGTGGTGTGATTACAGGTCTCTGCAGCCTCAAACTCAAGTGAACCTCCCACTTCAGCCTCCCAAAGTGCTGGGATTACAGGCGTAAACCACCATGCGTGACCGAGAACCTCATTCCTCTTTATGGCTAAATACTAGTCCATTGTTTGGATATACAACTCTGCCTGCAATGCCTTCCAAGTCATTTAAAAAAATCTGTTTATTGGCCGTGCACAGTGGCTCACACCTGTAATCTCAGCACTTTGGGAGGCTGAGGTGGACGGATCACCTGAGGTCAGGAGTTTGAGATCGGCCTGGCCAATATGGCAAAACCCCACTTCTATTAAAAATACAAAAATTAGCCAGGTGTGGTGGCATGCGTCTGTAATCCCAGCTACTTGGGAGGCTGAGACAGGAGAATCACTTGAACCTGGGAGGCAGAGGTTGCAGTGAGCCGAGATGGCACCACTGCCCTCCAGCCTGGGAGACAGAACAAGACTCTGCCTCAAAAAAAAAAAAAAAAATCTATTTGTCTATTGATGGTTAGTTGTGTCTTTTCCACATTTGCCTATTGTGAATAAGGTTACTGTGAACATTCAGGTGTAGTATTTGTTTGAATACCTGTTTTGAGTTCTTTTGTGTCTATACCTAAAAGTGGAATTGCTGAGTCATGTAGTAATTCTTTTTTTTTTTTTCCTCAAAAGCTGGTGTCATAGTGTACATATAATAATTCTATATTTAACCTTTTGACAAACCACCATACAGTTTTCCATAGCGGCTGTACGATTTTACATTCCTACCAGCAACGTATGAGGAGTCTGATTTCTCCACATCCTTGTCAACATCTGTTGTCGTTGTTGTTTTTAATTTTAGCTATCCTAGTAGATGTGAAGTGGTATCTCGTGCTTTTTATTTGCGTTTCTCTAATGACTGGTGATGTTGAACATCTTTTCATGTGCTTGTTGGCCATTTGTATATCTTCTTGGAGAAATGTCTATTAAGTCCTTTGCCCATTTTCAAATTGGCTTGTCTTTCTGTTGAGTTATAACCATTGAATTTTAATTGCTGTAAAACACTCCATGAGTACATGTAGCACGCACTCAATAACTGTTAGCTAATACTATAGTTGTAATTATTTTTGCCACATGTGGCCTGAATTGGAAGGAAATTTTGCCTAGTTTTTCCAAGTAGGAGTGGAGATGTAACAAAACCTATATCTATCGCCAATAAAGATTTGACTCTGTCAGTGTTGATACTTTGCTTTTAATTGATGCTCCCAAATCAAGAAATTAGAAACATGTATACATAAAATCAGTTTATCTTTGGCAGAAATCAGTATATTATCAATGTTTAATTAATTCCTAAGAATTAATGGCAATAGTGCCTCTAGTTTTAGCTGAGATTTAGATAATCTTTCTTCATTCTGCCCTGTTATGAGATATTTGCTATAAATGCCACAATGAGAATTTTTTGAAAACTGGGTCAGAGAAGTCTACTTTTTATATTTAATAGTATGCAATTGATATATTATCATTGTTTTATACTTATTGCATCTTGGTTTTATGGGGTGTTCCAAAGAAGATAGATGAGAATAGGTGATCCAAAGTAATTATTTAGAATTTTATCCTCCAGTCAGGATTGAACCATCTTGAACTGATGAATATATTCTACCAGGTTTATAGGTAGACATGCCATTTCATTATATTGTGATTTGGAGTGAGACAGTAGCTTTTAAGCAGAACAAACAGCCATATGTAAGTCTAAATTTGGTTATTTTCTTTGAATAAGCAATGGAAACTGTATGCATTCAGGAACTGGTGATTATTCAGATACCTTCTGAAGGCCCTCTCTGCCTGTGCTCCACAGCTTTGTCCTGAACTCTCCTGTCTCTTGCGATGCCTCGTGCCTATACCTGTTTTGTGAACTCTGCCTGCAATGCCATCAAAGTCAGTTGGTGACTCCTCAAACCTCCCTTAAGTCTTTTTGGGTGGATTCAAATGCTGCTTTTAGCCATTAAAATCTGTTACATCTGTTACATACTTTCACAATAGCACTTATCCTAGTGTAGTTTTAAAAATGCACTTAAAAGTTTTTAAAGCAGTGCATGCATGCAGTAAACAAAATTGGACAGTACAGAAATAAATGGTGAAGACAGTCTCCCAGTTTTCTTCCCCATGGATAGCACTTTCTCTTTTGTATCCTTCCAAAGATATTTTGTGCTGATACAAGAATTTTTATACCGTATGAAGTGCTTATTCATCTTATCTTTTACTTCAGGGTAATTTATGAGTAATGAAAAAATTCAAGCATTATAGAAATGTGGAGTGTGTGAAGCAAAAGGTCCCCTTTACTTTGATCCCTAACACTAGCCCTTTCCAAATAACACTGTCCTAATTAACATTCCTCTCTCCAGAAGTAACCTCTGTTATAAGCCTTGTCTGTGCCTTCAGATTGTTCTGCTTACACTTATATGCCTATTTAAAAGTGTATATTGTTGTATTTTGTTTGTTTGAGACAGAGTTTTGCTTTTGTTGCCCAGGCTGGAGTGCAATGGCGCTGTCTCCGCTCACTGCAACCTGCGTCTCCCTGGTTCAAGTGATTCTCCTGGCTCAGCCTCCTGAGTAGCTAGGATTACAGGCGTACGCCACCATGCCCCGCTAATTTTTGTATTTTTAGTAGAGATGGAGTTTCACCATGTTGGCCAGGCTGGTCACGAACTCCTGACCCCAGGTGATCCGCCCACCTTGGCCTTTCAAACTGCTGGGATTACAGGCATGAGCCACTGCGCCTGGCCTTTTAAATTTTATTATTATTATTATTATTATTTTAAAACAGAGTCTTGCTCTGTCGCCCAGGCTGGAATGCAGTGGCACAATTTCGGCTCAGTGCACCCTCCACCTCCCAGGTTCAAGCTATTCTCCTGCCTCCGCTTCCTGGGTAGCTGGGATTACAGGTGCACACCACCATGCCTGGCTAATGTTTTGTATTTTTAGTTGAAAAGGTGTTTCACCATGTTGGCCAGGCTGGTCTTGAATTCCTGACCTCAGGTGATCTGCCTGCCTTGGCCTCTCAAAGTGCTGGGATTACAGGCATGAGACACCATGCCTGGATTGTATGTATTTTTTTAATGATATTTTGTATATTATTCTTTAACTTTTTCTTTTTAATATATGTGTCTTGGAAATTTTTTTATGTCAGATCCTCTTTATTTTTATTTATTTTTCAAGACAGGGTTTTGCTCTGCCACCCTGGCTGGAGCACAGTGACATCATCTCATCTTATTGCAACCTCAGCCACACAGGCTCAAGTGATCCTCCTGTCTCAGCCTCCCAAGTAGCTAGGACTACAGGCCATGCTTGCTAATATTTAAATTGTTTTGTAAAGTCGAGGTCTCACTGTATTGCCCAGGCTGGCCTTGAACTCCTGGACTCAGGTGATCCTCCCGCCTCAGCCTCTTAAAGTGTTGTGCTTACAGACATGAGCCATCTTGCCCAGCCCACTTTATTCTTCCTGCATGGTGTTTATTGCATAAAATGTATATACCATTTTATTTAACCCTTTCTTAATTAATGGATATATCTAGGTGTTTCTAGCTGTTTTAATGAACCACTTGTTTATATGGTTCTTGTCAGGCATGTGTGAATCTCTAGGTTGCTAGAAGTGAATTGCTAGGTGGAAGGTTATGCTCTTCTAAACGTTTTAGTGAATACTACTAAATTGCTTTACTTTTTAAAAACAATGTACTTTGACATAATTTTAGATTTATAGAAGAGTAAAGATAGTACAAAGAGCTCCCATATTCCCTTCTCTCAGCTTCCCCTAACTTTTTTTTTTTTTTTTTTTCTTTTTTTTTTGAGACGGAGTCTTGCTCTGTCACCCAGGCTGGAGTGCAGTGGCGCAATCTCGGCTCACTGCAAGCTCCGCTTCCCGGGTTCACGCCATTCTCCTGCCTCAGCCTCTCCGAGTAGCTGGGACTACAGGCGCCCGCCACCACGCCCGGCTAATTTTTTGTATTTTTAGTAGAGACGGAGTTTCACCGTGGTCTCGATCTCCTGACCTCGTGATCTGCCCGCCTCGGCCTCCCAAAGTGCTGGGATTACAAGCGTGAGCCACCGCGCCCGGCCATCCATCCTTTTCTAAAAGTTCTCCATCAGCCTTTCATCCAGTGATTTTAGCAGCCATAGGTTGTTGACTAGATCCATTCTTATATTAAGGCATACAAAATAGGGATTTTTTCTAATTTTATTATTCTGTATTTATTAGGTAGAATTTTTCTATAAAAAAGACTTTTTCCTTCATTAACTTTTTTATTACTTTGAAATATGGTTTGTACAGGAAAGGCAGAATTATTTCTCTTTGTTCGTATTTAGAATAATGAAATGACTTAGTGCCCCACTAACCTCCAAAAATGACTAATGTGTTTTGTTTGTTTTAGAGTGTGATTATAAATTAATGGATATTTATGTATTTAATATGTTTCAGGCACCGTGGACATTATTCTTATTGATGTTCATATTGTCTCATCTTAGTTCAGTGGGAATCCATTTAATTTGGCTCCTTTGTCCTTTCAATGTGACCCCAGTAGTCTGATAGCTTTCCTGTTTTATAGCACAAGGAAAACCGAGGCTCATCTGTTTATTTCCTTTCAATAGCAGGCCACCATGCCCTGCTATTTTTATGTTTATTTTTATAGAGACAGGGTCTCCCTATGTTCCCCAGGCTGGTGGTGGTGAACTCCTGGACTCAAGTGATCTTCCTGCCTCAAGTGATTTTACTGCCTCAGATTACATGCGTGAGCCACCGCTCCTGGCCAGCCCTCCAACTTCTTTTTCAAAGTCGTTTTTACTATTCCAGGACTTCTGCATTTTCATATGGATTTTAGAACTAGTTTGCTGGGCTGGGAGTGGTGGCCCACGCCTGTAATTCCAGCACTTTGGGAGGCCATAGTGGGAAAATTGCTTGAGCCCATGTTACCTGGGCAACATGGCGAAACCCTGTCTCTACCAAAAATACAAAAATTATTGCTTCATGGTGCACACCTGTAGTCGCGGCTACTCAGGAGGCTGAGGTGGGAGGGATCACTTGAGTTTAGGAGGCAGAGGTTTCAGTGAGCTGAGATCAAGCCACTGCACTCCAGTCTGGGAACAGAGCAAGACCTTGTCTCCAAAAAAAAAAAAAAAAAAAAACAAAAAAAAACAACAACAACTAGTTTGCTGGATTCTGCAAAAAAGTCTGCTGGGATTTTGATTGAGATTGCATTAAATCTGTTGAATCAGTTTGGGGAGAATTGGCATGCTGACAACATTTGAGTCTTCTAACCTTTGAACAGATAGATATATAACTCCTTTTATTGAGGTCTTTAATATCTCCATGACGTGTAGTTTTCAGTGTTCAGATCTTTCACATCTTTTTTTTTCAGATTTATCTTTACAAATTTTATATTTAATGCTTTGTATTTATAGTTTTAATTAGTGATTGTTTGTTGCTAGTGTATAGAAATACAATAGATTTTTCTGTATTGACCTTGTACCCTGCAACCTTGCTAAACCCATTTATTATTATTTTTTAGATTTTATCAGATAGTTTTTTCACAGATGATCATGTCATCTATGAATAAAGACAATTTTAAAGCCGGGCATGGTGCCTCACGCCTGTAATCCCAGCACTTTGGGAGGCTGAGGCGGGTGGATCACCTGAGGTCAGGAGTTTGAAACCAGCCTGGCCAACATGGTGAAACCCTGTCTTACTAAAAATACAAAAAAAAATTTAGCTGGGCTTGGTGGCAGAGGCCTGTAATCCCAGCTACTCAGGAGACTGAGGCAGGAGAATCCCTTGAACCCGGGAGGCAGAGGTTGCAGTGAGCCGAGATTGCACCACCGCACTCCAGCCTGGGCAATAGAGTGAGACTCTGTCTCAGGAAAAAAAAAAAAAGAGACAATTTTATTTCTTTTTCTTTTTTCTTTTTAATCTGGATTCCTTTTACTTTTTAATTTAAAAATTTTTAAATTTAAAGTATTTTTTATTTATAGAGATGGAGTCTTGCTGTGTTCCCCAGGCTAGTCTCAAACTCCTGGCCTCAAGTGCCTTGGCCTTCCAAAGTGCTGGGATTATAGGTGTGAGCCACTGTGCCCAGCCTTCTTTTATTTCTTTTTCTTGCCTGATTGCACTGGCTGGGACCTCCAATACAATGTTGAAGAGAAGCAGTGAAAGTAAGTATCTTTGTGTTGTTCCTATCTTAGAGACAATACTACCTTGTTTTTCAGATTTTTTTTTTTTTTTTGAGACGGAATCTCACTCTGTTGCCCGGGATGGAATGCAATGTCGTGATCTTGGCTCACTGCAACCTCCTCCTCCCCAGTTCAAGTGATTCTCCTGCCTTAGCCTCCCGAGTAGCTGGGATTACAGGCGCCCGTCACCATGCCCACTACTTTTTTTGTATTTTTATTAGAGACGGGGTTTCGCCATGTTGATCAGGCAGGTCTCGAACTCCTGACCGCAGGTGATCCACCCGCCTCAGCCTCCCAAAGTGCTGGGATTACAGGCATGAGCCACCGCCCCCGACCCAGATTGTTATATTACTTATTTTTGGTAGTAAGAACACTTAACATGAAATCTACCCTCCTAACAAATCTTTTGTTGTACAATACTGTAATATTAACTATAGGGACAGTGTTTTACAGCAGACCTGTGAACTTAATTAGCTTGTGTAACTGAAACTTTATACCCAGTGAATAGCAACTCTTCGTTTCCCCCTCTTCCCAGCCCCTGGCAACCACCATGCTACTTTCTGCATCTGTGTGTTTGAGTATTTTGTATACCTCATATAAGTGGTATCATGCATTATTTGTCCTGTGACTGTCTTCTTTCACTTAGCATAATGTTTCAAGGTTCATCCATGTTGTCACATGTGGCAGGATTTCCTTTTTTAAGACTTAATACTCCACTGTATGTGTATACTATGTTTTCTTATTGATTCATCCGTTGATGTACATTTAGGTTGTTTCCACATCTTGGCCATTGTGAAGAATGCTGCAATGAACATGGGAATGAAAATACCCCTCAAGATACTGATTTCAGTTCTTTTGGATAAATATCCAGAATTGAGATTAGTGGATCATGTCATATATTTTCCATAGCAGCTGCACCGTTCTACATTCCCACCAACAGTGTACAAGGGTTTTAGCACCTCCTTGTCTTCGTCGTATTCTTATTCTTGGGATGCTATCTTTGATTGCTGATTTCCTCATGGGAGGTTTGTTTCTCTGTCTGTGTATGTGTGTGTATTTTCCTCAACCCTGAACGTGAGTCCTATGTACCTCAGATTGTGGAAGCTTCCCTACTGCATAGTTTCTCCTTTGCTTCTGCTATGGTACTATTTCATTCTTTAGTTCTGAATCTTATTTATGATAAAGTGTCAGCTTGGGGTCCCTCTACCACATGTGTAGTATGCATTTAGATCTCACATCTGTGAATGGTGCAGGACTAGGATCCAGTTTCTTCCAGGTAACTTTTTCCATTCCTAGTCCCAAATGCAAGGCTTTCTTTTCTCCTAGCTAGAGAGCTGTTTCTACTTCTCATTTTATGGACGGAGCAGTCCTTTTTATTTCTTAATTTATGCTCAGTTCCATCTTGTTTTGTGCTGAGTACATGGCCTGTGGCCTAAACTCTTTTGTAACTCCTAGCCATTTAGGCATCTGTCTGATTCAGGTATTCATATGTATCATTTGTCTTCAGCTCTGGACTTCAGCTCTGTAATAGCCTTTAAAATGAGCTCCGCTGATTCCACTCTTGTACCCCTAATAATCCATTCCCAACACAGTGATCATTAATGTATTTACATTTTAGTGCCTATGTTGTTAGCTTCATCTGGCACCATTCCTACCCTCTGGTTACTCTGGCCATTTATTTCCCTAATGCCTTGTGTTCCCACTCACTACAGGGCCTTTGTACTTGCTATTCCCGCTGTCTGGAATGTTCTTCACTGCCACCACCTCTTCTCTTGTCATTACCTTCTCATCTTTGGGCGCTGACCTCAGTTATCACTTCCTGAGAGAAGTCTTTGCTGACTCCTCAGTTCGTTTCAGGTTTCCTTCTCCCTGTGGATATCATAGCATCCTAAACTTCATTTTCATGGCATGTATCATAGTTTTTTATTAGAATGTAAACTGTCTGAGGGTAGGGACTTTGTCTTGCTCGTCACTGTATTTCCTGTCCTGAGAAGAGTGCTTATACAAGTAGATATTAAAAAGATGTTTGTTGAGTGGGTGCATGTATCTGAGCAGTTTCCTCCATTAGACTGTAAGCTAGGAAAGTGCAGGACTTTTTTTGTTTTGCTCACTAGTATATTCCCCAGTGCCTAGTATAGAATCTGGCATATTATAAGTGCTCAATAAATATTTACTGGCTGGCTGGGTGCTGTGGCTCACTCCTGTAATCCCACAGCTTTGGGAGGCTAAGATGGGAGGATCGCTTAAGGCCAGGAGTTTGAGACCCACCTGGGTAACATAACAAGACCCTATCTCTACAAAAAATAAAAAAAAGCTAGCTGGGTATGGTAGTGCATGCCTGTAGTCTTAACTACCTGGAAGGCTGAGGTGGGAAGATCACTTGAGCCCAGGAGTTTGAGGCTGCAGTGAGCTATGATGGTGTCATTGCATTCCAGCCTGGGTGACAGAGTGAGACTCTTAGCTCTTAAAAAAAAAAAAAAAAAGGATACATTGGCCAAGCATGGTGGCCCACATCTGTAATCCCAGCACTGTGGGAGGCTGAGGTGGGCAGATCATTTGAGCTCAGGAATTTGAGACCAGCCTGGGCATCACGGCAAAACCCCATCTCTACAAAAAATACAAAAATTAGTGGTGTGAGCCTGTGGTCCCAGCTACTCAGGAGGCTGAGGTGTGAGGATTGCTTGGGCCCAGGAGGTGCAGATTGCAGTGAGATCAAGCCACTGCACTCCAGCCTGGGAGACAGAGGGAGACCCTGTCTCAAAAAAAAAAAAAGAAAAATTTGATGGCTGACTGAATGAATGAATAAGTAGTTTTAAATGAGGATGGGGGCCAGACTAGGGCTAGTTCATAAAAAATTTTATTTGCAATGCTAAGAAGCTTGAACTGGAACTTTAGATAAAGGGGTTTTAAGCAGGAGAATGACACGAACAGGCTTACATTCAATGTAGAAGGATTCCCTCAGCAGTTATGTGGATGCTGGTTGGAACGTTACAGAATATTGGTGTACTCCAGGGAAGATTGAAGTCCTAATAGAAGGAAGGTGGAATGGAGAAGATAAATTCAAGAGAATTTAGAAATAGGTTAGGCAGGATTGGATTGGATGAAGATGGGAGAATAAGGAGAAGAACGCGTATCACTTCCTGGGTTTCTTGTCTGGGAGACCAAGTAGTGCCACCCACATAGGCACTATGGGAAGAAGGACAGGCTTGGGAATGGATGAACTTAGTTGAGAGGTGTTAAATTTTCAAACATGAGAAATCTGGAAAATTTAATTGATGGTATATTTACTTGGATTACAGATATTCTTTTTTTTCCCCTCACACACTTAATCCTTTATATGTAAATACGGAAATCCCACCAACCCCCATGTTTTCCAGAAAATGATTTGAGTTAAACAGCTCTTTACTAGGAACATGTTCAATTTGAGTTTCTTGTGGGATATCCAGGTGGAGATGTACATTAGGTAGTAGGGAGCTCGGTTGAAAAGATCTTTTTCTGTACTATTTCCTACAATTTCAATGAAAACAGCCTGACAATTTTGACTTTTTCTCTTAGGCTGTTTTAGCATGCTTTGTCTCCAGTACTTGCAAAGCTGCCCTAGATTTCTCTTCCTTTTGTTTTTGTCCTTCCTCTTTATTTTGCCTTTGCCAGACTCAAGGGCTTCTCATCTTCTGACCCCTGCATTTCCCCCATGTCCACATACGTTTTCGTGTCTTTTTTTCTAATTTTTTTCTCAAAGAGCATATACTTCTTTTTTTTCCCTTGGTTTTCAGGGTTCATTTTCATCAAAGTTACGTGCGAATATGATTTATAGAATCAAATAGTTTTGTAAAGCTTGTTTTAAAAAAGCAGCACTCCCCCCTTTATTTCCCTTTTCTCAGAAGCACTTCTAGCTTTTTTAGTTAATATTTTTGTTATCTCCATTTCTGTAAAAACATACTTGTATTGCTGTTTCTGATTTCATCAGTTGTAAGATACACCATTACTTGATGTACTACTAGAAAAGGGAAATAAGCCCAAGATGGATAGTCTATTAGGGGCCATGCATAAAGCTGGGAAACTACGTGAGAATGGAAATGAGAAGTAAACCCACCATATAGAAAGGCATAGCAAGGCAGCTGGTGTGTCAACTTTAATGGTGTGTAGGAGGGCTAAAAACTTTCATGGGAATTTAAACTGGTTCTAGGTCTGAATTCACACTCCCTATGTGGTACAACAAAATTTAAGCAGAGATTCTAATTAAAAGTTGTTTCAGATTGGTAGTGCCCCAGGTGCTTGAAAGAAACAAATAGCAATTATAAGATGTCATTAATTGTGCCTGGTTTTCAGAGATGTTAAAATATGAAAAAAATGGCCAGGCACAGTGGCTCATGCCTGTAATCCCAGCACTTTGGGAGGCCAAGGCGGGCAGATCACGAGGTCATGAGATCAGGACCATCCTGGCTAACGTGTTGAAACCCCGTCTCTACTGAAAATACAAAAAATTAGCTGGGCGTGGTGGAGGGTGCCTGTAGTCCCAGCTACTCGGGAGGCTGAGGCAGGAGAATGGCCTGAACCTGGGAGGCGGAGCTTGCAGTGA
The DNA here is from genome assembly GCF_006542625.1 of Nomascus leucogenys. Lineage (NCBI taxonomy): Eukaryota > Metazoa > Chordata > Mammalia > Primates > Hylobatidae > Nomascus > Nomascus leucogenys. The sequence goes on along the minus strand of NC_044388.1, from coordinate 2,746,591 downwards.
GCGGAGATCACACCACTGCACTCCAGCCTGGGTGACAGAGCGAGACTCCGTCTCAAAAAAAAGAAAAAAATACGGTACCATGTACCAGGCACTGTTAGAGTTACAGCTGTGAACAAAACAGACCTCTCTGTGTTCCTTGAGTTTATATTCTGAGGAGGGGAATGTTTAGACAAAATAAGAATATACATGGTATACTAGATGTTGCAGATATCTAAGTAAGATGACTAAAAACTGACCATCAGATTTAGTAATTTGGAAGTTCTTGATCTTGACGGGAGAGGCTTTGGTAGGGTAATCAGGAAGCAAAAGCCTCTTGGGGTGATTTTGAGAGAGAATGGGAGGAAAGGAATTAGAAACAGTTACACCTTCTTGGAGTGTTGCTGTCAAGGAGAGCAGAGAAATGGATAAGTAGCTGGAGAGGAAACTGGGGTTATGGCTTATCTTTTTCAGTGAGATAAATAAGAGTGTGTTTCTATAGTGCTGATGAGGATGCACCAGTAGAGAGGGAAATATTGCTGATGCAGGAGGGAGAAGGGGGAGTGACTAGGCAATAGGGTTTGGAGTCTGGTGTTCAAGTGGAGGTGTTGGCTATAGATAGGAGCAGTCAGCTCATCTACAGTGAATAAGAGAGAGGACAGGGCAAATGGTGGTAGTGATTGCCTTCTCTTTCACTGAGGAAGTGGAAGGGCAGCAACTAGGAGTGAGCATGGGTGGGGAAGTGTTCATTGATAGCTTGAGGAAAGAGAAAATGACATAAAATGTACCAAACAGAGGAGTGGAGGATGAATGGATAAGGCAAAAGTTTTGATTGTCATGCTGAGCTAAGAGACCATTTGAAGTTAGCTGTTGTGAATTGTATGTGAGAACTGTTTAGTATGAATGTGTTTATTTTTATTATTTCATTTTAATTTTGAAACGGGAACTTACTCTGTCAGCCAGGCTTGAGTGCCGTGGTGCATAGCTCACTGCATCCTTCAACCTCCCAGGCTCAAGCGATTCTCCTACCTCAGCCTCCCAAGTACTGGGACAACAGGCATATGCCACAACGCCTGACTAATTTTTTTGATTTTTTTTGTAGAGACAAAGTCTTACTGTGTTGCCCAGGCTGGTCTCAGACTTCTGGGATAAGCTGTCCTCCTGTCTCACCCTCCCAAGTAGCTGGAACTATAGCCAAGTACCACCATGCCTGGCTAATTTGAAAATTTTTTGTAGAGACAAGATCTCCCTATGTTGACCAGACTTGTCTCAAACTCCTGGGCTCACGTGATCCTCCTGCCTCTGCCTCCCAAAGTGCTGGGATTACAGGCATGAGCCACTGCATCTGGCTCTTTTTTTCCTTTTTAAAGCCACATTTAGCTGCATGGTGCAGGCATAGAGTAGATGGACAGCTGCATTTTTTTTTTTAACATGTTATTCAGGAAAATTTTAAACATACAAAAGTAAATAGAGCCCTCATGTACTCACCCAGTTTCAACAAGTATTTACTCAGTGCTAATCTTGTTCTGTTTGTACCCTCAACCATTTCTGCCTTTCCATATTATTTTGAAGCAATGTCAAACATCATATTTTGTGCTTAAATATTCCATGTTTCTCTAAAAGATATGAACTCTTACCAAAAAGTACCATTACTATACTAAAAGATTTAACAATTCATTGATATCAAATATCCTGTCAGTTTCTTTTTCTTTTCTTTTTTAGTTTTTGTTTTATTTTAAAATTTAATTTATTTTTGAGACAGGGTTTCACTCTGTCGCCCAGACTGGAGTGCAGTGGCGTGATCTCAGCTCACTGCAACCTCTGCCTCCCAGACTCAAGCGATTCTTCTGCCTCAGCCTCCTGAGTAGCTGGGATTACAGCTGTGTACCACACTGCCCAACTAATTTTTGTATTTTTAGTAGAGACAGGGTTTCGCCATGTTGGCCAGGCTGGTCTTGAACTCCTGACCTCAAATGATCCACCTGCCTGGCCTAGTTTTTGTTTTATTGATTGATTGACTGATTGTCTGACAGGGTCTCACTCTGTCGCCCAGGCTGGAGTGCAGTGGTGCAAACACGGCTTATCGCAGCCTTGACCTCTTGGGCTCAGTTGATCCTTCTTCCTCAGCCTCCCAAGTAGCTGGGAGTATAGGCATGCACCACCATGCCCAGCTGTTAGTTTTCTAATTTCCAGTTGCCTCCTGAATGTCCTAAATGTTTTTGTTTTTCTTGACAGGTTGTATTTAATCAGGGTTGGTGTTTTGCCAGGCAGGTATGATGAAATCAGAGTGGAAGTCAAGAGACTTGAAGTGTATGCAAGGGAATGATTGTAATGATGGACCTTGAACTTGAAGCGGAGGAGGAAAATGAGGATGTAAGAGGGGAATGGGATCAACGGCTTGTAAATCCTGGTGGGGTCAAAGGATTGTTGGAGTTAGGTTGCTAGAGGGAGCAATCTGAAAAGATACAGGATGGTGATTGGAGAGTAGAGTGCAGCTGAAGTTGAGATTGTTGGGGGACTATAATTATCGTAACGACAAGGTCTAGGGTATTGGCTGTGGGAGTGAGTGGAATGTAGGGTAAAAGACAAGATTGTCGCACGAGAGATAGTCAAGGAACTGAGGGGTCCGAGCATCAGAACAGTCGTCTATATGAACATTGAAATCGCCTGGAATAATGATAGCCCAGTGAGCCAGGAACTAAAGTCTTCAAGGCTTAAGGTTTGAGAAGTGACCTACGCATATCCAGATGAATGTAAAGAAGAAGGGGGTAGTGGTGGTATGGTTTGACAGGAGGCTTTTTTCAGGAAAGAAGGGGGAATAATCTGGAAACAAACTAGGTACAAGATAAATAACTTTACCTCTTCTAACCTCTAGGCCCTGAGGTATAAGGGTGTGAGAGAGAAAACACTACGGTTAGGACTGTAGAGAGAACAGTGGCTTCAGAGCAGTTAGATTTCATTTAGAGCAAAATGGTGAAGGGATCATTCAGACAAGAGGTTTAAGATATAGGGGATTTAGCTGATGTGTTCCAGGGGATATGATGCAAAGATTTCAGGAATTGAGGAGGAGTGGAGAAAGGGGGTGAGAATTTGAGGATTCAGAATGACCTGAGAGTCCTGGGATTTTTGTGGTGAGTGATGTAAAGAGGGACACATCGTGATGACATTAGTCCTGATGTCTCAAGGCAAATTGTAGTGTAAGCACATGAAGGACAGAGGTAGTGAAGAAGCTGCAGAGTAGAAGTTCCCTTTACTTCTGGCAGTGCAGGTGTAGGGAAAGGCGGAGGAGCTGGAGCTCTGTTACTTCTTATTTACTCCTGGGATCAAAGTGGTCAAAAGTAAAAAGCTGTTATTTCAGCGATTCAAAAACTGGAATTCTTGCTGGGCGTGGTGGCTCATGCCTGTAATTCCAGCACTTTGGGAGGCTGAGGTGGGCGGATCACCTGAGGTCAGGAGTTCGAGACCAGCCTGGACAACATGGTGAAATCCCGTCTCTACTAAAAATACAAAAGTTAGCTGGGCATGGTGGCGGGTGCTTGTAGACTCAACTACTCGGGAGGCTGAGGCATGAGAATCACTTGAATCCAGGAGGTGGAGGTTGCAGTGAGCCGAGATCATGCCACTGTCTACACACACATACACACACACATACACACACACACACACACACACACAAAACTGGAATTCTCTGTTATGGCTTATTGATTTTCTATTCCCTGTTTCCTGCCCCTAGTACCCTATTCTTAAATACCCTGGAAACTGGGTGCTGGGGAAATGACAGCAAGATTATAGTAAGGAATTTGGGGCCTCACCTCAAGGGTTGGAAAGGGAAGGGAGGGAAGAAGTTTCAAAGCGAATTAGCTTTAGATTCCTTAAATCTGGCCAAAGAAAAAGAGAGCGTAGAAGAGGGAAGTTTGACCTGTGTTCTGGGAGGGGAGAGTAAAGTACTGTTTGGAAGTAGGGAACCTGCCTAAGGATCTGTGTCCTGACAGGTTCCAGAAAGAGCTGTTGCTGGATGTGAGACTTCACTTTTGCTAGATTCATTCGTTCCAGTGGATATTTACTAGCACTTGCTGTGTGCCAGGCACTGGGCTAGATGCTAGAGATATCATGTTGAGCAAGAGACAAGTTCCTGCTTGCATGGATTTACAATCTTGCAGGGAAGACAATTAAACCAGAAATTACAATTTAATGTGGTGAATGCTATGATAGAAATTGTCAGGGTCCTTTGGAAGCCTCTAGTGAAAGCATCAGATTAGTCTTAGGTGGGGTAGGGAAGGAAAGAGTACAGGTTCTAGAGTTAGAGACTTTTTTTTTTTCATTATTTTTTTAGAGATAAGATCTTGCTCTGTTGCCTAGACTGGGGTGTAGTTGTGTGATCTTAGCTCACTGCAGCCTTGACCTCCTGGGCCGAAGCGATCCTCCCGCCTCAGTCTCCCAAGTAGCTGGGACCACAGGTGCATGCCACCATGCCCAGCTAATTTTTTGTAGAGACAGGGTCTTGCTATGTTGCTGAAGCTGATCTCCAGCTCCTGGCCTCAGGTGATCCTCCTTCCTTGGCCTCCCAAAGTGCTGGGATTATAGGCGTGAGCCACTGTGCCCTGCTTAGAGTAGTCACATTTAAATAGAGACTTGAAAGATGAGCAGAAATTAGCCAGTCAAAGAGAATAGGGGAGAATAGTTATGTGTCGAGCAGCCACATGTATGCTGTCTTTGCCCCTCCAACTGCCAAACCTTGTTTTACCCAGGGAAACAGCGAACAGAGTCATCTGTTCTGATCACTGTCTTCATCCCCAACATTCCTATCTACCAGGGGTTGGTAAACTACTGTTCATGGACAGGTCAGATCTGGCCTGCTGCCTGTTGTATGGCCTGCAAGCTAAGAATGGTTCTTTTAAGTGGTTGAAAGAATAAAAAGAAGAATATTTTGTGACACATGAAAATTATATTAAATTCAAGTATCAGTGTCCCTGAAAAAAACTTGTGTTGGAACACAGCCATGCTCATTTTCTTTTTTTTGTATTGTCTATGGCTGCTTTCACACTGCAGCAGCAGATTCGAGTGGTTGCAATACAGACTGTATGGCTTGCAAAGCCTAAAATATTTGGTATCTTGCTCTTTACAGAAAAAGTGTGGCACCTGGTTTAACCCATCATTATTATTTCATTGTATCATGTGTGTATGAGGATTATAATTAGCTACCATTCATTTTCTATGTGCAGTCTACCCTGCTAGATACTTTACATATTTATATATAATCTTTTTAATAATTGTCCAGAGATGTTGGTAACATGCCTAAAATTACACACTTAAATTTTGACACAGTGTCAAAATTTAAACCCAGATGTCTGAATTCAACATCTGTATTCATTTTACTGATCACATTGTGTTATAATTAATTGTTCATATGTGCGTCTCTCAAAAAGAGACTTGAGCTTGGGCTGGGCGCCGTGGCTCGCATCTGAATTCGCAGCACTTTGGGAGGCTCAGTCGGATGGATCACCTGAGGTCAGGAGTTTAAAACACAGCCTGGCCAATGTGGCAAAACCCCGTCTCTCCTAAAAATACAAAAATTAGCTGGGCGTGGTGACCCATGCCTGTAATCCCAGCTACTTGGGAGGCTGAGGCAGGAGAATCACTTGAACCCAGGAGGTAGAGGTTGCAGTGAGCCGAGATCGCACCACTTAACTCCCGCCTGGGCGACAGAGCAAGACTGTCTGAAAAAAAAGGAGAGACTTGAGCTTGAAATGATAACTTAGTTTTTCTTAAACATCTACCATTTTTAGTACAGGGTGAGTCCAAATAAATGTTTATTAGATGACTTTCATGTATATAATTTCATCTGCCTTCTAACAAACCTGTGAGGATAACACATATACACATTTTTCAGATAATTGACATTTACTCTTTTGCATACAATTTCTTCCATTTTAAGTAACAATACTTTAAAACATGACATTTGAAAATTACATTAAATGTAACTAAAGATATTTGGAAAAATTCTGTCAGAACAATGCCTTTGGTTTGGGAGGCTGAGGCAGGTGGATCACTTGAGGTCAGGAGTTCAAGACCAGCCTGGCCAACATGGTGAAACCCTGTCTATACTAAAAATACAAAAATTAGCTGGTCATGGTGGTGCATGTTAGTAATCCCAGCTACTTGGGAGGCTGAGGCAGGAGGATTGCTTGAATTCGGGAGGATACTGACATATATGTACAGTTGTTTGTATAGTACCTATAGTAAATAATAAATAATCTTGGAATGCTAGATCTTTCTAGTTTTTGTCAACTTTTTTTTTCTTTTTTTTTAAAGACAGGGTCTCTTGCTCTGTCACCTAGGCTGGAGTGCAGCAGTGCAATCACAGCTCACTGTAGCCTTGACCTCCCAAGCTCAAGTGATCCTCCCACTTCAGCCTCCCCAGTAGCTGGGACTGCAGGTGTGCACCACCACACCTGACTAATTTTTTTTTTTACTTTTTGTAGAGGTGGAGTCTCACTATGGTGCCTACTCTGATTTTGAACTCCTGGCTTCAAGCGATCCTCCCACCTTGGCCTTCCAAAGTGCTGGGATTACAGGTGTGAGCCGCCGCACCCGGCCTAGTTTTTGTCAGCTTTTTATGCTTTCTTTTCTGTTTACTCCTTTGTCAGCTGTCAGTGGTGGCTGCTTTTTTCCCCCTATTTTAAATTTGCTACTTCTATCTTTTGGTGAATTCAGGAACTAGAACTATAACCCTGTTAAAATTGTGTATAAGAGTTCCAAGATCAAGGCAGATTTGGTTAAAAAAGAAAAAGTAAGAATTAGTCTTGATACTATCACCTGTGAATGAAGTGAAAGTGAGGTGTTCTTGTTCTTAAGGATTTTATAACACAGTTGGAGAGAGCAAACATGTACTGGGAGCAATCATAATGTAAAATAATATTAACACCAAACTTGTATATCCCACTAGCCACTTAACATCTCTATGTGCATGTCTAATAGTGGATATAATAGGCATCTCAAACTTCATGTGTCCCCACGCCTCTTTCACGGTCATCCCCATTTCAGTAAATAGACTATCCTTCCAGTTACTTGGGACAAAAACCTTGGAATCATCCTTGGTGCCTCTCTCTCTGTACATATCACATTTCATCTTGTTTTACTTTGAGAATACATACTGAATCTGACCACCCTCTCTACTGCTACCACTCAGATTCAAACTGCTGTCCTCTCTTTACTGGATTGTTGCATTAGTCTTCTGATTGAGTTCTCTCTCTCTGTCCTTGTCTTTGTGCGGTCTTTTCTCAACAGACCTCCAGAATGATCCTCTTAAAATTAAGTCAAATGAGGTTGTCACTCCTTTGCTCAAGATCTTCCAGTGGTTTTCCATTTCAGAGTAAAAGCCAAAGTTGTGACAGTGGACTAAAAGGTTGTACAAAGTCTGGCTTCGGTTTACTCCTCTGGCCTGATTTCCTGTGACTCTCCACTGCTCATGTTCCTTTAGCCACAGCGACATCCTTGCTGTTGTTCTAAGATGCCAGGTTGTTTCTTCTTCAGAACATTTGTGCTTGCTATTACCTCTCCTAGAATGCTTTTCCTATGCAGGTAGCATGGCTTTTCCTCTTCCTTACTTCAGGGGTCAAGCTCAAATGTCACCATATTGGTGAGGCCTTGGCTCTCTATCACCTTTACCCTGCTTCATTTTCTCTGTAGCACTTATCTGGATCTGATAGGCTCTGTGTGTATTTTATTTATTCAAATTTTAACTTAAAAAATGTTTTATTGCCATCTCCCCATAGGCTAAGACAGGGGTTGCCAAGCCAAAAATGGCCTACTGCCTCTTTTTGTAAATAAAGTTTAATTAGGACACAGCCATGTTCATTCATTAACATATTGTCAGCGCAGCTTTTGCATTGCAACAGCAGAGCTGAGTATTGTGACAGACCGTATGGCCAGCAAAGCCTAAAATATTTGTTGTGTGGCCCTTGACAGAGTTTGTGGACTGCTTGGCTAGCACAGTGTTTGACACGTAGCAGACGATTGATTGGATGAAAACAACGTCAGTGTTAAATGGTAGGTTACAGACTGTAAAATGCTATATGAGTTAATATCTAAAAAGTTATTTAGTTATTAGACTTTAAAATCAAGGATAATTTGGGAATATGTCAGCCGTAATACTTTGTTCAAGCTGAGGTTCTTGATTGTATTAGTCATTACTACCTGATAGCAGAGATATGCCAGCTTTTCGAAGGCCACACCTAATTTGGAGATGATAGTATTCTTTTTTTTTTTTTTTTTCTTGAGACAGAGTCTCACTCTTGTCACCCAGGCTGGAGTGCAATGGCACAATCTCGGCTCACTGCAACCTCCGTCTCCTGGGCTCCAGCGATTCTCCTGCTGCAGCCTCCCAAGTAGCTGGGATTACAGACACCTACCACCTTGCTCGGCTAATTTTTGTATGTTTAATAGAGACAAGGTTTTGCCATGTTGGCCAGGCTGGTCTTGAAATCCTGACCTCAAGTGATTCGCCTGCCTTGGCCTCCCAAAGTGCTGAGATTACAGGCGTGAGCCACTGTGCCTGGCCTTTTTTTTTTTTGAGAGAGAGTCTTGCTCTGTCGCCGAAGCTGAAGTGCGATGGTTCAATCTTGGCTCACTGCAACCTCCGCCTCCTGGCTTCAAGTGATTTTCCTGCCTCAGCCTCCCGAGTAGCCGAGACTACAGGCACGCAGCACCAGGCCCAGCTAATTTTTGTATTTTTAGTAGAGATGGGGTATCGCCATGTTGGCCAGGCTGGTCACGAACTCCTGACCTCAGGTGATCTACCCACCTCGGCTTCCCAAAGTTCTGGGATTACAGGTGTGAGCCACCACGCTCGGCCAAGAGATGATAGTATTCTAAAGGCACAAGATTCTTTTACATGTTATTTTCTGTAATAATGCTACAGAAGGTGTCCTAAATAATTAATAAATGGTAGTCGTTGGTTGCATCCTGTGAAAATCATGAACCTAAATAAATGCATACAGCTTTCAATCAATTATGCTAAAGGTTGGACAGATGGAATAATAATATTAATAGTACATTTGACATTTGAATACATTTTTAGATAACAAATGATTAGCCTGATATTCCAGGTACTTCTAATAGTGTTTCAGGCAGCATCATAGAATCAAACTGCAGAAAACCAGCTGTGAAGAATCTGGGAAATGGTGCTGCTTCTGGCATCCTGTCTATCCAAATCTTATCTTTTTAAAAGCTGCATTTAGAGGATAAATAATATCACCATTATGCAAAATGGAGAGGTGGAGAATATTTTAGAAGTATTTTAGTTTTTTTTTTTTTTGAGACAGAGCCTCGCTCTGTCGCCCAGGCTGGAGGGCAGTGGCACGATCTTGGCTCACTGCAAGCTCTGCCTCCCAGGTTCGCGCCATTCTCTTGCTTCAGCCTCCTGAGTAGCTGGGACTACAGGTGCCCACCACCATGCCCGGCTAATTTTTTGTATTTTTAGTAGAGATGGGGTTTTCACTGTGTTAGCCAGGATGGTCTCAATCTCCTGACCGCCTTGGCCTCCCAAAGTGCTGGAATTACAGGCGTGAGCCACCGTGCCCAGCCTTTTTTTTTTTTTTTTTTGAGATAGAGTCTTCCCTGTGTTGCCCAGGCTGGAGTGCAGTGGTGCAATATTGGCTAACTGCAATCTCCGCCTCTCAGGTTCAAGCGATTCTTCTGCCTCAGCCTCCCGAGTAGTTGGGATTACAGGCATGCTCCATGACACCCGGCTAATTTTTGTATTTTTAGTAGACATGGAGTTTCACCCTGTTGGCCAGGCTGCTCTTGAACTCCTGACATCCAGTGATCCACCTGCCTTGGCCTCCTAAAGTGGTAGGATTACAGGCATGACCCACCGGGCCCAGCCGTATCTTAATTTTAAAAGACCTTTACTGATAGCTGAGTTGAGATTTAAGATTTAAGATTTAAGAAGGAATCTTAAATCTTCTTGTTGAAGTATATACTGTGTGCATAGAAAACAAATACAATTTAAGCATATGGTGAAGAATTGTAGAATCAGGGCTGGAAGAAGTTTTGTTCAATACATGTTTTTTTGTTGTTGTTTTTGAGATGGAGTCTTGCTCTGTCGCCCAGGCTGGAGTGCAATGGTGCAATCTTGGCTCACTGCAGCCTCTGCCTCCCGGGCTCAAGCAATTCTCCTGCCTCAGCCTCCTGAGTAGCTAGGATTATAGGTGTGTGCCACCATGCCTGGCTAATTTTTGTATTTTTAGTAGAGACGGGGTTTCACTATGTTGGCCATGCTGGTCTCGAACTCCTGACCTCAAGTGATCCGCCCACCTCAGCCTCCCAAAGCACTGGGATTACAGGTGTGAGCCACTGTGCCCAGCCTGTTCTATACATGTTTGATGGCTGCACACCATGTATCTGAAAAAAAGTTGAATATACCCTAGCCACTTTGTTAGGCACTGGGATGCAGAATGAGTTAGGCGGAGAGGATCCTTGCCCTCATCATACTTACTATCTAATTTTTCTCCCCAACTCCTACCTGACCTCATTTTGTGTTGTATAATGGAAACTAAAGCTTGAGAAATCAAGAAACTTGTCCAAAGTTACATAGCTACTGATAGACTGTAACTAGACTGCAAGTTTGTTATATAAGAGATAAAAGCAGACCATCTATTCATTTATGCAAAGTTTTGAGTGCTCACTGATATGTTTATTCCTCTATTAGATGCTGAGGAATATAGTGGTAAGCAAAACACCCATATCTCTTTGATGTAGAGCTTAAAAGGAATTTTTTTTTTTTTTGGAAACCAGCATTTTCTCCACTATATTATATTTAGTTTATAATCTTTTCTGTCATGGGAGGGTTAGGTGCTATCAAATATCTATTCTTTAATGTGACTGAGTTCAGTGAGTTTTAGTGTGTTCCTGACACTTTTAGTTTTATAGAAGGAGTTTTGAATGAGGAAGGAGGAATTAGGTAGTTGTGGGTTCTCTGTGGGAGGTGACATTTACTTATTTCAAAATTTGTATAGGGCCTAAACTTCTGCCCTGTGAGCAAGCGAGAACCTTTTCTCTCCCCTTGGATGGGATGACTCTGCTATCAGGACCCAGATGGCTCTGCTATCAGGACCCATACTGATATTTAAAATCAGCCACATTATGGGTTAAATAGATGTTTGCATGTTTACCTTCTCTTTCCTTTTAGTTTCCCATCTAATGTAGTAATAGAAAAGTTTATTGTTGTTAGCATACTCAGTCCTCTTGCCATGTAATGCCCTTGGTCATCTCAGGACACATCAAAGAGAACACACCAGCAAGAAGGCTCCCACCAGATGTACCCCCTCAGCTTGGACTTCCAAGCCTCCATAACTCAAATACTAGCTTATCTTGATGAATATGCATGTTTTACTGAGACCATGTGAAGAGACTTTATTGAAATGTGAAATGAAGCGTTATGTGCCATAATCTACCATGAGTAAATAAATATTTTTGGTCCCCCCAAAAAAAGAAAAGAAAAGCTTATTAAAATAGTTTTCTTCATAGAGTAGACTTGGGTATATGCATGACTCAATATTCAAAGAATCATATCTAAAGCAGAATACATACTTTATTCTTTAAAATTTCTTCTCAAACTAATTAGGATTATATTTGATTTTTTCCTCTTGGTACTTGCTTAAAAAATCAAACATTTGACAGTCTAGGAAAAAGTAAAAAAAGGTTAATTAAACCACTGCTAAATAATTTAGGATGTGTCTAGTTGGAAGTGCTCACACAATGGAGAAAGTAATTATTCTTTCAGAGGTAAGTTACCTTGACCTCAGGCCTCCTTGCTATTCTTCTTTCACAGTACCTTCTGCCATTCTGCTGGGGCCAATTAGTTCTTGGCTCAGCTGTTTTAGTTTCTCTACAGAAGTTGGGCTTAACCATGTTTATAATATGTGAAAATCAAATTCCATTTTTTTCTTCTAAGAGAGCTAGAACATTAAATTCCTTGCCAGTGATCTAAAACACATTGAATTGTATATCTTCAAATGCAAAAGGTTTATTTTTTCCAAACTTACAGGATTTAAAGACAATGAGGCCTTATAAATAGTAGTTATTATATGTTAGTGATGATTATTTTAGTTCTGCAGATACAACTGCGTTTTAAAGCACTATAAATTAGTGTTATATTGCAGAGGAGGTAGCATGACCATCAGTCTCAAATTACCTAATAATTTATTTTATTTTATTTTTGAGATGGATTCTCTCTCTGGCGCCTAGGCTGGAATGCAGTGGCGCCGTCTTGGCTCACTGCAACCTCTGCCTCCTGGGTTCAAGCGATTTTCCTGCCTCAGCCTCCCGAGTAGCTGAGATTATAGGTATGCGCCACCATGCCTAGCTAATTTTTGTGTTTTTAGTAGAGACAGGGTTTTACCATGTTGGCCAGGCTGGTCTTAAACTCCTGACTCCTGACCTCAGGTGATTGGCCTGCCTTGGCCTCCCAAAGTGCTGGGATTACAGGCGTGAGCTACTGTGCCTGGTCAAATTACCTAATAATTTAAAAAATAATTGTAAAATAAGTGTTAGTAGGCAGCAAACCATTGATTATGTGTGTGTGTAAATAATTAGAAGTCGTTTCAGGCTGGGCATGGTGGCTCATTCCTGTAATCCCAGCACTTTGGGAGGCTGAGGTAGGAGGATCGCTTGAAGCCAGGAGTTTGGAGGCTGGGGTAGGAGGATCGCTTGAAGCCAGGAGTTTGAGACTTCAGTGAGCCATGATCACAACACACTGTACTGCTCCAGTCTGGGCAACAGAGTGAGACGCTCATTCTAAAAAAAAAAAAAAAAAAATTCAAATAATATTTGAAGTTAGATAATAATATTTAAAGTTAGATTCAAATAATATTTAAAGTTAGATTGGCATAAGTCTTGAAACTTCTAATGATTTTGTCGCATTATAATTGGATAAATGTTAAACCAATTATAAAAATATCTTTTGCCATGGTCAAATCAAACATTTCAGCTGGGGAAAGAAGAAGGAACTGAGTAAGCATAAAGCTAGTATTTGATGTTAATTGATTGGTAACATAGAAAGGCAGGCTAAGTTTGAACTTCCTGAGTCTCAGGCTGGGGTCTCCAGACATGTTGTTAAACAGTTGTTTTGTTCCTTACTAAGGAACAAAACAACTCCAAACTTAGTGCATAAAACCCTCGTGGTTTTGGGGGTTGACTGGGCTCAGCTAAGTGGTTCTTGCTCAAGTTCTGTCATGCAGTTGTAGTCAGATGGTGACTGAGCCTAGAGATATCTTGATGGCTTCCTTTTGTACTTACATATCTGACAGGAGCAGGGAAGTTCAAATAGGCAGGGGATGGAACAGCTACGGCCCCTTGGACATCTCTCTGTATTTTCGTGTGGTCACTCCAGCATAGGGACTTTATGGTAGCCAGACTACTGTAACATTTTAATTTTAATTTAATTTATTTATTTATTTATTTATTTTTTGTAGAAACAATATTATTTTGTGTAGCTCAGGCTGGCCTGGAACTCCTGGGCTCAAGTGATCCTCCTGCCTCAGCCTCTCAAAGTGCTGGGATTATAGGTGTGAGCCACCCTATCTTGCCAACATGTCATATTCCAAGGATACCTCAGTCTACTCTCTGGTCACAAATTATTTTCATTCCTCCCACTTGCAGAATACACTCACCCCTTCTCAAGGCCCCCAGAATCTCACCTAATACATTTCAGCATTAGTCTCAGGTTTGAGGTCCAGGATCTTGCTATCTAAATCAGATCCAGGTATAAATAAGGCTACTCAGATACGGTTCCTTGGGTGTAGCTCCTTGACTACCATTGCTTTCACTCTGAAGACCTGTGAACTAAACAGACAGGGCATCTCCCCCCATTCCCAGCCTACTCAATATGCAACACTGGACAGGCGGAAGATAACCACTGTATTCACTGCTGTTCAAAAATACAGAGAAATGGGAGGAGCACAGTCATGGGTCCACAGCAATTCTGAAATCCAAGCAGGCATGTGTTACCAGTTCTGTAACATTATTGGAGGGATCAGCCCTGCTGCCTAGGAATGATCCTCCATAGCTCTTGGTCTGCGTTTTGAATTCTTCCTTTTCCATAAAATGTACTGTGTTGCAATAGAGTACTTTTCTTGGCTTCTTTCCTGCCTATAGAAGTTTGGGTGTCCAGAAGCCTCTTTTCGTTTTGTATGGTCTCTGTCCCTTTTAGTCCAAGATGACAGTGTTTCTGAATATAAAATTCTCTTTAAAACTTAGTAGATTTTCTGTGACTCTTATGGGAAGGGAGTGTTAATGTATTAGATAAAAGCCACACTTGCACATTGATAGAACATGTAGAGCTTAGGTTTCCTATATGGCTTTTGTGGGACAACACCTTTAGAATTCTTAGAAGGCCTTTTGTTTGAAACAATCTATGAGGTACCACTTTAAATATCTTTGACATCTGAACTAGGAGTAGGCAAACAAAGGCCATCGAACTAAGACTTGTTTTTATATTTTCAAAGGGTTAAAAAAAAATTCAACAGAGACTGTCTATGGCCCTCAGCCTAAAATATTTATCTGGCCCTTTGCAGAAAATGTTTGCTGACTCTTGGTCTAAATAAAGTTTTAATCTTCATGCCAATTTTCCCTGGTCTGCTTTGGATTTGATCTTTGCCCAGAGGGCTTTTTTATTTTTTTATTTTTTTGAGACAGGGTCTTGCTCTGTCTCAAAGGCTGGAGTGCGGTGGTGTGATCATAGCTTACTGCAGCCTTGAACTCTTTAGCTCGTGACCCTCCCACCTCAGCCTCCTGAGTAGCCAGGACTGTAGGCACATGCCTGGCTAATTTTTAAGTTTTTGGTAGAGACAGAGTCTCACTATGTTGCCCAGGCTGGTCTTGAACTCCTGGCCTCAAGCGATCCTCCTACCTTGGCCCCGCGACGTGCTGGGATTTTAGGCATGAGCCACTGTGCCTAGCCCAGGGAGCATTTCTTTCTTTCTTTTTTTTTTTTTTTTGAGACAGAGTTTAACTCATGTTGCCCAGGCTGGAGTGCAGTGGCGGGATCTCAGCTCACTGCAACCTCTGCCTCCTGCATTCAAGCGATTCTCCTGCCTCAGCCTCCTAAGTAGAGGCACGTGCCACCATGCCCAGCTAATTTTTGTATTTTTTTTAGTAGAGATGGGGTTTCACCATATTGGGCAGGCTGGTCTCGAACTCCTGACCTCCTGATCTGCCCCCCTCAGCCTCCCAAAGTGCTGGGATTACAGGCTAATTTTGTATTTTTAGTAGAGATGGGGTTTCACCATATTGGTCAGGCTGGTCTCAAACTCCTGACCTCAGGTGATCCACCCGTCTCGGCCTCCCAAAGTGCTGGGATTACAGGCATGAGTCACTGTGCCTGGTCTGGGGCATTTCTTAATTTGAGAAATGTTTGCTATATGGGAAGGCTGGGGATAAGAAACAGTTTAATTTTTGGACCTAGCAACTCATTGCTCCTTATATTCTATATACTGCTTGGAAATTGTATAATTTCTTCTGGAGCTTAACTCTGTCTATCTGTACTTTCTGATACACCAGCTAAAAGAAACCAGCTGATACTTGATAGTCTACCTGGAAATCTCCTTATCTAGTCTGTCAGTTCATTAATTATATTTTCTGTTTTCCACATTACTGCAGATGACAGCTTTGCTAAACTTTTTCTGTGGTTACCCAATAAAATTCTTCAGCTTCCGATAATGCTTTTTGCATTTACTTTTAAGCCAGGGGCCTGCAACCTTTTTCTGTAAAGGGCCAGATAGTAAATATTTTAGGCTTTTTGGGCCATATGATCTCTGGCATACTTAGACAATATGTAAACTAACAGGTATGTCTGTGTTCCAATAAAACTTTATTTACAAAAACAGGCAGCAGGTTGAATTTCATCTACAGACTGTAGTTTGCTGATCTCTGTTTTAAGTCTTTACGACAGCCTCCTTGAGGCCTTTGTTAACATTTTTCTCAAGACCCTGCAGGCCTTGGCTTACACTCTCAAGGCCCTTTTTGATTTCCTTTGCTGCTCAGTATTAAGACCAAACATTTTACTTTTTTTTTTTTTTAAATGCAGAACAAAAAAATCTACTCCCTATACCAATATCTGTTTTGGTTATCTATTGCTGTGTAACACACATCCCAAATTTAGCGGTATAAAACAAAACTCCGTTTTAGCTTTTATGGTTCTGATGTTTGGGCTTGGCTAGGCAGATCTTTCTTAGGGTTTCTCTTGAAGGTGCAGTCAGGTCATAGCTGGGGTTGGAATCACTTAGAAGCCTTCCTCACCAGCGGCTCTTATGCAGTTGGAGACAGATGGTAGCTGGCCTGGAGTCATTATCTCAGAGGGTTCCTCATTCATATATCTGGTGGCTGGGCTGGGAAGCCTTAACAGCTGGTGTTCCCAGACATCTCTCTAACCCTGTGAGGCTTACTGGATATCTTATATGGTGACTTAGGACTTCGAAGTTGCCTGAGAGAGCACCTGGCAGAAGTTTTATCACCTTTTTATTTTATTTTATTTTACTTTATTTTATTTTGAGATGGAGTCTCGTTCAGTCGCCCAGGCTGGAGTGCAGTGGCGTGATCTCAGCTCGCTCACTGCAACCTCCGCCTCCCGGGTTCAAGCAATTCTCCTGCCTCAGCCTCCCGCTGGGATTACAGGCACCCATGACCACGCCTGACTAATTTTTTTCAATTTTTAGTAGAGGCGGGGTTTCACCATGTTGGCCAGGCTGGTCATGAACCCCTGACCTCAAATGATTTGCCCGCCTCAGCCTCCCAAAGTGTTGGGATTACAGGCGTGAGCCACTGTGCCTGGCCTTTATCACCTTTATGACCTAGCTTCTGAGGTTGCTCAGTGCCCCTTCTGTTGCATTCCCTTCGTGGGGAGAAGAATGAGACTCTACCTTCTGATGGGAGAAGGATGAAAGAATTTGCAAACATATTTTAAGACACCAAACACCCCACACATACACCTATCAACAAGTTTTGGAAGCTAGACAACGGGTCAGGCTTTTCTCTTCCCTTTTTCACTAGGCAGGGGGATGAAAGATGGCCTCTCTTCTTTTAAATGTTCAAGAACTGGGTTGTCAAGAGCTGTGGAAGAAGACTTCCCGGTAATAAAAACCTCTTTTCTTCAGTAGGGACAGGACCTGGGAATTTTGGACTGACATTCAATTTCCTCTCTTTTCCTTTTGTATCAGAGTAGGCTTAATGATGCTTCTCTCTCAAAAGAGGAAACAAAAAGAAATTAAAATCTCTATTAAAATTTTTACCATTTAGGGATTAGCTTGAATCCATAAGTAACATCTTTGCAAGGGTTAAAGAATATGTGTGCCTGTTTGTCATTCACACTTTCAGTTGAATTAGTTTAGCTAGCTTTCTTAATTCTTACAGGGATACTCCTAAGGGAGATTTTGAAAAGGGGTTAGCGATGGAGATAATTTGGAATGTAGAGACTGTAAAGCAAGTTAGAAGAGTCTTTGAACAGCATTAGGGCACTGTCTCTAGAACTACTCTACTGCCTGACCCCATCTGATAAGGCTTTGCTCACCTTATGTAGTGATCTGGCTCTGGAGGCAAAATATGCAGAAAAGGTGATTTATGATATGTGTTTGTAGAGACTATTGTGTTTTGTGTTGTTTCCGTTTTGTTTTCTTCTTCCCGTTTTGCTGTTTCTTTGTCTTTCTGGGTTTGTACATCTTGAGAGATTCAACCCATCTTCTCTGATGACCTAAAAGAAGACAATAGCCTAGCAAATAGAAAGTTGTTGCAGAAATAGCTGTCTGCCATATTACAACACTTCTGGGAAGAAGAAATGCCTGAATGTAATCATTAACCTGTTTTATTTTTCTTGGTATCCAGATCTATACATTGTTGAATTTGGGGTAGAGGGAAAAAGTGTGTTAGCATGTATGTATTTATGTATTTAGAGACCATGTCTTGTTCTGTTGCCCAGGCAGTAGTGCAGTGGCATGATTTTGGCTCACTGCAACCTCCACCTCCCGGCTTATGCCATCCTCCCACTTCAGCCTCCTGAGTAGCTGAGACTACAGGCGCATGCCACCATGCTGGGCTAATTTTTATGTTTTTTTGTAGAGGTGGGGTTTCACCGTGTAGCTTTCATTTTAAATGACTCAGTTTTTTTTTTTTTTTTTTTTTTTTGAGGCAAGGTCTCACTCTGTTGCATAGGCCAGAGTGCAGTGATGCAATCATGGCTCACTGCAGCCTCAACTTCCTGCGCTCCAGGGATCCTCCTGCCTCAGCCTCCTGAGTAGCTAGGACTACAGGTGTGTGCCACCATGCCTGGCTAATTTTTAATTTTAATTTAATTCAATTTAATTTTTTTGAGACAGAGTTCTGCTCTTGTCACCCAGGCTGGAGTGCAATGGCGTGATCTCGGCTGACTGCAGTCGTCGCCTCCGAGGTTCAAGGGATTCTCCGGTCTTAGCCTCCCTAGTAGCTGGGATTACAGGTGCCTGCCACCACACCCAGCTAATTTTTGTATTTTTAGTAGAGACGGGGTTTCGCCATGTTGGCCAGGCTGGTCTCAAACTCCTGACGTCAGGTTATCCGCCTGCCTCAGCCTGCCAAAGTGCTGGGATTGCAGGCATGAGCCACCACACCTGGCCTAATTTTTTATTTTTATTTTTTGTAGAGACAGGTCTCACTATGTTGCCCAGGCTGGTCTTAAACTCCTGGCCTCAAGTGATCCATCTACCTCAGCCTCCCAAAGTGTTGAGATTACAGATGTGAGCCACTGCGGCCAGCTGACTAAATTACTTTTACTTGGTATTTGAAAAATACTTTTACAAAGCTTTGGTAGAATTCCTGCAAACACACGCTAATTTGTAGTGCTGTAAGAACCATGAGAAGAATCGGAAAACAAAGTTTTGAAATGAGTTACATTATAGGAAGGCAGACAATAGGTACTTTCAGATCTTGAACTAGTGTAAATCAGAAGACTTCACTACAGTTCCTTAACTTCAGTTGCGATTTGGCAGAAGTTTTGAGATTAACATTCTATACCTTTTCAATTGTCTTGTTTGTTTTATCTGTATTCTTTTTCCCTCCACCTGACACATATTCCTGTTCCCCTCCCAAGGTTCCTGAGTGGTTTGGAGGGAGTAGGGGTGGGGAGAAGAAAGAGTTAACTTTTTATGCTTTTAAGTGTCCTAGTATTTCTTAACTAATTTCAGCTAAATGAAAACTTATCTTTTAGAATATTTAATGCATGATATGCTGCATGCATTACGCATTCATTTTAAGACTTACAATATAGTAGCATGGATTTATGAATGACATGGATAGCAAATTATTTCCAGTCTAAATTGCTCTGTTCATTTTTGGGCAAAATAATTACTTGCTAGAGCAATATTTTTCTGACATGTTACAAGCCTGGGAGTGGTTTGGAAGGCTTTGAATGAATGCTGAGTATAAAGATTTTTGGTACAACTTGATTTTACTGCTTCTTTCCAGAGACTGCCAGTGGATTAGTTTGATCCTGTATGAGGAGAAAAGCTGCTTTGTGAAACCAGTAATTCCATGGAGACTAGTGGTATTAGAGATATTTTTAAATTTGGGGCTTAGTCAGAAGGTCTGAGCATTGATATACCCTTTCCTTTCTGTATTAATGAATTTAAAATATGTTGTTTTAATGTTTAGTTTATACATTGATTTCTGGTTTGGGCTTCTTTAAACTTTGTGTGAATTTTAGAATCCAATGAATTTGTTAAAAAATATTTGCTCATTCTATCCTTTCATATGACATATACTAGTAGAAGACAGCTATTATTTTGAAAGCAGCAGATATATTTAATGTTCTTATGATTGTACAGATGTGGACTGGCACAAGTATTTTGGATCAGAAAAGGCATTTGTCAAATGTAGATTTTTAGTTCATTATGAAAACATACTGTCTATTAGTGCAATTAACAAAAGTAGTTCAGAGAAAAGATTCAAAGCATTTCTGAAATGATGAAGCTTCTGTTCTTGAGACAGTCCTTTATTTACACTATGCATCAAGGAAAAGCAGCTGGAAATACCATTTCAAACAATTCTTTTGTGTGTTATGGGCTCTTTGATGAATGACCAACTTCAACAATGGCTATGCTTCTTAGAGTCCTAAAATTTTGGAACTGAGAAGAGACAAGGCACAAGTTTTGTTTGGTCTTCCTTAAACATGTAGATGGGTAGAAAAGGATGTTTCTTTCTCTTGAGCTTTGAGCTTTTGCATTAAAATTTTTTTATTTTCCAGGTTATCTACCACGTGTTATATTTATTGTTAAGGGATAAAAAAACAGGCAAAAATCGTGATTTTCATACAAGCATAAAATGAGGCCTGGGTACAGTGGCTCACGCCTGTAATCCCAGCAATTTGGGAGGCCGAGGCCGGCAGACCACCTGAGGAGTTTGAGACCAGCCTGGCCAACATGGGGAAACCCCGTTTCTCCTAAAAATACAAAAATTAGCCAGGTGTGGTGGCATGCACCTGTAGTCTCAGCTACTTGGGAGGTTGAGGCAGGAGAACTGCTTGAACCCGGGAGGCGGAGGTTGCAGTGAGCCACTGCACTCCAGCCTGGGTGACGGGGGCAAGACTCCATCTCAAAAAATAAAAATAAAAATAAATAAATAAAATGAACACATGTAAAAGATGTTATTTAATTATAGAACCAGTAAGAAGTTAAAATGGTTCAAAGGACAATTCAAAGTACCACACATATATAGGATCAAGAATGCTTAACATTTGTAAGGCACAGTGGCTCACACCTGTAATCCTAACACTTTGGGAGGCCGAAGTGAAATGATCACTTGAGGCCAGGAGTTCAGGATCAGCCTAGTGAGACTCTGTCTCTACAAAGAAATAATAATTAAAAACAAAATTAGCCAGGTGCATTCTTGTAGTCCCAGCTGCTCTGGAGGCTGAGATGGGAGGATTGTTTGAACTCAGGAATTAAAGGCTGTGGCAAGCTGTAATTGTACCACTGCACACGAGCCTGGGCCACAGAATGAGACCCTGACTCAAAAGGAAAAAAGAATGCTTGAAATTAATTTACAGACCAATCCAAAACTGGCTTTTTCCACCAGGAAAAATTGTTGCCCCTTTCACTGGATAGAATTTATTTGCATGTGTATACATAAAAATTCTTTGCATTGGCCGGGTGTGGTGGCTAATGCCTATAATCCCAGCACTTTGGGAGGCCGAGGCGGGCGGATCATGAGGTCAGGAGTCCGAGACCAGCCTGGCCAACATAGTGAAAGCCCATCTCTACTAAAAATACAAAAATTAGCTGGGCATGGTGGCGCACGCCTGTAATCCCAGCTACACGGGAGGCTGAGGCAGGAGAATCTCTTGAACCTGGGAGGCGGAGGTTGTGGTGAGTGGAAATCATACCACTCACTCCAGCCTGGGCAACAGAGCAAGACTTTGTCTCAAAAACAACAACAACAACAACAACAACAAAATCTTTGCAGTGCTACCACTTATCTACAATTTACAGTTATAAAATAGCTCAAAGACCATGAGGGATACAAATCCCATAGAATCAGATAACTAGGAAGGGTACACATTATGCAGTGCCTAGTTTCCATCGAAGATGCCTAATTCTGGTCCATTTTAAAGTCTAAAAGGTTTTCCCCTACATCATAAAAAGGTGAAGTAAACAGATCTGTATTATGATTTTTGACAATAATCCAATGTCTGTTAGTTTCAGGGCCTATTCATTTAAATAAAGTCAGTTTTGAAAACAAAAGAAAAGTTACTCTTAGGTGGATATTTTCTGATATTTTGATTGACATTAGATACTTCCTCAGATTAGTGTTGAATTTGGACTATGTACAGCTACCTAAACTGTAGCCTCAAATAGTTGGGTAGCAAGTCCTGTAAGCCTACTCAGTGCCTAATATTTTGTAGGTATTCATTTTTGTAAAGAACAATAATGATAATTTGAAGGGAGGTAAAACTCTTCTGCCCTGTATTAGTCCTTAAATGTACATATAAATTCGTTGCAATTCAAGCAACTTCCTAATGTTAAATGCTTTTTACCTGGGTGGTTGAACTCAGGGAGCAGAGGGCACAGACTTGGCATTATCTACTCTTAATTTCATGCTGTGTGATTTTAACTGGGCCTTTGCTGCTTTATGATCTTTTTATTCATCTCATATTTATTCCCTAGCACGTTCCTGATGTTGATATAACAGAAAGAGATATCATTTGTAGTTTCATGGAGCTAGGTTTGAATCACCACCTCAGCACTTACCAGCTCTTAGGTCTTGGGAAACTTGCAAACTTCAAGTTCTTCAGTTAAATGAATGATAAGTACTTCATAGAATTACATGACATGTATGTAATGGATGTTACAGTGGCTGGCACATAGTAGGCAGTAAATGTTAGTTTCTTATCTGTTCCTCTCAAGCCCTCAAGCCTTCCTGCTTTCTTTCCTCCTGTTTCCATAACTAAAAAGTTGGAGTCATTTGGTATGACCTCCTTAATCTTCCCTCTAGTTCCTTTTGTTTGTTTCAGAAGTATGTTTCCTTTACCTAACAGAGTTTTTGTGAAGATTTTTGATAATGCATATAAAATTGCATTATTAGTATAGTTCCTGGCCTATAGTAGGCATTAAATAAAGATTAGGGTTGGGCATGGTGGTTCACACCTGTAATCCCAGCATTTTGGGAGGCCAAGGTGGGCAGACCGCTTGAACTTGAGCTCCGGAGTTCAAGATCAGCCTGGGTAACATTGTGAAACCCCATCTCTACAAAAGATACAAAAACTAGCTGCATGTGGTGGTGTATGCTTGTTGTCCCAGCTACTCAGGAGGCTTAGGTAGGAGGATCGTTTGAGCCCAGGAGATGGAGGTTACAGTGAGCCAAGACCATGCCATGGCACTCCAGCCTGGGAAACAGAACCAGACCCTGTTTCAAAAAAAAAAAAAAATTTAATTGACTGTGAATATGTGAATGTAAGATTAATTTTGTCTTTGATTACCTTTGTATGTTGCTCCTCCCTTACTTTCTACTTCGATAAGTATTACCTTTATCTGTTTTATGTTTTATGTCCTCATCCCTTTTCAAAGAAAAAAGTCTTCCCTATTTGGGGGAAAACCCCTTTTGCTTTTGCCTTGCTAGCACTCTGGTTAATACTGTTTTTTGTTTTTTTTGAGATGAAGTCTCACTCTGTCGCCCAGGCTGGAGTGCAGTGGTGCAATCTCGGCTCACTGCAGTGTCAGCCTCCTGGGTTCAAGCAATTCTCCTGCCTCAGCCTCCTGAGTAGCCAGGACTACAGGCATGCACCACCACACCGGCTAATTTTTGTAGTTTTAGTAGAGACAGGGTTTCCCCATGTTGGCCAGGCTGGTCTCGAACTCCTGACCTCAGGTGATCCTCCTGCCTTGACCTCCCACAGTGCTAGGATTACAGGTGTGAGCCACCACACCTGGCCTAATACTCTTATTTTTTAAAATCCCTTTATTGTCAAAACAGTTGAATAGTTAAGTGGCTTGGTCCCCACTTTTCCACCACCTGCTCTCATATTGAAGCCTCCTTGCATTCTGATATACCATAATTCTTCCATGAAACTGAAAGAGCATCATCCTCTCACCCAAACTCTCACAAAGCTTAGAAAATTGTAAGCATTCAATGAATATTAGTTGAATAATGAATGAAATGAGAAACTTTAAAGTTCTATCACTGAGAGTCCTCTAATGCTTTCAATCAGTGGATTTAAAGAAACTCTGTAAGAAACTGTCGTACCTAAATTCACCTAAATGGATGTTGTTGTGTAACATGAATTTTATTGTTTTTTTCTGAGAAACCTGTGATTTATATCAGAGTCAGGGAAGGCATTTTAAATATTATGTTACAGAGAAAAGTTTAACTCTGAGGGCAAATTTATTAGTAAAAACCTCTTGTTTTTTCTATTAAGAGAACTCAGACCGGGCGCAGTGGCTCACTCCTGTAATCTCAGCACTTTGGGAGGCCAAGGCGGGCAAATCACTTGAGGTTAGGAGTTCGAGACCAGCCTGGCCAACATGGCGAAACACTATTTCTATTAAAAATACAAAAATTAGCCATGCATGGTGGTATGCACCTGTAATTCCAGCTGCTTGGGAGGCTGAGGCAGGAGAATCACTTGAACCTGAGAGGTGGAGGTTGCAGTGAGCTGAGATCCTGTCACTGCACTCCAGCCTGGGCAACAGAGCAAGACTCTGTCTCAGAAAAAAGAGAGAGAAACTCAGACCATTATTTTTCTAATTCAGAAATACTCAGACCTTTGTTCTTGAGCCCCATGTAGTCCATTCAGCAGCCATCTTCTTCTGAGACATCTGTGATATTAACCAGAACATACCTGCATAGGGAACCATGCTGCCCTTTTGATTAATGAGAATAGCTAATGTGGCCCCAGAGGCATATGCTTTTAAGCACAACAGTCTCAGCTTTGGTCAGTTTGATTTATCTTTTGTCGTCATAATAGGTAGACTTGTTGACAGTTAGTATTTTTGTTTTATCTGTCTAGTAGATTGTATTAGTTTGCCAAAAGTTATTAGGGCAAACTTTCTTTGATTATAGTTCTCTTATCTGTTACTATTATATCTTATATAGTGTTTACTGTTAATTGGGAAAGTTGATTAAATCAGGAAATAAAAAATGATACATACATACCATAGCATTTTTTGTTTTGTTTGTTTGAGATGGAGTTTTGCTCTTTTGCCCAGGCTGGAGTGAAGTGGCAAGACCTTGGCTCACTGCAACCTCCACCCTGACCAGGTTCAAGTGATTCTCCTGCCTCAGCCTCCCAAGTAGCTGGGATTACAGGCACCCGCCACCACACCCGGCTAATTTTTGTACTTTTAGTAGAGATGGGGTTTCAACATGTTGGCCAG
The DNA here is from genome assembly GCF_006542625.1 of Nomascus leucogenys. Classification (NCBI taxonomy): domain Eukaryota; kingdom Metazoa; phylum Chordata; class Mammalia; order Primates; family Hylobatidae; genus Nomascus; species Nomascus leucogenys. Next base: position 2,721,722 of record NC_044388.1, on the reverse strand, counting down.
GATGGTCTGGAACTCCTGACCTCAGGTGATCCACCCTCCTTGGCCTCCCAAAGTGCTGGGATTACAGGAGTGAGCCACTGCGCCTGGCCCATAGTATTTTATTTTAGCTTAAAACAAATGTACGTTTATTCACCAATCTTTGAGGTATTTAGTATGAGTTTGCTGATTAGAATTCTTCATATTTTTGGCATTAATTACACCCTGTGATACATGCTTGCAACTTCTATTTACGGTTTTTTTAAGCAAAATGAGAACTCTTAGAGACTTGAAGCAATGAGTACAAACCCTTTTTTTAGATTTTTAATTTCCCTCCCAACTTGTATATGTGTCTCACCCACACTTAAATTGCGGACAGTTTTAAAAATAATTTGTATTGGTTCAGTCTTCTAGAGCCTTCTATTTAGTTTTCAAAGAAATAATTTTTCTTATAGTTTATTGATGTATTTACTTTTTTTTTCTTTTCTTTTTTGTAGACAGGGCCTTACTCTGTCACAGAGGCTGAAGTGCAGTGGTGCTATCACAGCTCAGATGATCCTCCCACCTTAGCCTCCCGAGTAGCCGGGACTAGCAGGTGTGTGCCATCATGCCTGGCTAATTTTTACATTTTTTATAGAGATGGGGTATTGCTATGTTGCCCAGGCTCGTCTCGAACTCCTGGGATCAAGTGATCCACCTACCTTGACCTCCCAAAGTGCAGGGATTACAGGCATGAGCCACCATGTCCGGCCATGTAAGTGTTAATATTTCTGTCTTTTTTGAGACGGAGTCTTCTCTGTTGCCCAGGCTGGAGTGCAGTGGCACGATCTCAGCTCATTGCAACCTCTGCCTCCCAGATTCAAGCAATTCTCCTGCCTCAGCCTCCCGAGTAGCTGGGATTACAGGCGCGTGCCACCATACCCAGCTAATTTTTTTGTATTTTTAGTAGAGACGGGGGTTTCACCAGGTTGGCCAGGCTGGTCTCGAACTCCTGACCTCAAGCGATCTGCCTGCCTTGGCCTCTCAAAGTGCTGGGATTACAGGTGTCAGCCACCGTGCCCAGCCAGTATTAATATTTCATGACAATTATGTAATTGTAATTATGGGCACAACTGGCATTAAGTAGGTTTGAGAACAACAAATAGATTAGACTCTTAGTAAGTATTGCATAGTGGGAAGAGAAAAGCCTGAGTGTACACCAGTGTTGCCTGTTAGCCTACCAGTGTTCAGTTAGGGGTATCAGTCAATGCATGCTAAGGGTAATGGATAGCATCGGTTAAACTGTGAAGGTAAGAGGTAAAAGGACATCTTTAGTTTTTTTCTTTGTTTTTGGCAAACCTTTTTTTTTTTTTTGATGTGTAATACACATAAAATGCAAAATCCTTAAGGGTACAACGTAATGAATTTTTACATTGAACACAGCCATATAACCGCTATTCAGATCAGGATCCTAGAAGCCCTCCTGTGCTCTGACCCAGATTCTCTCCCTGACCAGTATTCTGATTTATATCACAAGACCAGTATTCTGACTTATGTCACAATAGATGAGATTTGTTCGATTATGAGATTTATATAAATGGAAACATGCAGCATGCACTATTTTGCACCTGACATTCTTTGCTTAGCGTTGCTTTTGAAATTCATCCTTGTTGTATCATCAGTAGCTCCTTTTTCGTTGCTGTATCATATTCTTTTTTTTTTTTTTGAGACGGAGTCTGGCTGTCGCCCAGGCTGGAGTGCAGTGGCGCCATCTTGGCTCACGGCAAGCTCTGCCTTCTGGGTACACGCCATTCTCCTGCCTCAGCCTCCCGAGTAGCTGGGACTACAAGCACCCGCCACCTCGCCCAGCTAATTTTTTGTATTTTTAGTAGAGACGGGGTTTCACTGTGTTAGCCAGGATGGTCTCAATCTCCTGATCTTGTGATCCGCCTGCCTCTGCCTCCCAAAGTGCTGGGATTACAGGCGTGAGCCACCGCGCTCAGCCTGTATCATATTCTATTCTGTGAATGTGTTACGATTTATCCATTCTGTAGTTGATTGATGTTTAGGTTTGTTTCTGGTGTTTGGATTTACAGATAATGCTGCTGTAAACATTCTTGTACATGTCTTTTAGTACACATTATAAATGCATTTTTGTTGGGTATTACTTAGGAGTGGACTGCTGGGTCACAGGGTATGCTTATGTTTAGTTTTAGTAGATTTTGCTAAACAGAGTTTTATACTCCCACTAGCAACACGTAAGAATCAGTTACTTCACATCCTCCTATGGCAAACAATAAAGCTTTAAAAGGCGAGGCTGGTCTCATTCCTGGGCTCAAGCAATCTGCCCGCCTCAGCCTCCCAAAGTAAACTTTTCAAAAAATAGTTATCAAATATATATGTGTGTCTAAATAATATATTGTTTTAGCATTAGTTGTATTTATGCTGTATGTAATCTGGAATTTTCTACTTTATATTGCTAAGATTCATCCATATCATTGCATATAGTTGACACATTTTTGCAGCAGTACAGACATTTACTGAATATATCACAGTTTATTCTCTTGTTGATGGCATTTGTGTTGTTTCCATTTTCTTACTGTTATGAATACTACATGTTTTCTAATGTGCCGTGAGCAAGAATTTCTCTTGTACTTGAATTTCTGGATCATAGGATTGACAAGTGTGCTACTTTACAAAATAATGCTGTATTCTAAAGAAGTTGTACCAGTTTACATTCCTACCAGAAATAAATAAGAAATGAAACCCTTTCTGTTATGAGAGAATTTTAAATTATGACCTCAATTTCTTTTAAGAGTTACAGGACTATGTCAATTTTCCTTTTTTGTGTGTGAGTCTGTTTGGTAACTTGTTTTTCAAGAAATTTATTACCTAAATTTTCAAGTATTGGCATAAGGTCATCTATATTTTTGACTTATAATTTTAATGTCTGTAAGATCTGTACTGGCTCTTTAAAAAACTTCCTGATATTGGTATTCTTTGCATTTTTACCCCTTGATCAGTATTTCTAGAGTCTTCTTGCTGGGTCAAGAAATCAACTTTTTCTTACATTTTTTTTTTCTTATTGCATTAATTAAAAAAATTTGAGGCCGGGCGCGTTGGCTCACGCCTGTAATCCCAGCACTTTGGGAAGCCGAGGCAGGCGGATCACGAGGTTAGGAGATCGAGACCATCCTGGCTAACACGGTGAAACCCCGTGTCTACTAAAAATACAAAAAATTAGCCGGGCGCGGTGGCAGGCGCCTGTACTCCCAGCTACTCGGGAGGCTGAGGCAGGAGAATGGCATGAACCCAGGAGGTGGAGCTTGCAGTGAGCTGAGATGGCGCCACTGCACTCCAGCCTGGGCAAAACAGCGAGACTCCGTCTCAAAAAAAAAAAAAAAAAAAAAAGGCCAGGCGTGGTGGCTCACGTCTGTAATCCCAGCACTTTGGGAGGCCAAGGCAGGCAGATCACAAGGTCAGGAGTTTGAGACCAGCCTGAGCAACATGGAGAGACCCTGTCTCTACTAAAAATACAAAAATTAGCTGGGCGTGGTGGCACACGCCTGTAATCCCAGCTACTGAGGAGGTTGAGGCAGGAGAATCTCTTGAACCCGGGAGGCGGAGGTTGCAGTGAGCTGAGATCGTGCCACTGCACTCCAGCCCGGGTGACAGAGTGAAACTCCGTCTCAAAAAAACAAACAAAACAAAACAAAACAAAAAAATTTCAGTAGAATGCATATAACATGACATTTACCATTTTAACCATCTTGAAGTGGTATTAATACACTCACATTCTTGTGCATCCATCTCCACAACTTTTCTCATTTTCCCAAACTGAAACTGTCCCCATTAATCAGTAACTCTGATTCCCTCTTCCCCCTAGCCTCTGGCTGCTACCAGTCTACTTTTGGTAAAATTTGGCTAGTCTAGGTACCTCATATAAATGGAATAATATAGTATTTGTTTCTTTGTGACTGGCTTATTTCACTTAGCATAATATCCTCAAGGTTCATCCATGTTATAGCACCTGTCAGAATTTTCTTACTATTAAAGGCTGAATAATATTCCATCTTTCATAACTTTTTATCATCAGTATTGGCACATAGTAGGTTTATGTTAAATAACAGTTGAGCAGTTAATTATTTTTTAAGTTAACAAGGTTTTTAGAAATTGCTTTTTCTATATGCTTGGAATCTCCCTTTATGGGTTAGAATCAGTGAATATAGTTGCTCTTAATTGCCTTGTTTTGTTTTTGCCTAATAGCTGCCTCCAATCCCTTGAGCTGCTTGCTGAGGACTGGAGTTTTATATGTGTGTGTAAGGGGGTGGGAATAAAATGATCAGTATTGTTTAAATCCGTTATGAAGAGTAATACAGCTGAGGATAATTTAGCTCAGTTGGGTTTGGGTTAGAGCCACCTGTGTGAGGAGGAGGGCGCAGAGAGCTCTAACTACCGAGCTAGCAGTAAAATAGGAGGAGACAAACATGTATTCCAGCTCTGCTCCTTTTGAGCTCCCTCTACTCCCACATCTACAGCTGCTGCTGCTGACTAATGTTAAGCAATTTGGAGGACCTTGTGTCTTTTAATAGTAGTAAAGAGGAGTTGTGGTATCATGTGGCTTCTGATTTTCCACTTAGAATGTCTTTTAAATTTCCAGAAATTCTTTGTTGTTCCAATTTGAGGTTTCTATTTTTTATAAAAAGAATTAATTGGTTTTTCAAAATGAAAACATTTTTTCAAAATAAAATTTATGGTGATCAAGTCTTATAATTATGGGAGAGTTTTTAGATTAAAGTAGAAAATTGGTGCCAGTGGTGCTCAACACTTGTTGAGAAAGCGGACTTAGAGAAAGGTCTCATATTCACCATTTTGACCTGAGGAAATCCCCCTTTTTGTTCCTTTTTTGAGTCTCACTCTGTTACTCAGGCTGGAATGCAGTGGTGTGATCTCGGCTCACTGCAACCTCCGCCTCTGGGGTTCAAGCGATTCTCCTGCTTCAGCCTCCTGAGCAGCTAGGGTTACACGCATGTGCCGCCACATACCTAGCTAATTTTCGTATTTTTATTTTTATTTTTTTAGTAGAGATAGGGTTTCACCATGTTGGCCAGGCTGGTCTCGAACTCCTGACCTCAAGTGATCCACCATCCTTTGCCTCCCAAAGTGCTGGGATTACAAGCATGAGACACTGTGCCTAGCCTAGAATTTAGGTCTTTCTCTTCTTTTTTTTTTTTTTTTTTTGAGAGAGAGTCTCACTCTGTCACCCAGGCTGGAGTGCAGTGGCATGATCTCAGCTCACTGCAACCTCTGCCTCCCGGGTTCAAGTGATTCTCCTGCCTCAGCCTCCCAAGTAGCTGGGATAACAGGGACGTGCCATCACGCCCAGCTAATTTTTGCATTTTTAATAGAGACAGGGTTTCACCATGTTGGCCAGGCTGGTCTCGAACTCCTGACCTCAAGTGATCTGCCTGCCTAAGCCTCCCAAAGTGCTGGGATTACAGGCATGAGCCACCACGCCCTGCCATCTTTTTCATATTTCTTTTTTTTTTTTTTTGAGACGAAGTCTCACTCTGCCCCCTAGCCTGGAGTGCAGTGGTGTGATCTTGGCTCACTGCAAGGTCTGCCTCCCAGGTTCAAGCAGTTCTCCTGTCTCAGCCTCCCGAGTAGCTGGGATTACAGCACGCCAGCATGCCTGGCTAATTTTTGTATTTTTTTTATTTGGTAGAGATGGTGTTTCACTATGTTGGCCAGGCTGGTCTCGAACCCCTGACCTGAAGTGATCCGCTGACCTCGCCCTCCCAAAGTGCCAGGATTACAGGCGTGACCCACCATGCCTGGCATTTCATATTTCTTTATAAAGCTGATGAAAATGATATTTATTGGTAAACTGATGATATTATGGAATGAGAATTCCTGGTGACTTTCTTATAATTAAAACCCTTTAAAGATGAGAAGAATGTTTTTATTTGGAACCTCTCATTTTCTTGTTTTCCATTATTATCTGCAGGTGTAGTGAGTTAGCATTTATCTTCTTGACACATTTCATTAACCCGTTGATTGAATTATATTATTTAGATTCAAATGAAGGCTTTCAGCTTTGATTTAATTTACTGGGTAAGGGTCTTATTTATTTATTTTTGAAATAGAATCTCTCTCTGTCACCCAGGCTGGAGTGCAGTGGCACCATATGGGCTCATTTTAGCCTCCGCCTCCTGGGTTCAAGCAATTCTTCTGCCTTAGCTCCTGAGTAGCTGGGACTACAGGCACGTGCCACCACACCTGGCTAATTTTTGTATTTTTAGTAGTGATGGAGTTTCACCATGTTGGCCAGGCTGATCTCGAACTCTAGACCTCAAATGATCCACCCACCTCAGTGGGATTACAGGCGTGAGCCACTGTGCCCAGCTGGGGTCTTTTTAAAAAGGGTGCAGTATTAATTTTTTTTTGAACAGATAAGATGTGTGTATTATTCCAATGTCAAAATATAAAAAGGTAGACTGAAAAAAGTCTTTCTTACCCTAGTTTCCTATCTTTTCAGTTTCCATTCCTCAAGAGATCATCACTGCTACTAGTTTTTTGTCTATTCTTCCAGGTATACAGTTTTTATATATGTGCAAACCAGTGCAAATACATTATTTTCTCCATCATATTCACTTAATAAATATATAAAGAACTTTTTTTTTCTTTTTAAGATGGAGCCTCACTCTGTTTCCCAGGCTGGAGTGCAGTGGCGCGATCTTGGCTCACTGCAACCTCCGCCTTCTGGGTTCAAGTGATTCTCCTGCCCCAGCCTCCTGAGTAGCTGGGACTACAGGCGCACACCACCACGCCCGGCTAATCTTTTGATTTTTTAGTAGAGACGGGGTTTCACCATGTTGATCAGGCTGGTCTTGAACTCTCAACCTTGTGATCTGCCCACCTCGGCTTCCCAAAGTGCTGGGAATTCAGGCATGAGCCACCGCACCAGGCCCAAAGAACTTTTCTCAAAAACATTTGCACAGTATTCTCATTATATGGACAGATTACAATTAATTAAACTAGTGTCCTATTAATTGACAATTAGTTTGAATATTTTGCTCTTATAAATAATGTTGCATTGGATAACCTTGAATACGTAGGTTTATACATTTGCAAACAGCCTTGCAAGGTAAATTCCTAGAAATTGTCTTGCTAGGCTGGGCGTGATAGCTCATGTCTATAATCCCAGCACTTTGGGAGGCCAATGCAGGAGGATCACTTGAGCTCAGCAGTTTGAGACCAGCATGAGCAACATATGAAACCCTGTGTTTACAAAAAATACAAGAATTAGCTAGGTGTGGTAGTGTGCACCTGTAGTCCCAGCTACTCGGGAGGATCGTTTGAACCTGGGAGGTTGAGGGTACAGTGAGCCTGGGCAACAAAACAAGACCTTGTCAAAAAAAAAAAAAAAACAAAGAAATTGTCTTCCTGGGTCAAATAATATATACATTTTTAATTTTGACAACTACTGCTTAGTTGTCTCCCAAAGATACTGTATAAATGTACATTCTCACTTAGATGTGAGGGGCCTGTTTGTCCACACCTCAGTTCCTGTGTGTTTTGTCATCATTTTGGATTTTTGCAAAAATGATGATAAAACACACAGGTGGCTGGGCGTGGTGGCTTATGCCTGTAATCCCAGCACTTGGGGAGGGTGAGGCAGGTCGATCACGGGTTCAGGAGTTCGAGACCAGCCTGGCCAACATAGTGAAACCCTGTCTCTACTAAAAATACAAAAATTAGCCGGGTGTGGTGGCAGGCACCTGTAGTCCCTGCTACTCGGGACGCTGAGGCAGAAGAGTCATTTGAACCCGGGAGGCAGAGGTTGCAGTGAGCCAAGATGGCACCACTGCACTCCAGCCTGGGCGACAGAGTGAGACTCCGTCTCAAAATATATATACATATGTAAATGAAAGTTCAGGAGCGTTAAGTTTATTCACATTGTTGTGTAACAGATCGCCCAAAGTATTTTTATCTTTGCAAAACTGAAATTCCATACCCATTAAATAACAACCCAGCCCCTGGCCCACCATTCTACTTTCTGTTTCTATGAGTTTGACTACTTTACCTCATATAAGTGGAATCATACAGTTTTTGTCTTTTTGCAACTGGTTTGTTTCAATTAGTGTATTGTCCTCAAAGTTCATCCATGTTGTAGCATGTGACAGGATTTCCTTTTTTTAAAGGCTGAATAATATTCTCTTGTATGTATATACCACATTTTATCTGTTCATCCTCTGATAGACACTGGTTGCTTTCACCTCTTTTCTGAATAATGCTACCATGAACATGAGTACACAAATCTCTCTTTGATATTCAGCTTTGAGATGTTTTGAATACGTATCCAGAGTTGGGAGTCCTGGATCGTGTGGTAGTTCTAATTTTAATTTTTTGAGAACCTTTATACTGTTTTCCATAGTGGCCATACCATTTTACATTCTTGCCAGCAGTACACAAGGGTACCAATTTTTCCACATCTTTACTAATACTTATTTTCTGTTTTTGTTTTTGCTTTGTTTTATTTTGGGTAGCAGCCATCCTAGTGGGTTCAAGGTGTTAACTCATTGTGTTTTGTTTTGTTTTGTTTGAGACGGAATCTTTCTGTCACACAGGCTGGAGTGCAGATGCGTGATCTCAGCTCACTGCAACCTCCGCCTCCCAGGTTCAAGCGATTCTCCTGCCTCAGGCTCCCGAGTAGCTGGGACTACAGGTGTGCATCACCACGCCTGGCTAATTTTTGTATTTTTAGTAGAGACAGGGTTTCACCATGTTGGCCAGGCTGGTCTCGAACTCCTGACCTCAAGTGATCTGCCGACCTCGGCCTCCCAAAGTGCTGGGATTACAGGCGTAAGCCATTTCAACCTGACCCTGGTTTTGTTTTGCTTTTTTAAAGCACATGAGCTCCTGATCATTGTGGTTTTGATTTGCATTTCTCTAATTATGAGTGATTGAGCATCTTTTCACATGTTTGGTGACCATTTATTTATCTTCTCTGGAGAAATACCTGTTTAACTCCTTTGCCTATTGTAAAGTTGGGTTTTTGTTTTTGTTGTTGTTGTGGATTTGCAGGAGTTCTTCATAAATTCTGGATATTAACCCTTTCTAAGATATATGACTTGCAAGTATTTTCTGCCATTTCATTGGTTGCCTTTTTACTTCATTGATTGCTTAGAAGTTTTAAGTTTAATGCAATCCCGTTTGTCTATTATTGCTTTTTTGCATGCACTTTTGCTATCATATCTAAGAAATTGCCAAATCCTGCCTCATGAAGCTTTCCCCCTGTTTTCTTCTAGGAGTTTCATAGTTTTAGGTCTTATATTTGGTTCCTTATTTCTTTTTGAGTTAATTTTTGTGTATGGTGTAAGGTAAGGGTCCAGCTTCATTCTTTTGCATGTAGATACCCAGTTTTCCCAATGTCATTTGTTGAAGAGACTGTCCTTTTCTCACCTAATGTTCTTGGCCCCTTTGTTGAAGATCTTTTGACCATATATGTGAGGGTTTATTTCTGGGCTCTCTATTCTATTCCGTTAGTCTAGATGTATGTCTTTATGCCATTACTACACTGTTTTGATCACTATAGCTTAATAGTATGTTTTAAAATCAAGAAATGTGAGGCCTCCAACTCCTTGTTTTTCTTTTTCAAGATTGTTTTGGCTATTTGGGATCTATTACTGAAGTTTAAAAATATACATAACATAATATTTATCGTTTAACCATTTGTATGTTGATGCCAAATTACTGGTATTAAATACATTCACAGTGTTGTGTAGTCATCACCACTGTCTAACCCAAAACTTTTCATCACCCCAACAAAAACTTTGTACCCATTAAACAATAACTCCTCCTCCCCGCCAGCCCTTGGTAACCTCTATTCTGCTTTTTGTCTCTCTTGCTCATCTCCTTTTAATACGTGTTCCCATTCCGATAAATATAAAAACTTTAGGCCCTCTTTTGTTGTGATTTGAAATGAAAAATAAGTATAAAGAACAATAAGAGTAATAAGTTGAGAACTACACGTCTATTCTCTCATTTCTCTACCTTGAGAGTCATTGAGCTGTACCCTCTGGTTCAGGGGTCGTAGTTAGTACTAGGGATGTGGTCTGTGACCATATACTTCTTTAGAGCAAGGCTAACTTGAACATGGAATCTGGTTCATTGGTTTTCTTAGCTTTAAGCCCTAGCTCAGTGGGTACTACTAATCCCAGACTGACAGTTTCAAATCTTGTTTTGTCATTTAATAAGCAGTAACAAATTAATATAAAAACCCAGATTTAATAATTTTTATTTTCTTTTAATACATCCAGGCATTATTATTTACCAGTATCCCCACATTTCAGGTTTTAATTTAATACAATATTGTATTTAATTAATACAATATAGTATTACATGCATTTGTTCCCATTTGGGAAAATGCTTAACTGAATGGCTTTTTTTTTTTTTTTTTTTTTTTTGAGACGGAGTCTTGCTCTGTCGCCCAGGCTGGAGTGCAGTGGCGCAATCTCAGCTCACTGCAAGCTCCTCCTCCTGGGTTCATGCCGTTCTCCTGCTTCAGCCTCCTGAGTAGCTAGGACTACAGGCGCCTGCCACCATACCTGGCTAATTTTTTGTATTTTTAGTAGAGACGGGGTTTCACTGTGTTAGCCAGGATGGGCTGGATCTCCTGACCTCATGATCCGCCCACCTTAGCCTTCCAAAGTGCTGGGATTACAGGCGTGAGCCACCGTGCCAGCCTTTTTTGTTGTTGTTTTTTTTTTAAGATAAGGTCTGGCTCTGTTGCCCGGGCCAGAGTGCCATGGTGTGATCTTGGCTCACTGCAGTTTGTCTCCTGGCCTCAAGCAATCTTCCTGCCTCAGCCTCCTCCTGAGTAGCTGGGACTACATGCACACGCCAGTGCGCCTGGCTAATTTTTGTATTTATAGTAGGGAAGGGGTTTTGCCATGATGGCCAGGCTGGTCTGGAACTCCTGAGCTCAAGTGATCCGCCCGCCTCAGCCTCCCAAAGTGCTAGGATAACAGGTGTGAGCCACCGTGCCCAGCTACGGAATGGTTTCTTATGTACAAATGACTAGTCAAGAATATGCCTTGAAGTTTTTTCCGTGGTTTTTACATAAAAAAATTAAAAAGCTTTCAAGTTGTTTTTTGTACAGTAAAATGTACAAATCTTAAGGGTATACCTCAATGGATTTTTACATATGTTGTACCCATGTAATTACCACCCAGGTCAAGATGTAGAACATTTCCCCACCAAGACAATTCCCTGATGTTTTTTCTCAGAGGAACGCTGTTCCTCCAGAGGTAACCAATATTCTAACTTCTATCACTGATATTATTTGTGCCTGTTCTTGTACTTAATATAAACAGAATCCTATAGTATGTACTCTTTGAGTCTGACTTCTTTGTTTAACAGTGCCTATGAGATATAGCTATGTTGTATGTAGCAGTGTTTCTTTTTTCAGTGTTTCTTTTTTATTAGTAGTTTTTAATTATGTCAATATACCACAATTAGTCTATTCATCCTCTTGTTACCAGATTGGGCTATTATGAATAAAGCTGCTGTTAATATTCTTATTTGTAGCCACATGTACTTATTTCTTTTGGGTGTATGCCTAGAAGTGAAGTGGCTGGGTCATAAGATGGGCATATATTTAAATTTATTAGCAAATTCCAGATAGTTTTCCAAAGTTATTTTTCCATTTTGCATTCCCGTGAGCGATATTTGAGAATCTAGTTGGTTCACGTCCTGACCAAACTTGGTATTGTCTATTTTTAAAAAATTTTAGCCTTTCCTGTGTGTGTTTAATTTTTATTTTGCATCTTGCCGATGAGCAATAATGTTAAGTCTCTTCTCAAATTTTAAGTATAACATATACAGCAAAATGCACACATTTAAGTGTATGGTTTAATGAATTATTTATTACCTTGTCATATAACCCTCATGATCAGGAGTACTCTTCATTCATTCATTCATTCATTCAATCAGTCAGCTAATTTACTGCCTATCTGCTATGTGCCAGGTATAGTTCTAGGCCCAGGGATACAAGAATTATCAAGATAATCAAAGGCTCTGTCCTCATGGAGTCCAAGTTCTTGTCCTCAAGTTTATATCCTATTGAGGGAGATAATAAATAAATACAGAATATAATGCTAGATAGTAACAGTTGTAGAAAAAAAAAGTTGTAGAAAAACACAGGGTAAAGGAATAGGAGTGGCAGGGGCTGCTGTATGTAGGATGGTTAGAGAAGGAATCTCTGAGGAGATGACATTTGAACAAAGAGAGAGAATGATTCATGTGAATCTAGGAGAAGAGCATTCCAGGCAGACAGAATGGCAAGTTTAAAGGCCTTGAAGTGGTAGGTGCTTGGCTTGCTTGAGGCATGGCAGGGATTAGCTGAAGTGCACTGAGCAAGGGGTGATGCTGGGGGAGGAAGTTAGCAGTTCCGGGGGCCAGGTCGGGTAGGGCTTGTTGGTCATGGGGAGCGCTGAAGGGTTTTGAGTAGAGGAGTGACATGATCTGAGTTGTTTTTTTCTTAAAAAACTGGCTTCTGTGTGAAAAACAGACTCTACGTTAACAAGAGAAGCAGGGAGCTCAGGAAGCTATTATCATAGCACAAGCTGTAAAAATCACGATGGCTTGACTAGAGTGGTAACAGTGGAATGGCGAGAAGCAGTTGGATTTGGAGAATAGTTAGAACTCGCTGATCGTTTGGTTGTGGTATCTGAGGAAAATAGAGGAGTCAAGGATAATTACGGGGCTTTTGGCTTGAGCAGTTGGGTGAGTGGTTGGTACCACATACTGAGAAGGTGAAGACTTGGGAAAGTGTATGCTTTGGGGGTGATGAATGAAATCAGGAGTTCAGGTTTGGAGACATTCAGTTGAAACTTCTTCCCACCTTAGCAGTCATCCCTCCTGTTCAGGTATCCACTGATGCTGGGAATGTGCATTATTTGTTTCTTTTTCTTACTACTGCCAGGAACACCTGGCGTCTTTGCCCTTCCCTATGTCTTTATGCCGACATTAGTTTCCTGAGATTCCACTTTCATTTCTTTGCTACAAGAACAAAGAGGAGTTTCCATTTATGTTGTAGAAGTTTCATCAGGATAAGTTAAGTTCCTAATACCCCAAGTTAAATTTAGAGTATGTTTATGCAGCAATAGGTTTTTAACTTTTGGACATAATTTCAAACTTACTGAAAAGTTACAAGAATAATACAAAGAACTCTCTGATATGCTTTCTTTAGCACCAAATGTTAACATCTTGCCACGTTTGCTTTATCATTATTTCTCTCCATATTCATATTATTGTTGTTTTCTGAGCCATTTGAGAGAGTAAGCTGTAGACTTCATGTTCCTCTATCCCTAAATATTGCAACATGTATTTCCTAATCACAAAGTCATTCTCTAACATAAACCCAAAGAGTCAAAGTCCAGGAACTGAAATGTTGAAATGATAATGTATTTCCTGATGTACAGCCCCTTATTTCCATCTAGCCAGTTGTCCCATTCATGTCCCTTACAGCAGCCTCTTTTCTCCCACTCTTAAGATCTAATCCAGGACCATGCATTATATTTAGTTATCATGTCTTCAGTCTCTAATCTGGAGCAGTTCTTCAATTTTTCTTTGAATTTCATGGCATTATTATTATTATTATTATTTTTGAGTTGGAGTCTCACTCCATCACCAGGCTGGAGTGCAGTGGTACGATCTTGGCTCACCACAACCTCCACCTCCCGAGTTCAAGCGATTCTCCTGCCTCAGCCTCCCAAGTAGCTGGGACTACAGGTGCGTGCCACCACGGCCAGCTAATTTTTGTATTTTTAGTAGAGACGGGGTTTCACCATGTTAGCCAGGATTATCTCGATCTCTTGACCTTGTGATTTGCCTGCCTCGGCCTCCCAAAGTGCTGGGATTACAGGCGTGAGCCACTGTGGCTGGCCAATATTTTTTAATAAATACAGGCCAGTTGTTTTGCAGATTGTCCTTCAATTTGTTTGGTATTTCCTTATGATTAGATTCAGATTATGCAGTTTTGGCAGGAATACTACTGTAAATGATGTTGTGTCTTTCTCAATTAAGTATTTCAGGAGCCACATGATGTTCATTTGCCTTATTAATAGTGCTAATAACTTTGGTCACTTGGTTAAGGTGGTTTTTGCCAGGTTTCTCCACTTAAAAGTTTCCTCCTTCTCAAATACATGTTATTTTTCAAAAAATTTATTTAACAACTGCTTAGATGGTGTTTACTACGTACAAGCACTATTCTAAGTGCATTATAGATATTAATTTCTTTAAATAGTATAATAAATATCATTGTTTTCTAATTGAGCTACAGTGTATCTTATACCTTTCTATTTCCTTCTTACTGCCACATTCCTCGCTCAAGCCCTCTTCAACTCTGGCTTGGATTAGTACTTATTTCTAAGTAATAGTACCTCTTTCCTAAGTTAATTGTTCTGTTTTTTAAATCTGCTGTTTATCAAATTGCACTTGTATTCTCAAGTACCGTAATCCATCAAGTATCTCTTCTCGTTCAGATCTTCAATCTTTATGTCTCCTTGTTGGTTTCTGCCCTCTTTCCTAAAAACATGTTCCTTCAATCCTAAAAATAGCTTCTTATTTTCTCCTTAAGTGGGCTATTTTAGAAAGAGAAGTAGATATGTTCTTTTATTCTACTTCTTTATTAGTCCACTTAACAGCAATCCGACTTTCTTTCACAACTCTAGTGAATCTCTTTACCAATTTCCTTTTGAAATCCAATTACCTTTTTTCTTTCATAGTTGAGATTTTATTGGTTGTACTGAAGAGCAGTACACATTCAGTTGTACACAATTCTTAACGTATGTACCGAAAATCTAAAAAGCCATGTGTTACAATTCTGTTTCAAACAGTTATTTACAGTGACTTAAAATTTGGAGGCAAATTTTCCTTAAGAGGATATCAAGTTCCAGTATCTTCAGATGTTGATAAGCCATTACATAAGTCTTACCAATTCACAACTTAATATCATATACACAACATATGCAAATTTTTCACCTTTCACAGCACATTAACAAAATTACTAGGAAAACAGAGCTACTATGACCAAAGATGTTACAGAGTGCACACAATTCTGACAGGGAGAGCCATGACCAGGAGAGGTTTTCTTCAGGAAACAATTCTACTAAAAAACAACATGGTAATAGAAAAAATTTAAAATGTTCAAGAATTGAACGCACAACTCTGACTCCACATTGCCATTGCCTTTGTATTATAGGATATAAAAACTACCTGCCCAGCTGTCGAATTTTTTTTTTTTTTTTTGAGACGGAGTGTCGCTGTCGCCCAGGCTGGAGTGCAGTGGCGCGATCTTGGCTCACTGCAGGCTCTGCCCCCCCGGGGTTCACACCATTCTCCAGCCTTAGCCTCCCGCGTAGCTGGGACTACAGGCGTCCGCCACCTCGCCCGGCTACTTTTTTGTATTTTTGGTAGAGACGGGGTTTCACCGTGTTAGCCAGGATGGTCTCGATCTCCTGACCTCGTGATCCGCCTGCCTCGGCTTCCCAAAGTGCTGGGATTACAGGTGTGAGCCACCGCGCCCAGCTCCAGCTGTCGAATGTTAAGCTGACACCCAAGATAGTCAAAGCTTTCCATAATTCAGTATCCCACATTATCTTCTGTTGTACCAAAAAATAACCAGCAAATAATTGTACCTCTTACAAAAAATCACTTACACTTAATAAATTGGACAATGTGGGATTCCCTCCTTCTAAAATGTTTCTAGAGCTACTATAAAACACATTTAAAAAATAGTTGATAAAAATATTTCTCTGGATTGTGCAAGAAGGGAGACTAAGACCATGGATAAGACAGGGTATTTGATATTAATCAAACTAGGCTTCTTTCTCTCTTGCTGCATTGGAGGCTGAACCCTCCTCGGTTTTCGTTTCTCCATTTTCTGCAGGTAAATCTTTAGTTTCTTGGTTAGCTACTTTGTCCTGTTTTCCCTTTGCTCCCAGTTTTGCTTTTTGTTTGTGCTTTTTTTTTCTGAATACTTATCCTTTCCTGCTGTCTTTTTTGGCTTCGTTTCCCCTTTTGCAGGAGCAAGTTTAGGTGACAACCTTGTGGATAGAGATGGAATCTCACTGTGTTGGTTAGGCTGAGGTGGGAGGATTGCTTGAATCCAGGAGTTTGAGGTGGCAGTGAGCTATGATTGTGCCACTGCCCTCCAGTCTGGGCAACAGAGAGAGACCATGTCTCCTAAAAAAAAAAAAAAAAAAATTACATTCACCATTATCACCATTCATGTCCAGAACTCTTCATTTTGCAAAACTAAAACTCTTTATTCATTAAACATCCTCACTCTCTCCTTTCCCTCCAGCCCCCAGCAACTACCATTCTGCTTCCTGTCTCTATGAATTTGACTAGCTTAGGTATCTCATGTAAGTGGAATCCTTACAACATTTGTCCTTTTGTGACTGGCTTATTCCTATTCGCATCTGTCCTTAAGGTTCATCCATGTTGTAGCATGTGTCAGAATTTCCTTCCTCTTTAAGGCCAAATACTTTATTTTGTTTAACCATTTGTCTGTTGATAGACATTTAGGTGCTCCACCTCTTGGCTATTGTGAATAATGCTGCAGTGAACATAGGTGTGCAGATATCTCTGAGACTCTACTTTCATTGCTTTTGCATTTTGAGCTAATTTTTTATGTGGTAGTGTGTATTCTTTTGTATGTGGATATTCAGTTATCCCAGCACCATTTGTTGAAAAGATTATTCTTTCCCTGTTGAATTTTCTTGTCACTTTGTTGAAAATAAATTGACCATAAATGTGAGGATTCTTGTCTATACTTTCACTTCTATTCCATTGATCTATATGCCTGTTCTTATTGCCGATACCATAAGGTGCATGTTGTTTTTTGAAGTATGAAAATTCTTAGGTTTGAATTCTAGCTTTTTTTTTCTTTTATGGATTGTATGGTTTGTGCTTTTGAAGAACTCTCACTAAAAAAAATCATGAGGACCTTCCTCTTATGTTTTTTCTAGGGTTTTACAGTTGTAGCCATTTGGGTCTGTGATCCATTTTGAGTTAATTTTTATATATAGTATGAGGTAAAAGTCTGAGTTCATTTTTATGTATTTGGAAGTCCAGTTGTCCCAGTACTATTTGTTGAAAAGACTGTCTTTTCTCTATTGAATATCTCTAGTGCCTTTGTTGAAAATCAGTTGTCCATAAATATGAAGGTTTATTTTTGGATTCTCTATTTTGTGCCCATTGATATGTGTGCCTATTCTTCTGACAGTACCACACTGTCTTCATGACTGTAGCTTTATAGTAAGTTTTGAAATCAGGTAGTGGAAGTCCTCCAAAATTTTCAAAATTGTTTTGGCAATTCTGGTTTCTTTGAATTTCCATCTAAATTTTATGATCAGCTTGTCAGTTTCTACAAAAATGCTTGCTGAAATTTTAATAGGGACTGCATTACGCTTATAAATTGGGAGAATATGAATGTTCCAGTTCATGAATATGGAATGTGTCTCTATTCATTTAGATCTTTAATTTCTCTCAACTTTGTTTTCTAATTTTCAGAGTATGAGATTTGTACATCTGTTATTTTTATTCCTAAGTATTTAAGGTTTTTTTTTTTTTTAAGAGACAGAGTCTTCCTCTGTCACCCAGGCTGGTGCAGTGGCATGATCATAACTCACTGCAGCCTCAAACTCCTGGGCTCAAGTGATCTTCTTGCTTCAGCCTGCCTCCTGTGAGTAGCTGGGACTATAGGTGCACATCACTGTGCCCAGCTAATTTAAGTTTTTTTTTGTAGAAATGGGGTCTCGCTTTTTTCCCCAAGGTGGTCTTGAACTCCTGGGCTAAAGCAGTCCTCTTGCCTCAGCCTCCCAAAGTGCTTGGATTATAGATGTGAGCCATTATACCCAGGCTTAATTCGTGATGCTATTGTGAATGTAATTTTTTGTTAATTTTATTTTTGGATTGTTTATTGCTAGTATATAGATATACCATTACTTGCTTTCTATTTTTTTGAGATGGAGTTTTGCTCTAGTTGTCCAGGCTGGAGTGCAATGGTGTGATCTCGGCTCACTACAACCTCTGCCTCCCAGGTTCAAGCTATTCGCCTGTCTCAGCCTGCCGAGTAGCTGGGATTACAGGTGCTCGCCACCACGCCCAGATAGTTGTTGTATTTTTAGTAGAGATGGGGTTTCACCATGTTGGCCAGGCCGGTCTTGAACTCCTGATCTCTGGTGATCCACCGGCCTCAGCCTCCCAAAGTGCAGGGATTACAAGCGTCAGCCACTGCACCCAGCCATATACCATTACTTTTTGTATATTGGTTTAATTATTAGACCTTGCTGAACTAATGTTTTAGTCCTTAGCAGTATTTTTGGTGTGTGTATATGTGTTTGGATTCCTTAGGATTTTCTGTGTATGGGTCATGTTATCTTTGAATAAAAACATTTTACTTCTTCCTTTCCAATCATGATGCCTTTAATTTCTTTTATTTTCTTTCATCCTTATTGCACTGACAAGATCTTTCAGTACGTTGTTGAAAACAAGTGATGAGGTATGCATTCTTGTTTTTTCTTATCTAAGGAAGAAAATATTTTGTCTTTTACTATGGAGTATGATATTAGTTGTAGGTTTTTCATAGATGGCCTTTATAAAGGTGAGAACATTTTCCCTTTTTTAAAAACCATGAATGGGTATGGGTGTGTGAAAATGCTTTTTCTGTACCTACTGAGATGATCATGTGACTTTTATCATTTATTTGATTGATACTGTGTGTTACATTAATTGGTTTTAAGTCCCACTTGGTCATGGTATTAAATTGTTTTCTATGTTGCTGAATTTGGCTTGCATCGATCTATATATGCCTGGCTAATTTTTAAAAATGTTTTTTGTAGAAACGGAGTTTCACAGTTTGCCCAGGCTGGTCAAGACTCCTGAGCTCAAGTAATCTGCCTGCCTCGGCGTCCCAAAGTGCTGGGATTATAGACAGGCGTGAGCCATCCTGCCTGGCTTGGCTTGCTAATATTTTGTTAATGATGTATTTCTCCTATATTTATGAGGAATGTTGATCTGTAGTGGTTTTTTTTTTGTTTTGTTTGCTTTTTTTTTTTGAGACAGAGTCTCACTCTTTAGCCCAAGCTGGAGTGCACTGATGCAATCTCAGCCCACTGCAACCTCTGCTTCCCGGGCTCAAGTGATTCTTGTGCCTCAGCCTCCTGAGTAGCTGGGACTACAGGCATGTGCCACCACACCCAGCTAATTTTTGTATTTTTAGTAGAGATGGGGTTTCACCATGTTGCCCAAGGTGGTCTCGAACTCCTGAGCTCAGGTGATCTGCCCACATTGGCCTCCCAAAGTGCTGGGATTACAGGTGTGAGCCACCACACCCAGCCTGATCTGTAGTTTTCTAGTGATGTCTTTGTCTGGTTGCAGTATCAAGGAAACATGTTTTTTTTTTAGTTTTCCATTGCTGCTGTAACAAATTACCACAAACTTCATGACTTAAAGCAACATGCATGTCTCATCTCAGTTTCTGTAGGTCAGATGTTGGGCACAGTGTGGCTCAGATGGTTCTCTACAAGGCTGAAACCAAGGCAAGGCTTTGTTCCTTTCAGGAAGCTCTAGTGAAGCATTCATTTTCAGGCTCACTCAGGCTGTTGGCAGAATGCAGTTCCATGTGGCTGTAGGACTGAGGTTCCCAGTTCCTTCCTGGCTGTTGGCCTGGGATTCTTCTCAGCTTCTGGAGGCTGTCTGCATTTCCTAGCCTCCTGGCCACCTTCAAAGCTAGTTACAGCAGGTTAGGTTCCTCTTGCTTCAAATCTGTCTTTCCCCTTTGCCACATCTCTGTGATGCATCTTTCTTAGCTCTAGCCAGAGAAATTTCTCCCCTCTTAAAGGCTCATGCGATTAGATTGGGCCCATCCAGATAATCCAGACTAATCTCCTTATTTTAAGGTCTGTGACATTAATTACATCTGCTAAGTCCCTTCGTAGCAGTACATAGATTATGTTTGATTGAATAATTAGGGGACAGGAACCTTGGGGAGATATCTTTAGAAATCTGCCTGCTACACAGGCCTCATAGAATTAATTGGGGAATGTTCTTCTATTTTCTTTTTTTCTTTTGAGACACAGTCTTACTCTGTCGCCCAGGTTGGAGTGCAATGGCATGATCTTGGCTCACTGCAATCTCCGCCTCCTGGGTTCAAGCAGTTCTCCTGCTTCAGCCTCCCAAGTAGCTAGGATTACAAGTGCCTGCCACCATGCCCGGCTAAGTTTTTGTATTTTTAGTAGAGATGGGGTTTTGCCATATTGGCCAGGCTGGTCTTGAACTCCTGATTTCAGGTGATCCACCCACCTTGGCCTCCCAAAGTGCTGGGATTACAGGCATGAACCACTGCACCCGGACTGTTCTTCTATTTTCTTTTTCTTTTTTTGAGACAGAGTCTCGCTTTGTCCCCAGGTTGGAGTGCAGTGGCGCAATCTCGGCTCACTACAACCTCCGCCTCCTGGGTTCAAGCGATTCTCTTGCCTCAGCCTCCCAAGTAGCTGGGACTAAAGGTGCGCACCACCATGCCTGGCTAATTTTTGCATTTTTAGTAGAGATGGGGTTTCACCATGTGAGCCAGGATGGTCTCAATCTCTTGACCTCGTGATCCCCCCCACCTCGGCCTCCCAAAGTGCTGGGATTACAGGCGTGAGCCACTGTGCCTGGCCTGTTCTTCTATTTTCTAAAAGAGTTTGTGGAGAATTCTATTATTACTTCTTTAAATATTTGATAAGACACAATCTGGCCTTGTGCTTTTTTATGTGTGTGTGGGAAGGATTTTAGATTATCAATCAATTTCTTGATGTCCTACCCTTTTTAAGTCAGTCTTAGTAATGTATGTTTTTCTAGGAATTTATTCATTTCATCAGAGTTGTCAAATTTGTGGACATAAAGTTGCTCATAGCATTTCTTCATAATCCCTTGAATTTTTGTAGGGTCTGTAATGATGTCCTTTCTTTTATTCCTGATTTTGGTAAATTGTGTCTTTTTTATTCTGGTCAACCTATCTATAGGCCAAAAGAACCAACTTTTGGTTTTATTGCTTTTCTCTAGTGTTTTTCCATATACTCTTTGATTGATTGTGGTCTAATCTGTAGTATTTCCTACCTTCTGCTTGCTTGAGATTTAGTTGGCTTTTCTTTTTCTAATTTCGTAAATTGGAAACTCAAGCTGTAGATTAAAGACCTTTCTTCTTTTCTGCTATAGATGTTTTAAGTACCAATTTAGCTATACCCCATACATTTTGATGTGTTATGTTTTTATTTTCTTTCTTTTTTTTTTTTTGTTTTAGACTGAGTCTCGCTGTGCCACCCAGGCTGCAGCGCAGTGGCGCGATCTTGGCTCACTGCAATCTCCACCTCCCGGGTTCACGCCATTCTCCTGCCTCAGCCTCCCGAGTAGCTGGGACTACAGGCACCTGCCACCACGCCCGGTTAATTTTTTTTGTATTTTTAATAGAGACGGGGTTTCACCGTGTTAGTCAGGATGGTCTTGATCTCCTGACCTCGTGATCCGCCCGTCTCGGCCTCCCAAAGTGCTGGGATTACAGGCGTGAGCCACCACGCCCAGCTGTTATGTTTTTATTTTCTTTCAGTTCAAAATATTTTCTAATTTCCTTTGTGAATTTTTTTTTCTTTGACCCATGAGTTGTTTAGAACTATGTTGTTTATTTGTGACCAGCCTGGGCAACATGGTGAAACCCCATCTCTACAAAAAATACAAAAATTATCTGGGTGTGGTGGTGCCCACCTGTAGTCGCAACTACTTGGGAGGCTTAGGTGAGAGGATCAATGACTCATGATTGTGCTGCCACACTCCACCCTGGGTGACAGTGAGACCCTGTCTCAAAAAAAAAAAAAAAGTATGTTCTTTAATTTAGAAATGTTTAGAGATTTCCCATACTTCTCTCTGCTCTTCATTTTTATTTAATTCTGTTGTTGGAGAACCTACTTTGTATGATTTCAATCATTATAAAATTGAGAATTTCTTATGATCTATCATATAATTTAACAAGCTTTCTCTATAAAGTGCCATATAATAAATATTTTGGCTTTATGTGCCATATGGTCTGTGTTACAACTATTCTTTTCTGCCATTTTAGTGCTGAAGCCTCCATATACAATACATAAATCAATGGACATGCTTATGTTAGCATAAAACTTTATTTATAAAAACAGAAAGTAAGGCTGGGCGCGGTGGCTCACACTTGTAATCCCAGCACTTTGGGAGGCCGAGGCAGGCGGATCATGAGGTCAGGAGATCGAGACCACGGTGAAACCCCGTCTCTACTAAAAAAATACAAAAAAGAAAAAAAAATTAGCCGGGCATGGTGGCGGGCGCCTGTAGTCCCAGCTACTCGGAGAGGCTGAGGCAGGAGAATTGCGTGAACCCGGGAGGCGGAGCTTGCAGTGAGCCGAGATCGCGCCATTGCACTCCAGCCTGGGCAACAGAGCGAGACTCCGTCTAAAAAAAAAAACAGAAAGTAGAGCTGACTTTGGCCCTTAGGCCATAGTCTGTTGATCTTGGCCTAGTATATATAGTCTGTCCTTGAGGATGTTCTGGCTGTGCTTGAAGAGAATATAATATTCTTTTCTTGTTGGATGGAGGAGTATTACTGATTTTCTGCTTTGTTTTGTTGTGTTTTTTTCTGAGATGGAGTCTTGCTCTGTCGCCCAAGCTGGAGTGCTTTTTTTTTTTTTTTTTCTGAGACAGAGTCTCACTCTGTTGCCCAAGCTGGAGTGCAGTGGCACCATCTCAGCTCACTGAAACCTCCACCTCACGGGTTCAAGCGATTTTCCTGCCTCAGCCTGCTGAGTAGCTGGGGTTACAGGCATGCGCCACCACACCCAGCTAATTTTTGTATTTTTAGTAGAAACGGGGTTTCACCATGTTGGTTAGGCTGATCTCGAACTCCTGACCTCATGATCTGCCTGCCTCAGCCTCCCAAAGTGCTGGGATTACAGGTGTGAGCCACCGTGCCTGGCCCAGTCTGGGTTTTTAATCAGTGTATTAGTCTGTTCCCACGCTGCAAATAAAGACATATCTGAGACTGGGTAAATTATAAAGGAAAGAGGTTTGACTCACAGTTCCACATGGCTGGGGAGGCCTCACAATCATGACAGAAGGTGAATGAGGAGCAAAGTCATGTCTTACATGGAAGCAGGCAAGAAAGCTTGCGCAGGGGAACTCCCATTTATAAAACCATCAGATCTCTTGAGACTTATTCACTACTGTGAGAACAGTGTTGGGGAAACTGCCCTATGATTCAGTTATCTCCACCTGGCCCCACCCTTGACACATGGGGATTATTATAATTCAAGGTGAGATTTGGGTGGGGACACAGCCAAACCATATCAATCAGTTATTGAGAGTGGGATACTTAAGTCTTTATCATTGTTGAACTCTTTATTCTTTCTGTCAATTTTTGCTGCATGTATTTTTGGTCTTATTGTTTGGTGGATATATATTTATAATTGTTCTGTGTTTCTGATGTCATGACTCTCTTATAATGATTTCTCTCTATCTCTAATAATACCATTTTATCTGATACTAAGCCCTTTTATTATTGGTTTGCATGATATATCTTTTTTCATTCTTTTACTTTCAATCTCTGTGTGTTTAAATCTATGTTGTGTTTTTTGTAGATGGCATACAGTTGGATCTTGTTTTTCCAGCCACTCTAACAATTTCTGTCATTTGAGTGGAGTCTTTTTTTTTTAATTTTATTTATTTATTTTTTTGAGACGGAGTCTCGTTCTTTTGCCCAGGCTGGAGTGCAGTGGCGCGATCTTGGCTCACTGCAAGCTCCACCTCCTGGGTTCACGCCATTCTCCTGCCTCAGCCACAGTTGGGACCACAGGCGCCTGCCACCACGCCCGGCTTTTTGTATTTTTTAGTAGAGACGGGGTTTCACTGTGTTAGCCAGGATGGTCTCAATCTCCTGACCTTGTGATCCGCCCGCCTCAGCCTCCCAAAGTGCTGGGATTACAGGTGTGAGCCACCGCGCCTGGCCGAGTGGAGTCTTTTTTTGAAACAGAGTTTCACTCTTGTTGCCCAGGCTGGAGTGCAATGGCGTGATCTTGGCTCACCGCAACCTCTGCCTCCCAGGTTCAAGCGATTCTCCTGCCTCAGCCTCCTGAGTAGCTGGCATTACAGGCATGTGTCACCATGCCCGGCTAATTTTTGTATTTTTAGTAGAGATAGGGTTTCTCCATGTTGGTCAGGCTGGTCTCGAACTCCTGACCTCAGGTGATCCACCTGCCTTGGCCTCCCGAAGTGCTGGAATTACAGGTGCAAGCTACTGTGTCAGCCTGTTTTTTGTTTTGTTTTTCGTTTTTTTTTTTCTTGAGATGGAGTCTCACTCTGTCACTCAGGCTAGAGTGCAGTTACACGATCTCAGCTCACTGGAACCTCCGCCTCCTGGACTCAAGTGATTCTCCTGCCTCAGCCTCCTGAGTAACTGGGATTACAGGCGCCCACCACTGTGTCCAGCTAATATTTTTTATATTTTTAGTAGAGACGGGATTTTACCATGTTGGCTAGGCTGGTCTCTAACTCCTGACCTCAGGTGATCCACCTGCCTCAGCCTCCCAAAGTGCTGGGGTTACAGGCATGAGCCACCGTGCCCGGCCAGGTATTTGTTTTTTTGTATATCTTTTGACTTCTTCTGTTTGCTTGTACCTCTTTTATTGCCTTATTTTGTGTTTAATAGTTTTTTTGAGCATATGATTATTTTGTTGCTTTTGTCTTTTGTTTTTACTATTTTTCAGTTGTTTTCTTAGTACTTGTCTCGTCATTATAATAAGCATCTTATAGCCCAATTTAACTAAATTAATGCTAATTTAATTCTGTAATATAGCTTCTTTCTCCTTTTATGCAATTGTTTTCATGTTTATTATATCTATATTTGCTATAAACCTAATAATTCAGTATTGTTATTAATCTTGTATTACATAAAGCAGTAATAATTAGTTGAATTCTTCTTAAAAATTTAAGAGAAGGAAGTTAAAAAATACATACTTTAGTTAAATTATTTTCAGTAGAAACAGGGTCTTGCTATATTGCCCAGGCTGGCCTTGGCCTCCCAAACTGTTGGGATTACAGGTGTGAGCCATTGCACCTGGCCAAAAATACATATGTTATATGTACCTACATATTTGCTTTTCCTAGTGCTCTTTGTTTCTTTGGGTACAGCCAGGTTACCATCTGATGTCATTTTGCCTTTCAACTTGAGAGACTTCCTTTGGAATTTCTTGTAAGTAGGCTTGCAAGCAATGGATTCTCTATAAGTCTTTGAAATGTCTGTGTTTCACCTTCATTTTTGAAAGATAGGTTTGCTGGATATCAAATTCTTGGTTGCTGGTTTTTTCTTTTAGCACTTTG
This sequence comes from Nomascus leucogenys, assembly GCF_006542625.1. NCBI lineage: Eukaryota > Metazoa > Chordata > Mammalia > Primates > Hylobatidae > Nomascus > Nomascus leucogenys. The sequence continues at coordinate 2,696,318 of NC_044388.1, read as the reverse complement.
AATGTCATTTCCTGCCTTCTGGCTTCTTTTGCTTCTGATGAGAAGTCAGCTGTTAATGTTGTTGCTTCCTTGTGCATGATGAAGTATTGTTTTCATTTTTGTTCTTGCTGCTTTCAAGATTTTCTGGTTTTGGCTTTAATCAGTTTCACTATGATATGTCTAGATGTGGTTCTCTTTGTGTGTATTGCAGCTATAGTTCATTGAGCTTCCTGACTCTGTAGATAACATTTTAAAAAAATCAAGTTGCAAATTGTTTTTGGTCGCTATTTTTGTCCTCTTTCACATCACTTCTTCTGGGGCTTCTAATTTGTGTATGGTGGTATACTTGACATTGTTCCACACATTTCTGAGACTGTTTTCCTTTTTAAAAAATTTTTACTTTTTGTTTGTTAATGTTTAAGAGATAGGGTCTTGCCTTGCTGCCCAGACTCACGGCTGATTGCAACCTTGACCTTCTGAGTTCAAGCCATCCTCCTACCTTAGCCTCCCAAGTAGCTGGGGCTACAGGCATGTGCCACCACACCTGGCCGATTTTTAATTTCTTATAGAGACTGTGTCTCACTGTGTTGCCTAGGCTGGTCTTATACTCCTGGCCTCAAGCGATACTCCAACCTGGCTTCCCAAAATGCTGGAGTTACAGGCATGAGCCACTGCACCCGGCTTGTATTTCTTCATTGTTTTTTCTCCCATTTCTTCAAGTTAGATAATTTCTCTTGTCCTTTCTTAAGGTTTTCTGATTTTTTTCTTCTACTCTAGTATCCATCTTCAGAATTTTGATTTGGTTGTCTTTTTTATTTTCCAAATTTATTTGTGCCCTGTTTATATCATGGTTCTCTTTATTTTTTATTTTTTCACCATGGTTCTCTTTAAAAATAATTTCTATCTCTTCGTTAAGATTTTCTTTTTGTTTGAGGCATTGTTCTCATATATTTTTTAGTCCTTTAAAGAAATTTGGAGTCTGTTTGTGAAGTGTAGCATTTGGGCCTACTCAGGGGCATTTCCAACTCCACGTTGTTGTTTTTTCTCATGCGTTTGGGTCACACTTTCCTGCATTTTTGAATGTCTCATAACTTTTTGTTGAAACTGGACATTTTACCTACTATATTGTAGCAACTTTGATTTCTGGATTTTTCCTCCTTCTGAGGGTTGTCGTTGCTTTATTGTTTTTATTTTTTAAGTAACTTTCCTGGACTAAATCTATGGAATCTTTTTCTCACTGTGGTATGTGGCTGCTGATTGCTGATGTCTCTGCTCAGTTTTTATACATATTTTTTAAATTATTATTTAAAATCAGTTTGGGCTGGGTTCAGTGCTTCAGGCCTGTAATCCTAACACTTTGGGAAGTCAGGGCAGGAGGATTGCTTGAAGCCAAGGGTTTAAGACCAACCTGGGCAACATAGTGAGACCCTGGCTCTGCAAAAAATAAAAGAAGTTAGCTGGGTGTGGTGGTATGTGCCTGTAGTCGCAGCCACCTAGCAGGCTAAGACAGAAGAATTGCTTGAGCCTAGGAGTTTGAGGTTGCAGTGAGCTGTGATTGTGCCACTGCCTGGGCAACAGAGGAAGACCCTGGCTCTAAAAAAGACAAAATCCAAGCACGGGACAAAGAATTGCAGCAAATAGCATTCTTTTTTTTTTTTTTTTTTTTGAGGCAGAGTCTCGCTCTATCACCCAGGCTGGAGTGCAGTGGCACGGTCTCGGCTCACTGCAAGCTCCACCTCTCGGGTTCACGCTATTCTCCTGCCTCAGCCTCCTGAGTAGCTGGGACTACAGGCTCCCACCACCAAGCCCAACTAAGTTTTTTGTAGTTTTAGTAGAGACAGGCTGTCACCGTGTTAGCCAGGATGGCCTCGATCTCCTGACCTTGTGATCCGCCCGCTTCAGCCTCCCAAAGTGCTGGGATTACAGGCGCGAGCCACTGCGCCCGGCCGCAAATAGCATTTTTATGAGTAGCTAACCAGACATTAGAACTTCCACCCTTCTTTGTGACAGCCGAGGTCACTAGTGAACTCTGCTTCCAAGTACTCCTGCAAAGTACACCACAAGCCTGTGTATATTCTCAAGCTATCCACTTCAGTTCGTATGACCACACTTGCATGTCAGCAACAGAAGAGAACACACATCATACAGCATTTACAGCAGTTGACAAAGAGGTAGGGGAAATGCAAGTATTGGTTCACTTAATACATTCAACTAATATGGGCTATCTAAGAACAAAACTCACTTAAAGTCTTCCAACAGATGTAGATGTTCTTTGAATGCAAAAAACATTCATACATCATTTGCTGTTATTGCTCTCTGCATACCCTCTCACCAAAGCCTCAGGATTGAGAGACACATATCACCAAGTTAAAAAATATCCATTATGGGTAAGGCATGGTGGCTCATGCCTGTAATCCCAGCACTTTGGGAGGCTGAGGCAGGAGGATTGCTTGGGCCTAGGAGTTGGAGACCAGACTGGGCAACATGGTGAAACCCTGTCTCTACAAAAGATAAAAAAATTAGCCAGGCGTGGTGGTATGTGCCTGTAGCTGTGACTCAGGAGGCTAAGGTGGGAGGATCATCTGAGCCTGGGAGGTGGAAGTTGCAGTGAGCCAGGGTCGCACCGCTGCACTCCAGCTTGGGTGACAGAGTGAGCCTCTGTCTTTAAAAAAAAAAAAAAAGTCCATTCTGCACCACCAAGTTTCGTCATGTGCTCTTACCTCTTCTTGTTCATGCTAGCCTTTCATATCTCAGCACCACCATCAATTGCACATAAAGTTTCAAAAATGCCTTTACCTTTTTGAAAGGTACACAGCCTTTACCCTTGCCTTCGTAGTGTTGATACGATTTCATAAACTAAAGGGTCTGCTCAGTTTTTACTGTTTTTGTTTTTGTTTTTTTAATTAAAAAAAAAACTTTAAAGTCTGACTTGCTGAAGTTACATTTGTATCTATTATCCTTCTGGTCAGTTAGCGACTGGTTAAAGGTTGTACTAAAACACCATGAGCCAGTAAAGCTTGCACCCTCTGTCTGTAGATCTTTGTGTGTTGGGGACTGCCTTCAAAGCTCATAATTTTTAATTTCCACTGGGCCTTTTTGAGTCTTTGCTGCTGCTGTGTGTATGCTTATGGTCAGCCAGAGGTGTGTGGATAGTTTGGACCTTCTCCAATATCTGCGTCATGAATGTGTGGAACATTTACCAAGGTCCCCTGTAGTCTTTGTTTTCTGACACAGGGTCTTGCTCTGTTGCTGAGGCTAGAGTTCAGTGGCACAGTCATGGCCCTCTGCAGCCTCAGCCTCCTGGGCTCAAGCAGTGCCCCCACCTTAGCCTTCCGAGTAGGTGGGACTACAGGTGTGTGCTACCATCCCTGGCTAATTTTTTTTTTTTTTTTTTGAGACAGAGTCTCGCTCTGTCGCCCAGGCTGGAGTGCAGTGGCGCAATCTCGGCTCACTGCAAGCTCCGCCTCCCGGGTTCACGCTATTCTCCTGCCTCAGCCTCTCCGAGTAGCTGGGACTACAGGCGCCCGCCACAACGCCCGGCTAATTTTTTTTTGTATTTTTAGTAGGGACGGGGTTTCACCGTGGTCTCGATCTCCTGACCTCGTGATCCGCCCGCCTTGGCCTCCCAAAGTGCTGGGATTACAAGCGTGAGCCACCGCGCCCGGCCCCTGGCTAATTTTTAAATTTTATTTTTTGTCAAGGTAGGATCTTACTCTGTTGCCAGGCTGTTTGTTTGTTTGAGACAGGGTCTCGTTCTGTTGCTTAGGCTGGCGTGCAGTGGCACAGTCATGGCTCATTGCAGCCTTGACCTCCTGGGCTCAAGCCATCCTCCCACCTCATCCACCTGAGTAGCTGGGAGTACAGGCACATGCCACCATGCCCAGCTAATTTTTGTATTTTTTGTGGAGACACAGTCTTGCTATGTTGGCCTGGCTGGTCTCAAACTCCTGGGCTAAAGCAGTCCCCGCACCTTGGCCTCCCAAAGTGCTGGGACTACAGGCGTGAGCCATGGTGCCCAGGTCCCTTAGTCTTGTTTCTGGATTTCCCTTTTAAATTTCTATCTAATCTCCGGGTCTTTTGCTTGCACCAACCATGACAGCAACCTCAGGCTAGCTGAGCCCTTGGTCTTGCTTGTTTGCCACCAAGAAAGCGAACTGTTACTGCCTGTGGGTATGGGGTTTTTCTGTGCTTTGCTTCACAAGTCAGCCCCCTCTGTCAGTGAAGCTGCTGGTTTTCATGGCTTTCCCTACCTTGGTAGAACTACCTTTCCCACTCACCTGGGGATATGTGATGGGAGCAGCCACAGACTGCCACTGTTCTTACCACAGGTTCAGTAGGTTTCTTGTGAATAACCCAGAGAAGATAACATTTGAAAAAAGACCTGAAGGAGATTGAGGAAGTATTCCATGTAGATAACTGTGGGAAATAACATTCCTGGCAGAGGGAACACCTTCAGGGCCCTAAGGTGAGAGCATATCTAGAGTGTAAAAGGGATGATAAAGAGGCCAGTGTGGCTCCAGTGGAGTAAAGGTAGAGGAAGGACATCAGAACAGACAAGACCGCTTAGGCCTCTGTAAGGACTGGCTTTTATTTTGAATGAAATGGGGAGCTGCCAGAGAGCTTTCAGCAGCAGAAGTGGGACATTGTCTTACAATTTTAATAGCAGCCATAGTGAAATAGAAGCGAGAGTGGCAGAGTAGAAGACTCAGGATAAGAGATTCTCGTGATTTAGACAAGGGTAGTAGCAGTGGATGTGGTGAGAAGTGGTCCAGCTCTGGATGTATTTTAAAGGTAGAACAGATGGGATTCTTCTGATGGATTGGAGGTAGTGGGGAATGAACAGATGCAGGTCTTTATTTAAACGGAAATTTCCTGTTTATTGTCTGCAAATGATTTTTCTGTTCCCTTTATTGAGTCCTATAATTTTTAAGTCCTTGTATTGATTCCAGTTATTCTTAGATTGGATCATTTTTTGTTCCCTAATGTTATCTTCTGTTTGTTTTCTCTGTTTTTTTCTTCTGAAAGGTTTGCTTCATTCCATTCATTCTATTTTCATCTGTGTCTATTCTGTTTCTTGCTATTTCTGACTTCTTATTGAATCCATAATTTTTTTTCCAGTTTTTCTTTAACTTTGCAATCTGATTTACTTTCCGTCTATTTTTATCATTTATAGCTTTTTTTGAATTCAACTTGAATTCAAATTCTTATTTGAAATATTCAAATAAGTATTCAAGGAGGAATCTGCTTTTGGTTTGAGGGTTTATATTGTTTTCCAGGTTGGGTTCTTCATCTCTTGCATGGAAATTTCTTCTCTCATTGTATTTCTCTTTTTTTATAGTAGGTTTGATAGTTGCTATGTCATTTTTATTTATCTTCTTCATGTTATATGTGGATAGCTCTGTTAATACCTTTTTTTTTTGTAGCTACAGAGTATAGATGAAATAACCTTGATATGCTTCTAAACTTCTTTGGGACCTACCTCACCCACCCCTGCTCATCCACTATGGTTAGTTGTTAATCGTTGCTTTCATCCTCTTTTTTTTTTGACACAGTTTTGCTCTTGTTGCCCAGGCTGGAATGCAGTGGCGTGATCTCGGCTCACTGCAACCTCCACCTCCCGGGTTCAAGCAATTCTCCTTCCTCAGCCTCCCGAGTAGCTGGGATTACAGGCATGCACCACCATGCCCAGCTAATTTTGTATTTTTAGTAGAGATGGGGTTTCACCATGTTGGTCAGACTGGTCTAGAACTCCTGACTTCAGGTAATCCACCTGCTTCAGCCTCCCAAAGTGCTGGGATTACAGGTGTGAGCCACCATGCCCGGCCTCATCCTCTTTTCTTTAACCTGAGGACATGTGCTGTTGAGAAGCTTACCACTGAACGGTTCAGTTATTTTTGGCAGATCTGAGTTCTGTTCTTTTTTCTAAAATCTTATTAAGTGTGCCCTATCCAGAGGTATATTCCATGTATCTCCATAGGCTTTGGCTGGTTCTCACAGCTTGGCTCAGTGTTCTGGAAGATGGTAAGTTTCAAATACTCACCCTGCTTTTCCTGAGGTCCCACTGTGGTTTGTAGAGGTTCTTAATCTTGATGGAATATTTTTTAAAACTTTCGCAGAATTACCTACTTCAGTCTCCTCTTTTCAAATTGGAAAGTATTTAATATAAGTGTACTCTCCTTTCCTTCTTGCATTGTATTTTGTAAATGTTTTTCCAGTCAGGTGTCCGGGTGTAAGAGTTCTATAATCCTTATAATGCTTAAAAAATTATTATTTTTCAGCCAGGCATGGTGGCTCATGCCTGTAATCCCACACTTTAGGAGACTGAGGCAGACTGATCACTGGAAGTCAGGAGTTCAGGACCAGCCGGGCCAACATGGCGAAACCCTGTCTCTAGTAAAAATACAAAAATTAGTCGGGTGTGGTGGCAGGTGCCTGCAGTCCCAGCTCGTTGGGAGGCTGAGACAGGATAATCGTTTGAACCCAGGAGGCAAAGGTTGCAGCTAGCCAAGATCACACCATTGCACTCCAGCCTGGGCAACAAGAGCATGACTCTGTCTCCAGAAAAAAGAAAAAAAAAAAATGGGCCGGGAGCAGTGGCTCACGCCTGTAATCTCAGCACTTTGGGAGGCCAAGGCAGGCAGATCACTTGAGGTCAGGAGTTCAAGACCAGCCTGGCCAACATGGTGAACCCCCCCGTCTCTACTGAAAATACAAAAATTAGCTGGGCATGGTGGTGCATGCCTACAATCCCAGCTACACGGGAGGCTGAGGCAGAAGAAACACTTGAACCCAGGAGGTGGAGGCTGCAAGTTCCATCTCCTTTTTTTTTTTTTTTTATTGTTAGCACATCTCGGCTGGCAGGAACTTATGCTTTCTTTACCCAGAAATCTTGGGCATGTATCTTTAAAATGTTTCGTAATATAGAAAAACAGCATTTGTATCTTTGTAATTTAAAGGAGCTTCCTGCAGTATGGACTAATCTCATTTTGATGTTTCCGTTTTCCATGTTAAAATTCCTTTGCACTTCCCTCCTTTCATGTGAAAAAACATTTTAAATGGTTTGTTTTCAAGGCATGATAAATCTAAGGACTGGCAGCTGGCCTGCAAATGTAACAAACCACACAGCTCATGCACCTAGGAGGTCACAATAAGCGAACAGAATGTAGAGGAGGGGTCAGCCCATAAAAGGGAAGAAAGTTTCGTAATTGGGAAATCAAAATTTAAGCAGAGAAGGAGATGGGGTATAACCTTATAAGGGGGATAATAAAGCTTTGGCAATGTCCAGGAAGATTGTAACCTCATAGTACTCAACCAGTGAGGACCTGGCGGAGGGACTTGCATGCTAGAAGATAAATTACCTGTTGTGACTGTCCCGGTGTGCCTGCCCACCAGACACCTGATCTTGGAAGACCATTATTATTATTATTATTATTTATTTTATTATTTATTTATTTTTTGAGATGGAGTTTCGTTCTTGTTGCCCAGGCTGCAGTGCAATGGTGCGATCTTGGCTCATGGCAACCTCCACCTCCTGGGTTCAAGTAAGATTCTCCTGCCTCAGCCTCCTGAGTAGCTGGGATTTCAGGCATGCACCACTACGCCCAGCTAATTTTGTATTTTTGGTAGAGACAGGGTTTCTCCATGTTGGTCAGGCTGGTCTTGAACTCCCACCCTCAGGTGATCTGCCAGCCTTGGCCTCCCAAAGTGCTGAGATTACAGGCGTGAGCCACTGCACCTGGCTAGACCGTTATTAAAAAGTCTCACGTTTGCTGTTCTTCATGCCTCTAAGTCCATTCTTTGGGTTTCTATGGTGAGTGTGTTTCTCACATTTCACATCCCCCCCCCCATATTTTTTATAGCTGTATTTGAGCTGGGAAACCTGAGGAGAGGTTAGATATAAGAAATTCTAGTCTCACATCTGTAATCCCAGCACTTTGGGAGGCCGAGGCAGGTGGATCATGAGGTCAGGAGTTTGAGACCAGCCTGGTCAAGAGACTAGCCTGGCCAATATGGTGAAACCCCGTCTCTACTGAAAAAAAAAAATACAAAAAATTAGCCAGGCCTGGTGGCAGGCGCCTGTAATCCCAGCTACTTGGGAGGCTGAGGCTGGAGAATCGCTTGAACCTGGGAGGCGGAGTTTACAGTGAGCTGAGATTGCACCATTGCACTTCAGCCTGGGCAACAAGAGCGAAACTCTGCCTCAAAAAAAAAAAAACCAAACAAACAAAAAAAGAAATTCTAGAGGAAGAGAATAGACCTTGATTTGGATGGGAAGATCAAATGGCTCATGCCTGTAATCCCAGCACTTTGGGAGACCAAAGCAGATGGATCACGAGGTAAAGAGATAGAGACTATCCTGGTCAACATGGTGAAACCCCATCTCTACTAAAAATACAAAAATTAGCTGGGCATGGTGGTGCACGCCTGTAGTCCCAGCTACTCGGGAGGCTGAGGCAGGAGAATCACTTGAACTGGGGAGGCAGAGGTTGCAGTGAGGAGCCGAGATCATGCCACTGCACTCTAGCCTGGTGACAGAGAGAGACTTCATCTCAAAAAAAAAAAAAAAAAAAAAGATCTTAGGGAGTGGTAAGAGGTAACATGTTAGTTTGCAAAGCAGAGATGGGGATATTTCATATGGATACAAAAGATAAGAAGACTAAGAGAGCATACTTTCTACACTAAGAGGATAATCTGATTCTAAGATTAAGTTTTCTTAAGAAAAATTCTGCTTTTCAGCAGCTGCATTGTTTCTATAGTACTTAAAACTAGTTTTGTATACAGAAATACAAAAGAAACCTTGTGGATGTCTCAGAAATTGTGTAGAGATAGTCATTACTGTAATAGTATATGTGTGTTTGTGTTTTTCCCTCCAGAATCTCCCTGGAAAAGGAGACATGAATGTCTGCAATGATACTTCCTGACAAGAAGTTGATACAAGAAAAGGAAAGGAGATTAACAGCTAGCGAGCAGAATTTCGAACAGCAAGATTTTGTATTTTTTGCTTCCAACTACACACTTCCGTTGCCCACTTTTAAATCAGAGATACCTACACTCAAAACCCAGACAAGGCAAAAGGATACTTTTCTTATATATTTTTTGAGATCAAAGAAACAGCAATGTCCAGGAAACAGAACCAGAAGGGTAAGATTACATGTGGGCATAAATTGTTAAAAGCATAGTTATAATGATCCCCATTTATAGCTGCATATTTAAAAACTGTCCTTCTAATGTGTTTTGACTGGTTTTACAAGTATTTGTGGATATTAGATGATCGCTTTGTGTATTACCAGTCTGGGAATTAATTCATATAACAATAGCTTTTTCTACTCACACAAACTTATCAAATTGTAATATACTTACAATCTTGAAGATGCATTTTTGAATACTAAACATATGTTAGGGAGATGTGTTAAGAGGGCTAGCTTGCTGCAGGATATTCTATGTTGTTTGAGTTGGCATTTTTCTAGAGAAAGGCAGTGGAGCAAGAGTAAATGTTTCTGGGTTTTGTTTCCTTCTTTAGCTTTCCTTCCGGGAATGTTCCTCTAGCTTCTTACCTAAAATGAAATACCGGGTGCAAAGAGTCAGGAAATAGAAGGGTAGTTATAATGGAGGGAAGGGCAACAAAGACTTTGTAAAACCTTTTTCTGCTTTTCTAGAATAGCTGCAAAAATTTAAAGGGACAAAGTGAACAACAGCACTAGAACTATTGTACGTAATTGGAATATCTTGATTAAAAGAATGATCATAGGTATCTTGGCGTTTTCCCCTCATTCAGTTTAATTTCCAGTTCAAAGTTAATGTTCTTTAATTCAAAACAAAGCCTCATAGATCCAGGTCTCACATGTTAAATATGAAGAAAATGCTTTTAAACCTAATTTTGACTTGGTAATTCAAAAACCTCATAAGAAAGTAATAAACCAGATTTGTGGTTTCAAAAGTTGTAGCTTCATTGTGTAGTAAATCTATAGGAAGAGTCTGAGCTCTAAGGAATGCTTAGATTACTAAAGCTGAACTGTTCTATGGAATGAAATTTACCAACGGAAAAGTTTTTTTTAATAACCCAAGTTTGTTTTTTCTTAGTTGTTATAATTCAGTTTGTTTTTTCCCAGTTATGCTTGAAACATTGAGCATCTGTTTTCACCCTGCAAATGAGAAATACTATAGTAAAAATAGGGTTCTGGAAAAATTGAGCATTTAATTTTTCCTAAAAAAAGTTAACTTCAGCAAATTACTTTGACCTTTTTAAAACTAGAGAGTCTTTATTTCGTGTCTGTGTTTTGCCAAAGCTGTAGAAAAAAGTATCATTGTGAAGCAGGATATTTCCCTGGCCCATTTGCAGGAGTCTCTCCTTTACTCAGCCTGCCTCTCTCAACTCCTCTCAGGAAGGAGAGCGCAAGTGAACAAGGCAGGAACTGGAGGGCATGAGTTCTGGAACCGGCTGGCTGCTTCAGTGCCAGCAGGGGTGAACTCTGTGTGGGCCCCGTGGCAGTGTCCAGGCTGTGGGTTGCCTGTGACCCCCGAAGCTCCAGAGGGTATGTTACAGTGCTCTTTTAGCTCTGCCATCTGTGGATGGCTTAAGTGTTAACAGCTCAGTGGGCCCTTTTCCCCGTTGCATGGGCTGGCTGCCCTCTGCCAGCAAGGGCAAAGGGCCAGTGTGGCAGCCTTTTGTATCTGTACTCGTGGCTCCTGAGCTCTTGTCTGGCATCCAGGAAAAATGAGGTCACACGAATGAATTGAAGGATGGTAAACGTGGGAGATTTTATTGCTGATGAAAGTGGCTTTCAGCAGGAAGGGGAGCTGAAAAGGGGTTGGTGGGGTGGGGGTAGATAATCTTTTCCTGAAGTCCAGCTGTCTCCAGCTAGATTTTTCTCCAAAGTTACACCATCAAGCTGTCCCTCTAAAGTCAACCCACTTCTCTCCGACATCCTGACGTCCAGCTAGTTCTCCTCTCTGCTGGCTGAGTCTGGGGTCTTTATAGGCACAGAATGGGGCAGGGCAGGGCCATGGGTGGTTTAGGAAAAGGCAACAGTCAAACAGGAAAACAGGGATATAAGTTCTCACATTGGGCCGAGGTTTCAGGCATTTTGGCTTGAGGGTGGGGTTGTCAATGGTGACTCACCCTTTTCTGCCTAGTTGAACTTAGCCTAGATTTACACTTAGTTGGAAAGAAAGTAAAGCTTACGTGTTGTTGGGACTTTCTCTGAAACAAATCTATGCATGTAATTCATTTGCACGTCTGATATTTGGTGCCATGAAATATAAAATATTACAACATTTCATTTATTCATTTATACGTTTAAAGTGTCATTGCTTTGGGTTTTAGTAGTCTAATCTGTAAATATACTGACTTTATCAACTTGGTTATACTACATTAAAAAGAAGGGTCTATGGTAGTCGTTGTTCTTAGTGGTATTTCATTTACAGGCTCTCATTTTATAATGAGTTATGTTTTTATTCAGCAATAGACCATGTTTTCATATTTTCCTTTTATCAGTAATACTTGTAAATTCCTTATTTAATGAAATACTTAGTGGAGTTAAACTTGAACAGCTTAAATTAAATGAAGTCAGTTTCAGTTAAAACTATTGATTACAGGCCGGGCTCGGTGGCTCACACTTGTAATCCCAGCACTTTGGGAGGCCGAGGCGGGCAGATCACGAGGTCAGGAGATCGAGACCACGGTGAAACCCCGTCTCTACTAAAAATACAAAAAATTAGCCAGGCGTGGTGGCGGGCGCCTGTAGTCCCAGCTACTCGGAGGCTGAGGCAGAAGAATGGCGTGAACCCGGGAGGCGGAGCTTGCAGTGAGCCGAGATTGCACCACTGCACTCCAGCCTGGGCGACAGAGTGAGACTCCGTCTCAAAAAAAAAAAAAAAAAAAAACTATTGATTACTCCAAGCCTGTTAGCCAATATCTAGCAGAAGTCAGAGCTGTGCTTCTTAGAGTGTGGGCTGTAGACCCTATTCGTGTCTGTGAACTGGAGAAGTATATAGAAATGAAGAGTGTTTAGGAACTCTTTGATAGTGATTTGACAGTGTGGCAACATCTAAGCCCTTTTAAACACAGTTTTATTGAGGTATAATTTAAATACCTTAAAATTTGCCCAAGTGTATAATTTGATTATTTTTAGTAAATTTATGGAGTTGTGCACCATCACCAAAATCTTGTTTTAAAACACTTTCTGACTGGGTGTGGTAGCTAAAGCCTATAATCTCAGCACTTAGGGAGGCTGAGGCAGGAGAATGGCTTGAAGCCAGGAGTTCGAGATCAGCCTGGAGAACATAGTAAGACTGTCTTAGCTGGGTGTGGTGGCTCACACCTGTAATCCCAGCACTTTAGGAGGCCAAGGCAGGCGGATCACCTGAGGTTGGGAGTTCAAGACTAGCCTAACCAACATGGAGAAACCCCGTCTCTGCTTAAAAAAAAAAAAAAAAATTAGCTGGGTGTGGTGATGCATGCCTGTAATCCCAGCTACTCAGGAGGCTGAGGCAGGAGAATCGCTTGAACCTGGGAGGTGGAGGTTGCGATGAGCCGAGATCGCCCTGTTGCACTCCAGCCTGGGCAACGAGCAAAACTCCATCTCAAAAAAAAAAAAACAAAGACTGTTTCTACAAAAAATAAAAAAATTAGCCAATTATACTGGCACATGCCTGTTACATTCCCAGCTATTTGGGAGGCTGAGGTGGGAGGATTACTTGAGCCCAGGAATTTGAGGCTACAGTGAGCTATGATACTACACTCTAGCCTGGGTGACAGAGCGGGACCATGTCTCTTAAAAAAACAAAAACAAAACCCTCTTTTCCTTATCCCCCAATATTCTCTTGTTTGTGATCAATTCCTGCTCCCTACCCCAGCCACAGGCAAACATTGATCAGAAGATCACTTTATTTTTGCGTTTTCTAGAAATTTTATATGCACATATTAGTACAATATACTTATTATGTCTGGCTTCTTTTCACTTCGTGTAATGTTTTTAAGGTTCCTCCATATTGTTGAATGTATCAGTAGTTTGCTCCTTTTTACTACTGAGTAGTAGTATTATAACACATTTATCCATTTACCAGTTGCTATTCATTTTGGATTGTAGTTTGTGCTATTATGAATGATTGTCAATTATGTACATTGGCTTACAAGTCTTTATGTGGACATATGTTTGCATTTCTCTTGTGGAGGTACTTAGGAGTGGGCTTCTTTAACTTTGTAAGAAACTTCCAGACTGTTTTCCAAGGTGGTGATACACAGTTTTACAATCCCACCAGCAATGTATCAGGATTTCATATTTTCCATATCCTCGCCAACACTCGGTATGGTCAATCTTTTTTTTTTATTATAGCTATCTTAATAGATGTGTAATGGTATCTCATTGTGGTTTTGATTTGTACTTCCCTAATGACTAATGATGTTGACCATCTTTTCATGTGATTATTAGCCATTTGTATTTTTTTTGGTGAAATGTCTGTTCAAATTCTTGATCCATTTAAAAATTTTGGAGTCTTATTATTGAATTCTAAGAGTTCTTTGTATATTCTGAATACAAGTTCTTTATCAGGTACATGATTTGTAAGTATATTCTCCCATTCCATGGCTTGTCTTTTAATTTTCTTAACGGGCCGAGTGCGGTGGCTCACAGCTGTAATCCCAGCACTTTGGGAGGCTGAGGCAGGTGGATCACCTGAGGTCAGGGGTTCAAGACTAGCCTGGCCAACATGGTGAAACCCCATCTCTACTAAAAATACAAGAATTAGCTGGGTGTGGTGGCGGGTGCCTGTAATCCCAGCTACTTGGGAGGCTGCGGCAGGAGAATCACTTGAACCCGGGAGGCGGAGGTTGCAGTGAGCCAAGATCATGCTGTTCCACTCCAGCCTGGGTGACAGTGTGAGACACCATCTCAAAAAAAAAAAAATTCTTAATGGTGTCTTTTAAAGAGTAGAAGTTTTAAATTTTGATGAAGCCCAATTTATCTTTTTTTTTTTTTTTCTGTCATGGATTGGGTTTTGGTATCATGTCTGAGAATTCTCTGCCTAACTCAAAGTCAGAAAGACTTTTTCCCAGAAGTTTTATAGTTTTATCTCATATATTTTAAAGTCTATGATCCTGTTTGAGTTAGTTTTTTTGGGTTTTTGGGTTTTTTTGAAATGGAGTCTCTCTCTGTCACCCAGGCTGGAGTGCAGCAGCGCAATCTCGGCTGACTGCAGCCTCTGCCTCCCAGGTTCAGGAGATTTCCCCTGCCTCAACCTCCTGATAGCTGGGACTACAGGCCCACACCACCATGCCTGATTGATTTTTTTTTTTTTTTTTTTTTTTTTTTTTGTATTTTTAGTAGAGACAGGGTTTCACCATGTTGGCCAGGCTGGTCTCGAACTCCTGACCTCAAGTGATCCACCCACCTCGGCCTTCCAAAGTGTTAGGATTACAGGCGTAAGCCACCATACCCAGCTGTATTTCCAAAGGGTAGTTTTGCTACATATAAAAATCTTCAGCCAGGCATGGCAGAACCTGCTGAAGGTGGGAGGATTGCTTGAACCTGGGAGGCAAAGGTTGCAGTTAGCCAAGATCGCACCACTGCACTCCAGCCTGGGCGACAGAGCGAAACTCCATTAAAAAAAAAAAAAAAAAAAAATTCATCGATAATTTTTTGTTTCAGTACATAGAATATGCCATTCCATAGAATACGTCATATTGTTCCCCCATTGTAATGAGTCATTTTTCTCCTGTTGCTGTTAATATTTTCCTTTGTTTTTAGCAGTTTGACTATGATACATCTTAGTGTGGATCTTTTGGGAATTTCATCAAATGTTGGCCATTATTTCTCCAAAAAAATATTTCTCTTTCCTCTCCTTCTTGGGATTCTATTACACATATATAAGTAAGTTTGATGTTTCCCTATCAGGTGACTGAGGCTCTGTTCCTTTTTCCCCAGTGTTTTTTTCCCTACTCTTTAGATTGTTTAATTTCTGTTGATCTCTTTTCAAGTTTACTGTTCCTTCTCCTGTTTCAGATCTGCTGTTAAGTCTGTCTAGTGAATTTTTCTTCTGGTATTGTATTTTCAATTAGAATTTCCCTTCATTTCTTGCCGGGCACAGTGGCTCATGCCTGTAATCCCAGCACTTTGGGAGGCCGAGGTGGGCGGATCACTTGAGATCAGGAGTTTGAGACCAGCCTGGCCAACATGGTGAAACCCTGTCTCTACTAAAAATACAAAAATTAGCCGGTCGTGATGACACAAGCCTGTAGTCCCAGCTACTTGGGAGGCTGAGGCAAGAGAATGGCTTGAACCTGGGAGGCAGGGGTTACAGTGAGCCAAGATTCACATCACTGCACTCCAACCTAGGCAACACTCTGTCTCAAAAAAAAAAAAAAAAAGGAATTTTCCTTCTTTTTTTTTTTTTTCTTACAGTTTCCTTACTGAGGTTCCCAATTTGTTGAGTCATTGCAATTATATTTTCCTTTAATTATATGAAATAATTTAATTCTTTGAAATAGTTTTCTGTACATATTTATATTAGTTGTTTTGAAGTCTTAGTAAGTCCACCAACTGGACCCTCTCAAGAATCAATTTTCTAAGGCCAGGCACGGTGGCTCATGTCTATCATCCCAGCACTATGGGAGACCGAGGCAGGCAGATCATGAGGTCAGGAGTTCGAGACCAGCCTGAACAACATGGTGAAACTCCATGTCTACTAAAAATACAAAAATTAACCGGGCATGGTGGTGCACACCTGTCATCCCAGCTACTCAGGAGGCTGAGGAAGGAGAAGCGCTTGAGCCCAGGAGGCAGAGGTTGCAATGAGCCGAGATCATGCCACTGCACTGTAGCCTGGGTGACAGAGTGAGACTCCGTCTCAAAAAAAAAAAAAATCAATTTCTATTTATTGGTATTTCGGGTTTTTAATATGTATGAGTCACTCTTTCCTTCTTCCTTCATTCCCTCCCACACTCCCTCCCTTACTTTTTTCTTTCATTTAGGTAATATATTGTGCTAACTCTGGATTCTCATTTTATTTTCTGAGAGTATTTGAAAAAAATAATTTTCTGGACTTAAGAATCTTCTTCCTCCATGTGTACAGCCAGTAATACATCTGTGCTTTAAAAAAAAAAAATCTAGTTTTTACTTTTTAGCCTGGCTTTTTAGGGGTTGCCTCTGTGTCTGTAGTGCTTAGTGATCAGCCAGTTATTTGGACAGAGGTTTTGCTCTGACACTCAAGCCCGTAAGGCTTTCATTCTGTGCTGATTGATCTATGTAGGCTGAGGAGTACATTCAAAGTTCAGACCATTCCCAAGTCTGCTTTGACTTTTACTTTCCTATAGCTTCTCTTGGGTCTCCTGTATGCATTTATCTAGTTTTCTGTTTAGCAAGCGGTGGTAGAGAGCTTATCTAGCTTTTCTGTGGCCCGTTCATTTGCATGATTTCCCTTTTAAATTTCCTACTTGTTTATCCGTCACCCAACCAAGACCCCAACTTCAGGCTGCAAGTTTTCTGTTTATTTCCTGCTGAGTTATTGCTTTAGCTGACAGAGCTGTGGGGTTTCAAGTCCTTTTCAAATCGAGTTAGCCCTATTGTCAGTAAAGCTGCTGATTGTCATGGCTAGCCCAGCCCTGGTAAAGTTAACTGTTCTCGAGGAAGCTGGAGATGGGGAATGGGAGCAGCCCTACTCTAGGCAAAGAAAGACACGGACTTCACTGTTCTTACTTAAGGCTTTAGCAGTTTCCCAATAATTTGGTGTCTGCCTTTGGTTGATTTCCAGAGCCCTAAAATGGTTGCTTTACTTTTTTTTTTTTGAGATAGGTAGGGTCTCTGTCACCCAGGCTGGAGTGCAGTGGTGGCGCAATCATGGCTCACTGCAACCTCTGCCTCCCGGGCTCAGATGATCCTCCTACCTCAGCCTCCCTAGCAGCAGGGACCACAGGTGTGAGCCGCCATCCCCAACTAATTTTTTAAAAATTTTTTGTAGAGACTGGGGTGTTGCCATATTGCCCATTTTGGTCCCGAACTGATTTTGGTCCCGAACTCCTAGGCTCAAGTAATCCACCCGCCTTGGCCTCCCTAAGTGTTGGGATTATAGGCGTGAGCCACTGTGCCCAGCCTTGTTTTATGCTTGTGTTTTAAGGAGAAGACTTGCCTACCTCTTTACACCACCATAATCCTCAAGCTTCATTTTATTGTAGATTATAAAAGCATTGGTCTTCAAAGCATTAGAAATTAAAACCACAAAATAACAGCTAGTTCTTTACCCTAGATAGTTTGAATAACACTGAGTTAAATAATGGCAATAGTGGACAGGTCTTTAGACTGTAAGTGGCCTGTTTGTTCATATGGCTTACTAGTTAATTAGGTAAAAAATATTTTGCCAAAAATCTCCTGTGGGCCTTATCCTTGGATTATGCATACTGTTTGTCAAGCAACCAGACGTCAAAAATCATGAGATAAATACAAGAACCTTTGAAGAGAACCCACGGCAAATACTTGAGAACCTGTTATATTTATGACATGAATTTATAGGAAGATAGATATGCATAACCTTTTTTTTTTTTTTTTTTTTGTCTCGCACTGTTGCCCAGGCTGGAGTGCAGTGGCGCCATCTCCGCTCACTGCAAGCTCCACCTCCCGGATTCACGCCATTCTCCTGCCTCAGCCTCCCGAGTAGCTGGGACTACAGGTGCCCGCCAACACGCCCAGCTAATTTTTTGTATTTTTAGTAGAGACGGGGTTTCACTGTGTTAGCCAGGATGGTCTCGATCTCCTGACCTCGTGATCCGCCTGCCTCGGCCTCCCAAAGTGCTGGGATTATAGTCATGAGCCACCGCGCCTGTCCCAGATATGTATAACTTTTTATATTTTCCTGACTGATCTCTGAGTCTAGCACTGGTTAGAAGAAAGCAGACTTGGGGAGTAATCCAAGGTTGGAAGTGGGCCTGTTTGTGATTCCAACAGATTGCTAATGCACTTTACATTGTTCCTAATTTCCTCTGAAGACAGCCTCTAGAGATTAGGGAAGGATGAGATCAAGCCATTATAACTTTTTTTATATTTTGGGAGTCCTGATTTTGTCAGATGATATTTTTCTCCTGTATCTGACTATATATCAGAATCATCCTGAACATTTAAAACATCTTTTTGCATCTCTCTCTCTCTGGGGATGGTACACTAGACTCTTTTTTTCTTTTTTTTTTTGAGACAGAGTCTCGCTCTGTCGCCCAGGCTAGAGTGCAGTGCAGTGGCGCGATCTCGGCTCACTGCTAGCTCCGCCTCCCAGGTTTATGCCATTCTCCTGCCTCAGCCTCCCAAGTAGCTGGGTCTCCTGCCTCAGCCTCCCAAGTGGCTGGGACTACAGGCACGTGCCACCATGCCCAGCTAATTTTTTGTATTTTTAGTAGAGACAGGGTTTCACTGTGTTAGTCAGGATGGTCTCGATCGCCTGACCTCGTGATCTGCCCGCCTCGGCCTCCCAAAGTGCTGGGATTACAGGCATGAGCCACCTCGCCTGGCCTTCTTTTCTTCTTTTCTTTTCTCTTTTCTTTTTTGTTTTCTTTTCTCTCCTATCTTCTCCTTTTCCTTCTCTTCTCTTTTCTTCTCTTTTTTTCTCTTTCTTCTTTTTCTTTCATTCTTTTCTTTTCTCTTTCTTTCCTGTTCTTTTTTCTTTTCTTTCTTGTTTTTTTTTTTTGAAATGGAGTCTTGCTCTGTTGCCCAGTCTGGAGTGCAGTGGCACGATCTTGGCTCACTGCAACCTCCACCTCCCAGGTTCAAGCAATTCTCCTGCCTCAGCCTCCTGAGTAGCTGGGATTACAGGTGCCCACCACCATGCCTGGCTAATTTTTGTATTTTTAGTAGAGACGGGGTTTCACCATGTTGGCCAGGCTGGTTTCAAACTCCTGACCTCAGGCCATCTGCCTGCCTCAACCTCCCAAAGTGCTGGGATTACAGGCGTGAACCACCGTGCCCGGCCTTTTTTTTTGTTTTTTTTTTTGTTTTTTTGAGACAGAGTTTCCCTCCATCACTAAGGCTGGAGTGCAGTGGTGTGATCTGTGCACACTGCAACCTCTGCCTCTGGGGCTCAGGCCATTCTCCCACCTCACCCCCTCAAGTAGCTGGGACTACAGACACGTGTCATCATGCCTGGCTGATTTTTGTAGAGATGGGGTTTCACCATGTTACCCAGGCTGGCCTCGAACTCCTTGGCTCACGTGATCCACCTGCCACGACCTCCCAACGTGCTGGGATTACAGGTGTGTACCATCACACTGGGCCTAGAATTTTTTTTCTTGCTACGTAATTTTGCTGAGCTATAGAACTTTCGAGAACTATAGTAATGTGGTGTAATTATTTTTAATAGATGTGTTTGAAAGTAACCATAAGTCCACTTCTTTCTTCTTTTATAAGTTCTATAACCATTTGATTTACATAAAGAAGTACTTAATAAAAATCTTTACAAAGTAAAATAAGGCTGGGTACAGTGGCTTACACCTGTAATCTCAGCACCTCTGGGAGGCTGAGGCAGGAGTATGTATCACTTGAGATCAGGAGTTTGAGACTAGCCTGAGTAACACAGTGAGACCCCATCTCTACAAAAAAATAAAATAAATTAACGGCCAGGCACAGTGGTTCACACTTGTCATCCCAGCACTTTGGAAGGCCGAGGCAGGCAGATCACTTCGAGACCGGCCTGGCCAACATGGTGAAACCCTGTTTCTACCAAAAATTACAAAAATTAGCTGGGCGTGGTGGCAGGCGCCTATAATCCCAGCTCCTTGACAGGCTGAGGCAGGAGAATCATTTGAACCCAGGAGGCGGAGGTTGCAGCGAGCCGAGATTGCGCCACTGCGTTCCATCCTGGGCAACAGAGTGAGACTCTGTCTCAAAAAAAAAAAAAAAATAATAATTAACCAGGCATGGTGGTGTGTGCCTGTAGTCCCAGATATTTGGGAGGTTGAGGCAGGAGAATCACTCAGGCCTGGGAGGTTGAGGCCACGGTGAGCTGTGATCCTGCCACTGCACTACGGGCTGGGTGACAGAGCAAGACCCTGTCTCTAAAACAAAAAAAAAGAAAAGACAAAGTAAAATAAAACTTTTCATAGCTGAGAAATATGGGCCAGGCACAGTGGCTCACATCTGTAATTCCAGCACTTTAGGAGGCTGAGGCGGGTGGATCACTTGAGGTCAGGAGTTCAAGACCAGCCTGGCCAACATGGTGAAACCCCATCTCTACTAAAAATACAAATTAGCTGAGCGTGGTGCTGCACGCCTGTAATCCCAGCTGCTTGGGAGACTGAGGCAGGAGAATTGCTTGAACCCAGGAGGCAGAGGTTATAGTGAGCCAAGGTCATGCCACTGCACTCCAGCTTGGGCAACAGAGTGAGATTCTGTCTCAAAAAAAAAAAAAAAAGAAAGAAGGAAAAAACATGCAACTCAACACTCTCTCCCTGAAGAATGTTTGATTTTTTTATTCATCTCATTCAAAAAGGTTGAACTGTACTTTTTTGACAACTCGAAGACAAGATTTTATTCTGGCTACTCAAGTTGTTTCTCCTTTTTTTTTTGAGATCGAGTTTTGCTTTTGTTGCCCAGGCTGGAGTGGTGTAATGGCACAGTCTTGGCTCACTGCAACCTCCACCTCCCAGGTTCAAGCGATTCTCCTGTCTCAGCCTCCCAAGTATCTGGGATTACAGGCGTCCACCACCACGCCCAGCTAATTTTTGTATTTTTAGTAGAGACGGGGTTTCATCATGTTGGCCAGGCTGGTCTTGAACTCCTGACCTCAGGAGATCCTCCTGCCTCGGCCTCCCAAAGTGCTGGAATTACAGGCATGAGCCACCACTCCTGACCCCGTTTCTCATTTTTAGGAGTAATTTTTTTCTATGTGAAATATACTGGTTTATTGATAGTGCTAGAAATGTTTTGAGCCTTTTGTTCACTTCCACCTGAAGTATTTACATTATTTATATACCATTTTAAGTCTATTATTTTCTCTAAAAGTTAAATTCCAAACTAAATTGTAAATTATATTTGTGGTTTTGGCACAAATTAATAATAGAGATCAGAGAAAGAAAAATGTAACTTAGGAGCAGCTCACCAGCTGGTAAATCAACTGCATTTGCTTCTCACGTACCTTCCGGTTCTTATCTGTTAGCAAGACTTCTTAGGCCGGGCGCGGTGGCTCACGCTTGTAATCCCAGCACTTTGGGAGGCCAAGGCGGGCGGATCACAAGGTCAGGAGATCGAGACCAGAGTGAAACCCCGTCTCTACTAAAAATACAAAAAAAAAAAAATTAGCCGGGCGTGGTGGCGGGCGTCTGTAGTCTCAGCTACTCGGAGAGGCTGAGGCAGGAGAATGGCGTGAACCGAGGAGGCGGAGCTTGCAGTGAGCTGAGATTGTGCCACTGCACTCCAGCCTGGGCGACAGAGCGAGACTCCGTCTCAAAAAAAAAAAAAAAAAAAAATTCTTAAATTCTTCCTAGTGATAATCATGCCATAAGATCATCTCCTTCAGTTACCTTTTTTTGGGTGTGTCCCAGCCACGTAGTACAGTTAGTTGTGTATGATCTTCTTGAGGAGCAATCAGAAGAGACTTGTGAAATACCATCCTTAGCCTGGTAGCCTTGTTCCAGTGTTTTGTTGCTTACCCATCAAAACTTTAAACATATTCAGCATATTTGTTTCTGCCTTAACTTAAGCTCATACTTCTTTTGTAGCTTCAAGGGAATAAAGAACAAGTGTGTGACATCCTCTTTTTTAAAAACTTTGAAGGTAAATATGAAAGAATGTGAACATGAGTAGTGGTATAAAACACTGACTATTAGAACCAAACTCAATTTTTAAATTCCATCTCTGTCACTAGCTAGTTAGGCTGTCCTAGCAAGCTAGGAAATCTCTTTACTGCTCTAGGTCTCCTCTTCCTTTCCTGTAACATGGCAAGATTGCAGAAGACTTGTGTGTAGGGATATCAAGAGGATTAAGTGAGATAATTCATGTAGAGCTTCTTCACAGTGTCTAGCAGAATGAAGCACTCATTAATGCCAGCTGCTGTTATGGTGGTCTGTTTAGCCTTTTTCAACTTGAGACCATTTATAATACCTGTAACTCAGTAGTTCTCACCTGTTAGACCCATTGTTCCCTTTTTATTTATTTTTTATTATTATCTTTTGAGACAGAGCCTTGCTCCATCAACCAGGCTGAAGTGCAGTGGCATAGTCAGCTCACTGCAGCCTCAAACATTTGAGCTCAAGCGATCATCCTGCCTTAGCCTCTTGAGTAGCTGAGACCACAGGAAAGCACCTCGCTACTTTTTTTTTTTTTTTTTTTGAGACGGAGTCTCACTCTGTCGCCCAGGCTGGAGTGCAGTGGCGCAATCTCGGCTCACTGCAAGCTCCGCCTCCCGGGTTCACGCCATTCTCCTGCCTCAGCCTCTCCGAGTAGCTGGGACTACAGGCGCCCGCCACCACGCCCAGCTAATTTTTTGTATTTTTAGTAGAGACGGGGTTTCACTGTGGTCTCGATCTCCTGACCTCATGATCCGCCTGCCTCGGCCTCCCAAAGTGCTGGGATTACAAGCGTGAGCCACCATGCCCGGCCGCTACTTTTTAAAAAAAACTTTTGTAGAGACAGGATCTCACTGTGTTGCCTAAGCAGGTATCAAGTTTTAGGTTTCAAGTGATCTTCCTGGCTTGGCCTCCCAAAGTGCTTGGATTACAGGTGCGAGCCACTGTGCCTGGCCAAAATTTGTATTCTAACCATTTTTAAGTGTATAGCTCAGTGGCATTAGTACATTCCCATTGTTGTACAACCATTACTGTCATTCATGTCCCGAACTCTTTTCATATTGTAAAACTGAAACTCTATACCCATTAAACAGTAACTTACCATTCCCTCCCAGTTGTTGGCAACCACCATTCTACCTACTGTCTTTGTGAATTTGACTACTCTAGGTAACACATATTTAAGTGAGATTAAGCTGGGTGCAGTGGCTCACACCTGGATTCCCAGTACTTTGGGAGGGTCATTTGAGCCCAGGAGTTTGAAACCAGCCTGGGCAACACAGTGAGACCCCGTCTCTACAAAAAAATTTTAAAAATTACCCAGGGCATGGTAGGGCATGTCTTTAGTCCCCGCTTCTTGGGAGGCTGAGGTGGGAGGATCACATAAGCCCAGGAGGTTGAGTCTGTAGTGAGCCAAGGTTGCACACCAATGCACTCCAGCCTGGGCGACACAGCAAGACTCTTTGTCTCAAAACTGCCCCCCAAAACAAAAATTTATTATTGAAAAGTTTAAAATTATAAAAAATAGAAGAGTATGAGGAACTCCTATATACCTGTAACTCAGGTTCAATAATTAGCTACATATGGCTATTTTTTTTTGTCTGTGTTTCCACCCACCTCCGATGGGTTTATTTTGAAGCAACTTTCTCCCACTATCTTAAGGAAAGACTTTTAAAATAAAACATAAAATGTACTAACCAAAATTGAAAAGAATTGATGTCAGTACATTATTACATATAGAATTAAGAATACCTGTTCATCAAAAGGCACAATTAAGAGAATGAAAAGGCAAGTTACAGAATGGGAGAAGAAACTTGGATTATATTTAATGGATAGAGAAATACAACAAATCAGTAAGAAAAAACTCCCCTTCCCAGAAACTGGGCAAGAATAGGCATGTCAGAAAAGAGAATATCCAAATGGCTTATATATATATATAATATTATATTATTATATTATTCAGTCTCTTTAGAAGTAAGTTGAAACCCTAATGAAATAACTGTAACACCGATCTCATACCAGAATCACTAAAATTGAAAAGAATAACAGGGCCAGGCGTAGTGTCTCATGGCTTTAATCCCAGCACTTTGGGAGGCCGAGGTGGTTGGATCCCTTGAGCTCTGGAGTTCGAGACCAGCCTGGGCAACATGGCTAAACCCCATCTCTACAAAAAGTAAAAAATCAGCCAGACGTGGTGGCGCATGCGTGTAGTCCCACTGTAATCTCAGCTACTCAGGAGGCTTAGGCTGGAGGATTGCTTGAGCCCGGGTAGTCGAGGCTGCAGTGAGCCATGATTATGTCACTGCACGCAGCCTGGGCAACAGAGTGAGACCCTGTCTCAAAAAAAAAAAAAAAAAAAAAAAAAAAACAGAATAATGCAAGCAAAAAGTGTATGGAGTGTATGGGGAACAATAGAAACTTGGCTGGGCATGGTGGCTCATGCCTATAATCCCAGCAATTTGGGAGGCCAAGACAGGCAAATCACCTGAGTTCAGGAGTTTGAAACCAGTCTAGCCAACATGGCAAAAAACCCATCTCTACTAAAAATGCAAAAATTAGCTGGGCGTCGTAACATATGCCTGTAATCCCAGCTACTCGGGAGGCTGAGACAGTAGAATCACTTGAGCCCAAGAGGTGGAGGTTGCAATGAGCTGAGATCACACCACTGTACTCCAGCCTGAGCAACAGAGCAAGACTGTCTCACACACACATACTACACACACAAAAAAATCTCAAACACTGCTAGTGAGAATCTAAATTGGTACAGTGTCTTTGAAAAACTGTTTGACAGTATGTACTGAAGTTGAAGCTACACATATCATATTTAGTTCTATTTTTGTGTATATTCAACAGAAGTGCATTCCTAGGTACACTGTAATACTTGTACAAGAATATTGAAAACAGCATTGTTTGTATTGTCCCAAAACTGGAAGCAACCCAGTTGCCCATCACTAGCAGGATAAGTAAATAATGGCATAATCATACTGTGAAATATTATTCAGCAATGAAAACGAATAAACTGCCTTTACTTGTAAGAAGCTAACATGAGTCTTACAACATGATGTTGAGCAAAAATCCAAATGCACACCAAAAATAAAATGCATACAGGGTTATTCCTTTTATAGATAATGATAAAACTAAACCATAATATTTAGGGATGTATGCTTAAGTGGTATGAATTCAGTAATTGTATTAGTCCGTTTTCCTGCTGCTGATAAAGAAAGGAAGTGGAAGTCCGGAGAGCGATTACCTTTGGTGAGTGGGAGATGATTGAGAGGGGGCATGAGGAAGACTTCTAAGTACTAGCAGTGTTTTATTTATTCACCTGGGTAGTAGTACTTGGGTATTTTCTTTGTGATAAATTATCAGACCATAATCCTTTATGTGTTTGCACCGTACCTGTGTTATATATCACCATAACTTTTTTTAAGAGGACATTTCATTTGGCCAGAACAGGCTTAATTAAACAAGTGTGTTACTTACATAGAGTGTCTCTTATCTTCACAAGTTTAACACTTAAAGCTGCCTTGTGATAATTTTAACAATTAGTTGGAGACAGGAATATTTATAATTGAAGTTGATTATTGACTTCTAAGTCGGTTTAAGAAAAAAGAATCTGACAGGTTTAATTCTCATTGACATGAAGGTTAATGAGTGAAGAGTGACAGATTTTGCAGTGCTGTAGTGTTATGAGAAAGGTCATGGTTTAGTTGGAGACAGAAGCATGCAATTAGGATTGACCTATTCATTTCTGTACTTTGAAGCAAGGTAGATGGGTGGAGAGGGAAAGCATTCGCTCTTTTACAGTTCTAAAAGGAACACCCAAAGCAAAGTCTTTTATAACAACAAACAACTTCTCTCAGATCTAAACTGGAATTAGTGCTATTATGTATGAAATGAAACACAGATTTAAAATAAGAGATCATTTCCCATTCCTCACTGTCCAGATTCTTACTAGCTATTGTGTACTGATCTTAGTTAACTGGAAGTTTAATACCTGGTTTTCCATCACTGGCAGAATAGATAAATAAATAATGGCATAATCATACAATGAAATATTATTCAGTGATCGGATTAGTCCGTTTTGCTGCTGCTGATAAAGACATATCCGAAACTGGGCAATTTACAAAAGAAAGAGGTTTATTGGATTTACAGTTCCACGTGACTGGGGAGGCCTCACAATCTTGGCGGAAGGCAAGGAGGAGCAAGTCACATCTTATGTGTATCTCTATTTGCAGCAGGCAGAGAAACTCCCGTTTTTAAAACCATCAGATCTCATGAGAGACCCATTCACTATCACAAGAGCAGCACGGGAAAGACCCGCCCCCATGATTCAGTCATCTCCCACCGGGTCCCTCCCACAACACATGGGAATTAGGGGAGCTACAAGATGAGATTTGGGTGGGGACGCAGAGCCAAACCATGTGAAAACGAATAAACTGCCTTTACAAGAACATAAGATGAGTCTTACAATATGATGTTAAGCAAAAATCCAAATGCACGCCAAAAATAAAATGCATACAGGGTTATTCCTTTATAGATAAAGGTAAAACTAAACCATAACATTTAGGGATATGTGCTTAAGTCGTATGAATTATAACGAAGTATTAAAGATAGTTTAATTTTTTTACTTACAGAATTGAATTTCTTTACTGGTCGAATTCTTGTTGTTGTTGTTTTGAGATGGAGTCTTGCTCTGTAGCCTACAGTGGCGTGGTCTCGGCTCACTGCAAGCTCCGCCTCCCTGGTTCAAGCAATTCCCCTGCCTCAGCCTCCCGAGTAGTGGGATTACAGGTGCACGTCACCACACCAGGCTAGTTTTTAAAATATTTTTAGTAGAGACAGGGTTTCATCATGTTGGCTAGACTAGTCTCAAACTCCTGACCTCAGGCAATCCACCCGCCTTGGCCTCCCAAAGTGCTGGGATTACAGGCGTGAGCCACGATGCCCAGCCTGGTAGACTTCTTAAGAATCTGAAAGACAGAGAGGAATAGGAAGGAATTTTTTTAAAACTGCATTTCATTTCGTATGTAGGAAAACAAATTCCAGACTAATGAGAGATGTCCTGGAGACAGAAGAGGGGGCATTAAAGTCAATATCATTGCCTCCTGGCTGTTCTCTAGAGTATAGTACTAATGATAGGGAAGTCGGGAAGGGAAGTGCTGGGAAGGGAAGGGCCGTGGTCCCTTTAAATGACATGGAAGGGCGGAAGGGCGTGGTCTCTGGCCAGGGCTCCATCCCGGGCCTAAGACCTAGGTGAGGATAGGCATTTTTGTTTTCCTGGCCAAATGTTGCATTTCCCAAGACCACCCTGGCCTGTCACGCCCCCATCCTGTGCCTATAAAAACCCAGAGACCCTAGCAGGAAGACACACAGGTGGCTGGACATGGAGAGGAGCGCGTCAGGGGAGGAACACACAGGCGGCCGGAGGTAGAGAGGAATGCACCGACAGTCACCAGCACGCCAGCAGGTCACCAACCGGCAGAATGACATGGAGTTTGGCTGGGGCAGTAGGAGGAGAGCCTGGGCCGCCTAGTGGCCCGACTCCAGGGAAAAACCGTCTCCCTTCTGGCTCCCCCATCTGCTGAGAGCTACTTCCACTCAATAAAACCTTGCACTAATTCTCCAAGCTCATGTGTAATCTGATTCTTCTGGTACAAAGCAAGAAACCCCAGGATACAGAAATCCCTCTGTCCTTGTGATAAGACAGGAGTCTAATTGACACAACACAAGCTGCCTATGGATGGTAGGTCAGCTTCAGCTGTAAACATTCACCCCTGGACACTGCCGTCCCTATGCTCCCCTAGAGGTTTGAGCAGCAGGGCACTGAAGAAGCGAGCCACACCCCCACTGCATGCCCTGTGAGGGGGACAAGGGAACTTTTCCTGTTGCACTAAGAAGGTTTGTGAAAGGTGGACTGACTTGGAGGAATTGACAGGATTATTACCAGAACAAACCTTTTAAACAATGAGACCCTCAATAGTTCTTGGAACTTGGCTGGGCGCGGTGGCTCACTCTTGTAATCCCAGCACTTTGGGAGGCTGAGGCGGGCAGATCGCCTGAGGTCAGGAGTTCGAAACCAGCCTGACTAACATGGAGAAACCTTGTTTCTACTAAAAATACAAAATTAGCCAGCCATGGCGGCACATGCCTATAATCCCAGCTACTTGGGAGGGTGAGGCAGGAGAATCGTTTGAACCTGGGAGGCGGAGGTTGCAGTGAGCCAAGATCGCCATTATACTCCGGCCTGGGCAACAAGAGTGAAACTCCTCTCAAAAAAAAAAAAAAAATTATTGGAATTTAACAATTAAAAGCTTATTCTATTGCACTTACTGTAAACTCAGGAAATCTATGAGGGAAAGTAAGGTAGGATTTAATTGTTTGTCTACCTCCTTCCCATAAAAACCCTGATGTTTCCATCAAGCTCTACCTGGAAAATTCAGAACTCATTCTAGAAGTTTGGAAACTTCTTGATTTAAGTGCTTTGTCTCATAAGAAGAGGCACAGCATCCTTCAGAATATAGTTGAAATGGCACTCAAAGGAGCAAAGTAAGGAAAAAATTTCATCAGCTATTGAGACTATAGGCAAATGAAAGCTGAAATAACAGGAAGATGAAAGGCTGTTTTCTTGCACTGAAGCAGATTGACTGGTAATTGGACAAGTGTGGATTTTTTCTGAACCTGTGAGTTGCGGTAGTCATCTAATAGAAGACTGATTGATGAACAGTCAGTTGGTATGCTTACAACCTACTGAGAGGATATGTGTAGTTTGACCATTGGCAACAAAGATGGCGTTATTCTTAAATAAGTTTTGAAGAATTAAATGTGTATAAAAGTGTTAGCATTTCAAAAGGCTACAATAGCACACTATAGTAATGTTAATTAAAGCAGACTAGAAGTCCTACAAAATGGCATTTGAACATATTTTTCTAAATTTCCCTGATATGCTCTGATTTGGCTCCCTTCCGAACTTGATTTCCTATTATTTACACATTCTCTTTTTCATAAATATTTTATTTCCTACCAAAACAATCATATTTCCTCCAATAAGTGGTAAGTTGGCAGAAGATTTACCACCCAGGAAATTAAAGTTAGTGGCACCTTTAGTTTTTGGTTTTTGTGGTTTTGTCTTTTTTTTTTTTTTTTTTTAATTTTTGAGACAGGGTCTTGCTCTGTTGCCCAGGCTGGAGTGCAGTGGCATGCTCATAGCTCCCTGCAACCTCAGACTCCTGGGCTCAAGCAATCCTCTTGCCTCAGCCTCCCAAGTAGTTAGGACTAACGATGCTTGCATGCCAGCATGCCCAGCTACTTTTTAAATTTTTTATAGAAATGGGGTCTAGCTGTGTTGCCCAGGCAGGTCTCAAGCTCCTGGCCTCAGGCGATACTCCTATCTTGGCCTCCCAAAGTGCTGGGATTACAGGTGTGAGCCACTGCAGCCAGCCAGAATCTTTAATTGTGAAGTTCTGAATAGGCCTTAACTACTAATTCTTGTGACAATAACTTCCTTTTCTTTGCACTTATATTTGTACAGTATAACCCCAGTCCCCACATTTGCCATTAGTGCACATGAAGAAACTGAACTCCGCTTGTAATTTTATTGGTGACTTACATGTGGATTATTTTCAAAGTTGGCATGAGACAAAGCAATTCCAAGCAATTAGTCACTTTCTTTTATGGTCCAATATTGGCTGTGTTCAGTCTGAAGGAGAACTTCAGGTTGTTTAATTGTTCATGAGATACCATTTCTGTAAGAATTGGCACTTACATAGGCTCTGCTCTTGAGTTTACTTTTTACTTTTTAAGAGAAAGTTGATACCATTAGGGAAAATATGTCAAGTAATAATCATACTTGTCAGGTTATCTAGACTTCTGGGGTTTACCAGTATTTAACTGGATCTTACCTCTTCTGGTCTTTGGCCGTGGTGAAATTGTTACGGATCTTTGGAGTGTCACTTTTCTGGCCAGAAACCTCTGTGGCCAGTGATGCCTTTGCCTGAGTTCTTGTCCTGCATCCAGGAAGAATGACGTATACAAAGAAGTAGAAGGTGAACAAGATGAAGAGGAGCTTTACTGAGTGTTACAACAGCTCAGCGGAGACCCGCAGTGGGTACCTCCTCTCTGTAGGCAGGTCGTCTCCTACAGAGTGTTCAGCTCTCAGCAGAGAGGAGGCCCTGTAGAGGATGGTTTGCCAGCAGGTCGTCCCATTGTCTCTGCAGCTCTCAGCGGAGAAGGTGGCTCCTCTCTGCAGCAGGTTGTCCCCATCCTCTCTCCATCCCCTGCCCAGCTCTGGCTGAGCCCGGGACTTTTGTCGACCTCAGAGGGGAGAAAGTGCGTGCCAGTTGGTCCATGGGTGGCCATGGGCGGGCCTGGAAAAGGCACCACAAGTCACTACCCTAGTGTGCTGGACTAGCAGACTTGCTGCCAGCCTTCAGAAGGCCCTCCCTGGCCTGACAGTGGGGCCTAACCAGGGACCCACCCCCTTCTGCCCAGGAACCTGCCTGCCTCCTGCTGCCATTCATAGCACCCTGGCTCAGCCAACTTTGCTGAGACTGGAGCAGGCGCCGACAACAGGGAGAAGCCAGACAGCAGGAGCAGGCACTTCCTAGCCTGTGACAGCAGGGAGGCCTTCCTGTGGCCTCTAGAGTACAGGGATGCCTGAGTGTGCAGCTATGGTTTGGGCAGCTACAGCTGGGAGATGGGGGGCTCCTGCCTGCTTCATGGAGCAGGAGGCCTGAGTCTACAGCCACAGTTTTGGCAGTGGCACCTAGGGAGTTCCTGCCCCAACTCAGAAGGGGTAGGGCTCCTGCTCCCCCTGCCATCCACTTTCAGGCTCCACTGAGTGTGTATCCATGCTGGCCTGGTGGTGCCTCCCTGCTGCAGCCAGTGTGATGTGAATAATGTTATTACTCAAACTTACTTGATGTATGTGTAAGGAATATCAGTAGATTATAGCAAGAATCTGAGATCCTTAGAAGAAAGGCTATATATCAAGGTACTGTTAAAATAATGGCAATTTGAGAACTAGTATATTTGATGAGTCACACAGCACTAATGTAAAGCATAAAACCTGGACTCCCTTTTTGAGTCTACAGTAGGATTTACCGTGTGACTTTGGGCAAGGAGTAGTACCATGACTGATTTTCTCATCAATATGAGATTAAGAGAGGATATTCTGGGAGGGATTATAATTCCACTTTTCTCCTTGCTTGTCAGAGGGAATAATTTGCCATTATGTTAACAAAAGAAAGATAGAAGCAATCCCAAACTGTAAGTTTCTGGTTGTTGAATTCAGATACAAATTCAGTAACCCCCATGAGAATCCTTAGACTTACTCCATACCTGGGTTCCACCCCCTCTACACTTGTCTCTATAGTGAGCAGCCTAGAATTTGGGCACAGGCTTTTCCATGATGGAGATAATCTGTTCATGGATAATTGTATCAAATTCACTTCAGTACCTCTAAGAGCCTTACTGTGTGTTCATATTAGCTCTGCCAAACCTCTTTAGATAGGACCCAAGGTGGTAGAGCTTTTAATAATTTTCACTCCATAATAGTGTTATTGTGGAGGTCTAGCATATGTATTTGGTATTGTACAGTTTGATAAATTAATGCATTGTTGTTATATTGAGATGGTTATTCATTTTTTTGTCAGTCTCTTGCACTAGACAGTAAAACTCTAAGAGGGCAGGAAACGTGTCTTGTTCACTGTTGTATCCTAGTGTATCTCAACGCCGACAGCAGTATATGGATGTACAAAACACCTCTTAGAGACCTTGGTGACATTTCTTTTGTGTGTATACCAAGAAGCAGAATTGCTGCATCGTGTGGTAGTTCTATGTTTTATCTTTTAAGGAACCAACATGTGGTTTTTATTGGGGCTGTACCATTTTACATTTCCACTAGCAGTGCCCCAGAATTCCAATTTTTCCACATTCTTGCCACACTTGTTGTTTTCTGTTTTTTTTTTTTTAATAAATAAATATGCACCCTGGGTATAAATATAATCAGAACTTTAAACCAAATTAATTCTAAAACACTTAGTACAGTATGATCTTCAGGTTAAATTATAAATTAACAGCAGAATGAGACTGTGTTTTAAAGCTTGTCAAGACACCTGTTCAAGGTTGATTTAATACATGGAATAATCAGGCTCAGCTATTTCTATGTCATTCTTAGTGCCTAAAAACAACTTTTGCCTAATTTTTGAAGCCAGCAAAAACAATAATAACAAAACCTGTAGTATTTACAAATATGTCATTTGTACTGTAAATAACATACTTTTTCTAAAATATACCTGAATGTGTGCTATTTGAAATAATTCCAACCAGCCTGACCAACATGGTGAAACCCTGTCTCTACTAAAAATACAAAAATTAGCCGGGCGTGGTAGCGTGTGCCCGTAATCCCAGCTACTGGGAATGCTGAGGCAGAAGAATGGCTTGAACCCGGGAGGCGGAGGTTGTAGTGAGCCAAGATCACAGCATTGTACTCCCAGCCTGGGCAACAGAGCGAGACTCCGTCTCCAAAAAATAAAAGAAATAATTCCAAAAAAACTTCTGAAATGGTTCCTGATAGAGTGAAATACATAAGAAAGCTCAAGCTCAAGGCTTCCTCTTTTTTCTTTTTTTTTTTTTTTTGAGTTGGAGTCTTGCTCTGTCACCTAGGCCGGAGTGCAGTGGCTCATTCTCGGCTCACTGCAACCTCTGCCTCCCGGGTTCAAGCAATTCTCCTGCTTCAGCCTCCCCAGTAGCTGGAATTACAGGTGCCTGCCACCATGCCTGGCTAATTTTTGTATTTTTAGTAGAGACGGGGTTTCACCATGTTTGCTGGTCTCAAACTCCTGACCTCAAGTGATCCGCCCGCCTCAGCCTCCCAAAGTGCTGGGATTACAGGTGTGAGCCACCGCATCTGGCCTAGGCTTCCTCATATTCTTTATGAATCTTGCCTGATAATTTTTTTTTTTACCTGAACACCCAGGATTAGAGAATATTTAACAGCACTTTTTCCTTAAAAATGTGTTTCTGATAGAATACATGCTCTTGTATCACAGCTAAATATTAATAAAAAGATGAAATCCTGCCTTATTTCTTACCAATAGAATTAGGTAAATCTTAAACTTTCTTTTCATGAAAAAATAAGAGTTTAAAAATCACTAAGTATTGTTGATGGGAATTAAAAATTACTTTCTGTATAATACTAAGAGACATTTAGGTTCCAACTGATTAAGGTTTTGAATGTACTTGAGGTGTTGGTTTAAGTTTAAAAAGGCAGTATCAGCTAGTGAGTAGACAAATTAAGATGTTAGATTATTGCTTTCTCTTTTTGGTGACCTCATGTCATAGAATATAAATGCAAAATTGTCATTTGTGCCCTCCTGACCTGTGTAGACCATCTCAGTGCCTCCCATGCCCTCTGGCTTACTTAAGTTTGGCAGTATTGGCAGGAGATTCCGAGGAAGGGAGGAGAGTAAGGTAGGGACATTTATTCCTCTAATCTTTCTCTGAGGGGTAGCTGTGGGCTGAGTGTGTCCTTTGGCCAAAGGTCACAGCAACTGTCTGATGACGCTGTCTATACCAGATGAAACAAAAATAAAAGGACCCTTTCTGTCTTTGGCTCCTGTAACTGCTCCCTCCTCACACTCAAGTCTCAAGTAGCAGTGCACATTGCTTAAAAGCC
Organism: Nomascus leucogenys; assembly: GCF_006542625.1. NCBI lineage: Eukaryota > Metazoa > Chordata > Mammalia > Primates > Hylobatidae > Nomascus > Nomascus leucogenys. Next base: position 2,662,911 of record NC_044388.1, on the reverse strand, counting down.
AGCTACAGCCCTATCTTGGGTGGTTTCCCTACTCTTCGCTAGCAGCTTTGAAAATACTCCTGTTATTAAACTCTATTAAGATTGCCCAATTTGAGTATGCCATTCACTTCCTCTTTGGGATCGTGACTGAAATAGCTGCTTTATATATTTTTAATCATTATCCTAGCAGTTTTCCAGATAAACCCTAATTATACTAATTTATTTTGGCCAATAATTGAGTGTTTGCAGAACTACCCTTTGTTTTTTGTGTGTTTTTTGAGACAGGATCTCTCTGTGTCACCCAGGCTGGAGTGCAGTGGTGCATTCACGACTCATTGCAGCCTCAACCTCCCAGGCTCCAGCTGTCTTCCCGCCTCAGCCTCCCAATTAGCTGGGGCTACAGGCAAGTGCCACCATGCCTAATTTTTCTCCTTTTTATAGAGGCAGGGTTTCACCAAATTGCCCAGGCTGCTCTTGAACTTCTGGGCTCAAGCGATCCACCTGCCTTGGCCTCCCAAAATGTTCAGATTATAGGGGTGAACCACCACACCCAGCCTATCCTTTGTTTTCCTTGCAGTTTGTGTCATCTAGTATGTTGTTAAAGAAAAAAAAAAAAAAAACAGCTAGATAAGAGGCTAGTAATGAATCCAAAATGCTGTTTTGTGTTCCCTCTTTTCCCTAAAAGAGATTGGTGGTTTGATTTACTAATAAGTGGATTATTGATATCCTTTGTATCATCCCACTGCTCATTAATACCTCTTTGGGGGAGGATACATTAAAACATTCGAGTTATATCATTTGGCTGATCTATAGGAATTCTGAGAAGGTTCTAAATAGTGCTTTGGTTCTGTAAGATCTTCGTTTTTGTAGACTGTGTCTCTTTTCAATTAATAAAGATAATGGGGAGTTAACCATATTATATAGTCATCTAGAAAACTCAAGCTTAAATACTGAGTTTGTATAAGTGTTACCTGATTTTTCATTTGAGTAACAGTCTAGAAATGACCAGTATTAACAAAAGGTAAATCTAAATTAATTCAAGGTTCAAGATTAAGCCGTGAAAGAATCTTTATATCCGTAATAACAGCAAAATAATTTGGAAAGTGTACTAGAGTATTACCGTGGTTTTTTTGTACCCCTTTTCTCAACATTTTTCCTTTTACTTGCCTTGTTGAAATTCTAACTCCTAGGCCGGGTGCGGTGGCTCACGCTTGTAATCCCAGCACTTTGGGAGGCCGAGGCGGGCGGATCACGAGGTCAGGAGATCGAGACCACGGTGAAACCCCGTCTCTACTAAAAATACAAAAAAATTAGCCAGGCGTGGTGGTGGGCGCCTGTAGTCCCAGCTACTCGGAGAGGCTGAGGCGGGAGAATGGCGTGAACCCAGGACGCGGAGCTTACAGTGAGCCGAGATTGCGCCACTGCACTGCAGCCTGGGCGACAGAGCAAGACTCCATCTCAAAAAAAAAAAAAAAAAAAGAAATTCTAACTCCTGAGCTACTTCCAAGTACAGTGCAGAGATCAGTAATATTGTTATCACCTGGGAGTAAAAATCTGCCACAGGCCAGACTGCTGAATCACAACCTACGTTTTAACAGAAGATTCTCTAGGTGCTAAGTATGCACATCAGAATTTGAAAAGCACTTTAACCATTTCCTGAGATTGTATCTTACTGGGTTAAAACAAAGCTGTTGAGTGTTAAAGCTGAAGTAATTTATTGATCACATAGGGGTAAAGAAACTGATTAAATTTGCACATAGCCTTTTTCTTTGTAAGTACAGACAAACCAGAATCTTTTTTTGTAATCAATCATATTGAACTGTTTTTCCATAACCTACAACTTGGATGCCTTGCTTCATCAAGCATTATATTAGGGACACACACATGAATGTATTCACGGGTTTATAGTCTACAAACATAACATGTATGGTTCTGGCTAGAAGAGGAAATTACTTTGTGTTATTAATGCTACAGAAGCTCCCATCCCACTCACATTTTCAGATTCTTTAGTGTTAAATTTTACCGTGGGGAGCTATTTACTTGTAACATTTTTAGAGGGCCTTAAGGTGGGATAATTAACAACGATATCAAGGATTACAGGACAGTCTAATATAGTTCATGTATTTAGTGTTTACCTCAAGCTGTGACAGTTTTTATTAAAATTAAATTTCTGTATTATAAGTTTAATTCAGAAGGCAGTTATAAGTTATCTATGTAACAGAATTTGCCAAATGGTAACTAAGTTGCTGTTAATTGTTTTATGGGACAAAAGCAGCCAGTCTTGGCCCTTCTGTCTTAGGGATGGATTATATTTGGATCATGTTGAATATATTTTTCCCTTCTTATTCTTTCAGATTCATCAGGATTCATTTTTGATTTGCAGTCCAATACTGTACTGGCCCAGGGAGGAGCTTTTGAGAACATGAAAGAGAAGGTAAGACTAGTCACTATGGATAGTAAACTTAAATGTCATAGGAAAATTTAGGTACTAATACGACTAGTGGCTACCACAAACTCATTATGAGAGTGAAATTTTACAAATAAAACAATGCTACTATATATTAGAGAGTGACTGCCATAAATAGGTTCTGATTGCGCAGAACCTATTAACAGAACCTACTAAATGCAAACATTTTCTTTGCCTATCTCCATGTATATTCATTCTAAATTCTCTTGAAGATATTCAGTATTAATTAGTTTATTAATATTTATATGGCTGAGTGTATCTCATTTGGCAACATTCCTTAAGGAACAATCTGAATAGGATCTTCCCAAGTACTTGAAGAGCATTCTTAAGTCCAGGAGGCTTCAGAGCCAAGACAAGAAATAAGTCTTTTTTTTTTTTTTTTTTTTTTTTTTTTTCAGACAGAGTCTCGCTCTGTCACCCAGGCTGGAGTGCGGTGGCGCGATCTCGGCTCACTGCAAGCTCCGCCTCCCGGGTTCGCGCCATTCTCCTGCCTCAGCCTCTCCAAGTAGCTGGGACTACAGGTGCCCACCACCACGCCTGGCTAATTTTTTGTATTTTTAGTAGAGACGGGGTTTCACCGTGGCCTCGATCTCCTGACCTCGTGATCCGCCTGCCTTGGCCTCCCAAAGTGCTGGGATTACAAGCGTGAGCCACCGTGCCTGGCCGAAATAGGTCTTTTGTGGGTTTTTTTCGAGACAGAGTCTCACTCTGTCACCCAGGTTGGAGTGCAGTGGCACGATCTCAGCTCACTGCAATCTCCGCCTCCTGGGTTCAAGTGATTCTCATGCCTCAGCCTCCTGAGTAGCTGGGATTACAGGCGTGCGCCATCACACCCAGCTAATTTTTGTATTTGCAGTGGTGATAGGATTTCTCCATGTTGGCCAGGGTGATCGCGAACTCCTGGCCTCAAATGATCCACCCGCCTCAGCCTCCCAGAGTGCTGGGATAGCCACCACACCTGGCCAGAAGTAGATCTAAGGAGCATTCTTTTGGAAGAAAACCAAGTGGTTTTAGTAATGTAACTGTCAATTAGCTATATTGAGAAAAACATAAAACAAAAGCTTTATGGGCTTTCTCTCTCTTTTTTTTTTTTTTTTTTTTTTTTTTTCTGAGACAGATTCTTACTCTGTTGCCCAGGCTGGAGTGCAGTGATGCAATCTCGGCTCCCTTTAGCCTCCACCTCCTGGGTTCAAGTGATTCTCATCCCCCAGCCTCCTGAGTAGCTGGAATTACAGGCGTCTGCCACCATGCCTGGCTAATTTTTATATTTTTAGTAGAGACGGGTTTTGTCATGTTGGCCAGGCTGGTCTCAAACTCCTGACCTCAGGCCATCTGCCCACCTCGGCCTCCCAAAGTGCTGGGATTATAGGCATGAGCCACTGCACCTGGCCTCTCTGTCTTATTTAAAAAAAAAATTGTTGACTATGGAGTCCTGTACAGTGGTTGAGTACTATAAATACATGTATTTTAAGTTATCAGAATCTTACCTTTATCGTAGTCTGTAAGTTTGGTGCTTTTTTTGTTGTTGTTGTTGTTTTGTTTTCTGTTGTTTTGAGACGGAGTTTCACTCTGTCGCCCAGGCTGGAGTGCAGTGGCGTGATGTCAGCTCACTGCAAACCTCCGCCGCCCGGGTTCAAGTGATTCTCCTGCCTCAGCCTCCCATGTAGCTGGGGCTACAGGTGCGTGCCACCACGCCTGGCTAAGTTTTTATATTTTTAGTAGAGAGGGTGTCACCATGTTAGCCAGGATGGTCTTGATCTCCTGCGTGATCCGCCCACCTCGGCCTCCCAAAGTGCTGGGATTACAGGCATGAGCCACTGCACCCAACAGAGTCTGTTAAGTTTTGCCTAAACTTCCATTTTTTAGGGATCTTTGCTGTGATTGATACATATTAAGTTGCTCATCTCAAAAATGTATTAACCTTCGTTGAATTACAGACTGTATACCTTCTCACTTGTATGATTTTTTTATTTTTATTTTTTGAAACAGTCTCTCCCTCTGTTGCCCAGGCTGGAGTGCAATGGTGCAATCTTGGCTCATTGCAACCTCCGCCTCCTAGGTTCAAGCGATTCTCCTGCCTCAGCCCCCGGACCTGAAGACATTTTTTAATATAAAATACCTAGAAATATCCTGGGCGCAGTCGCTCACACCTGTAGTCCCAGCACTTTGGGAGGCTGAGGTGGGCAGATCACTTGAGGTCGGGAGTTTGAGACTAGCGTGACCATCATGGAGAAGCCCCATCTCTACTAAAAACACAAAAAAGAAATTAGCTGGGCATGGTGGCGCATGCCTGTAATCCTAGCTACTTACGAGGCTGAGGCAGGAGAATCGCTTGAATCCGGGAAGTGGAGGTTGTGGTGAGTCGAGATCGTGCCATTGCACAGCAGCCTGGGCAGCAAGAGTGAAACTCCATCTCAAAGAAAAATACGGGATGAAAAATAATATACGTCATTTTGAATGTATAGCTGAACATAAGAAGTAAGGAAAATCCCTAGAGGGAACTAAAGAACCCAGAATAGTGAGCCTGAACTATTAATAGGTAACTGTGGCATGTTTTGCCAGTCTCAGTAACACACGGGTTTTACCACACAATGCCATTAAGCCCAGTTATGTCAGCACTTTTGGGAGGCTGAGGTGGGAGGATCCTTTGATCTCAGGAGTTTGAGATCAGCCTAGGCAACATAGTGAGACCTCGTCTCTACAAAAAATAAAATTAGCCAGATGTGGTGGCACATGCCTGTGGTCCCAGCTACTCAGGAGGCTGAGGCAGGAGGATTGCTTGAGCCTGGGAGGTTGAGGCTGCAGTGAGCCGAGATCACAACACTGCACTCCAGCCTGGGTGACGGCAAGACTGTCTCAAACAAAACCAAAAAACCCAAACAAAAAGATTGGAACTGAGATCTTATGTAAGCTTGCCCTTTTAAAAATGTTGCACCTTCAGGGAAAGGGTGAACTAGAATAAATCTTCCCACTGACCGTTTTTTTTTTTTTTTTTTTTTTTTTGGAGGCGGAGTCTCACTCTGTCAGGGTTGGAGTATAGTGGCGAGATCTTGGCTCACTGCAACCTCTGCCTCCCAGGTTCAAGCAATTCTGTCACAGCCTCCCAGGTAGCTGGGATTAGAGACATGCACCACCACGCCTGGCTAATTTTTGTATTTTTAGTAGAGACGGAGTTTCACCATGTTGAACAGGCTGGTCTCGAACTCCTGACCTCACTCAAGTGATCTGCCTGCCTCGGCCTCCCAAAGTGCTGGGATTACAAGCATGAGCCACCACACCTGACCCCACTGACTTTTGAACACAGTATTCTTACTATATGGGTTTAGAGAGATACATTTAGTAAGGGTAAAAAGAATTGCAAATCTTAAATTTTATTCAGTGGTTTTACCATTAGTAATATAGTAGTAATATTATATTGTAGGGTTGTTATTATCTTATGAGTATTATCAAAATAAAGCAAATCAGTGAATAATGTTTTTAGGAACTAAAAATTTGGTTAAGAGAGAAGAGATACATGTTTAAAATAAGATGAGAAAAGATCTTTTAATAGTATATTTGAATTGAAGATGTCAATGTGAACTCATTTTTTAACAAAAAAAATCTCCTAGTTTCATCCACAAAAAAATCTAAAAACAATGACTCCCCAATAGCGATAAGCACACCTAGCTCCTAGATACTGGTTTCTCTCTCTCTCTTTTTTTTTTTTTTATGGAGTCTCACTCTGTCGCCTAAGCTGGAGTGCAGTGGCACAATCTCGGCTCACTACAAGCTCTGCCTCCCGGGTTCACGCCACTCTCCTGCCTCAGTCTCCCGAGTAGCTGGGACTACAGGTGCCCGCCACCACACCTGGCTAATTTTTTTGTATTTTTAGTAGAGACGGGGTTTCACCGTGTTAGCCAGGATGGTCCTGTTCTCCTGACCTCGTGATCTGCCCACCTCGGCATCCGCCCACCTCGGCCATCTAAAGTATTGGGATTACAGGCGTGAGCCGCCGCGCCCAGCTACTCCTAGATACTGCTTTCTAACTACCATTCCTCATCAAAAGGAACCAGAGCTTCTTTGAGAAATAATCAATTTTGCATTCTTCAGTAAGACAAGAAATAAAAATTGTAAGAATTGGAAAGGCAGAAAAAAACTGCTGTTATTTGGCCAGGGGCAGTGGCTCGTGCCCATGATCCCAGAACTTTGGGAGGCTGAGGCAGGAAGATCACTTGAGGCCAGGAGTTCAAGACCAGCCTGGGCAACAAAAGAGGACCCCTGCCTCTACAAAAAATCTTTGTAGCCAGGCCTGGTGGCACCTGCCTGTAGTCCCAGCTATTCAGGAGGCTGAGGTGGGAGCATTGCTTGAGCCCAGAAGTTCAGTATTGCAGTGAGCTGTGAATGCACCACTGCACTGCAGCCTGAGTGACACAGCGAGACCCTGTCTCAAAAAACAAATGAAACCCCTTCTGTTATTTATAGGCAATACAATTATCTACATAGAAAATCCAAGAAAGCAACAAATTAATAGGACTAATAAGAGTTCATCAAGGTTGCTGGATATAAAATGGATATATAAAGATGAAAACAAAATATAAAATTATTGTAAATTGTGCGTGTGTGTGTGTGTGTGTATTTTTTTTTTTTGGAGACGGAGTTTTGCTCTTTCGCCCAGGCTGGAGTGCAGTGGCACAATCTTGGCTCACGGCAACCTCTGCCTTCTGGTTTCAAGCAATTCTCCTGCCTCAGCCTCCAGAGTAGCTGGGATTACAGGTGTGTGCCACCATGCCCGGCTAATTTTTGTATTTTTAGTGGAGACGAGGTTTCACCATGTTTGCCAGGCTTATACTTCTGACCTCATGGTCTCGAACTTCTGACCTCATAATCCACCCGCCTCGGTCTCCCAAAGTGCTGGGATTACAGGCATGAGCCACTGTGCCCAGCCCTTTTTTTTTTTTTTAATTGAGACGGAGTCTTGCTCTGTTGCCTAGGCTGGAGTGCAATGGCGCTATGTTGGCTCACTGCAACCTCCACCTCCCGGATTCAAGCGATTCTCCTGCCTCAGCCTCCTGAGTATCTGGGATTACAGGCGTGAGTCACCATGCCCAGCTAATTTTTGTATTTTTAGTAGAGACGGCATTTTTCCATGTTGGCCAGGCTGGTCTCAAACTCCTGACCTCGTGATCTGCCCGTCTCAGCCTCCTAAAGTGCTGGGATTACAAGTGTTAGCCACCATGCCCAGCCATATATTTTTAGTCTCAAAAAAATATGAAATACAGGCCAGGTGTGGTAGCTCAAGGCTTGTAATCCCAGCACTTAGGGAGGTGGAGGCAGGCAGATCACTTGAGGCCAAGAGTTCGAGACCAGCCTGGCCAACATAGCAAAACCCCATCTCTACTAAAAATACAAAAATTAGCTGGGCATGGTGGCATATGCCTGTAATCCTGACTACTCAGGAGGCTGGGACACGAGAATCGCTTGAACCTGGGAGTTAGAGGTTGTGAGCCGAGATCACACCACTGCACTCCAGCCTGGGTGACAGAGCGAGACTGTCTCAAAATAAATAAGAGATGCATTTATCAACATGAAAAAAATCTGAAACAATAATGCTATGTGAAAAAAACAAATTGAAGATAAATATATATGATGTAATATTTATGTATTTATGTAATGCAAAATAATAGTGTATATTACCTATGGATATATGCACATATCATAAAAATGCAAAAGCACGTATGGAAATAATACCAAGTTCAGGGTAGAAATCTCTAGTGAGACGAAGAAGGGAAATAGGACTTATTAGGTGTTCATGGGGGCTTCAATTATATTTATTTTGTTTTAATAAACTCAGTGTCATGCAGTGGGTGTCATTATGTTTTATATGCCTGACATAATTTATAATTTAAATTGTTTGTATGAATTATCTTTATTTTACAGTTAAATGATACAAGGTAAAATATGTTTCAAAAAATCTTACACAAAAATCTAAGTTGTTATTGTTGCTAGTTCATTTACCTTTCCACCTTTCTCTACAGTATGCTAAAAATGAGGAAATATTGATGCCACATTAATACCTGATACTAAAATTAAACCACTTTTTCTTTATATGAAATCTAGCATATAACTTCTATTTCTAGCGATGTTCTGCATTTCTAAGTTTTGAAATTAATTTTTCACATGCTGTTATCTCTCATCTATTAATCATTCCCAGTGAGATGGTTGTATGTGCTGTCACTGACACTAAAGAGTGATACATATTGTTAAAAATGAAATATCACTCTTTTCGTTATTCTCTGTATAGGCCTCAGCTGCCTAGTGACCTACTAATGTTAGAATTAAATGACCCTGTCATCTTTTCCAGATAAATGCGGTACGTGCAATAGTTCCTAATAAGAGCAACAATGAAATCATCCTGGTTTTGCAGCACTTTGATAACTGTGTGGACAAAACAGTACAAGCATTCATGGAAGGTAATCCTGACTTAATTTTAAAAATAAATTTATATTTGCTCAAATAGAATTTGCTTCAGACTTTTATAACATTCAGCAATTCAGTGATTCATAGATGATATAGCAGACCCCATGAAAACGTAACATACCATGTACGTTTGACGATACCTCTTTCAGCCCTAGAAGCTGAAACAAGCTATGTGGTGTCTGTAATAAGAGGCAAGCTGAGGAGACTCCATTGTTTCACGCTAAATGTTCTCTAATGGTATTTAAGAGGAAATCATGTGGCCAGTGGTATAAGGGACTTGATTGGACTTGGGTTGAATAAGAATTTAAGAGACTCTTAATAACAAAGTAGTGATTCAGTGGCTCACCAACAGATGGCAAATTCAAGGACTCAGTATTGTCTTCCGGATTATAATATCGTTAGTTTGGCTGTGGCAAGTGACTCAAATGTGTGGGTTTGAATTTCCTTGTCTAATACGTAGAAGAATGGCAGGCTTAGTCAACCCTTCAGATTTATAACATTGAGAAGTGTTTTATAAACTTCCTTCCATGTAACCTGTTGGAGAAAAACTATCTGAAGCTATTGCGTCTTTGAATAGCAACATCAGGTTAGGTCTCCCTGTTTTTATTTTCCTGAATCTGCCAACATAGGATACACAAGTTTGAATATTGTAAAGTTTTTCTTTATCTTCATCTTTTTAAAAAATAATGTTAGCGTTTTGGTCTAGGGTAATGTACAGCTGTCTCCAAAACAACATAGCCAAGGTGGGTGTGTAACTGGAGGGGAAGGGATGGCACACTTGGCTAAAACCAATGTGCCATCCCCTTTGTATTTAGTCTAAGGTGTATGGATAAGAGAATCTTCAAAATGGCCCAGCTACGTTAGTCTCTTCTTAGAAGAACTTACTGAGGAAATTACTTGGAGAGGAGGGGTCTAAGTAGGCAGGTATTCCAAAAGGGAAGCATGGCATGATTACCTCATTACATTACTTTAGACCTGATCCTTAACTTTAACTTTTCCGTTAGGATCTTTGTAAATTCTCCAGCAATTACAAAATGGGAGGACGCTGACTCCTGCTTGACTACTGTGTGTGTGGTAGGAGACAAAATCTGTAATTGGTTTCTCTTATAGGTAGTGCCAGTGAAGTACTCAAAGAATGGACAGTAACAGGCAAGAAAAAGGTAAAATGAATTACATTTAAACGCGTGATGATGTGTATATTGTTTTTAAAAATTTAGACTCTGCAAAAATGTTTGAAAGAAAAGGTTTACATACATATCTTCAGTTTACCTGGTTAAAAAACGTCTTTGGCCGGGTGCAGTGGCTCACACCTGTAATCCCAACACTTTGGGAGGCCAAGGCAGGTGGATCACTTGAGGTCAGGGGTTCAAGACCAGCCTGGCCAACATGGTGAGGCCCCGTCTCTACTAAAAAATAGAAAAAATTAGCCAGGTGTGGTGGCACGTGCCTGTAATCCCAGTTACTCAGGAGGGTGAGGCAGGAGAATAACTTGAACCCAGGAGGCAGAGGTTGCAGTGAGCCGAGATTGGGCCACTGCACTCCAACCTGGGTGACAGAGTGAGACTCCATCTCAAAAAACAAAAAAATTCTTTGACACTGAAACATAGCTGTGTCTCACAGAGTACCACACAGTCCTCTCCATGTGATTTAAGGCAGGAAACAATGACTTTGCCATGGTGCAGTTATTAGACGGGTGAAAAAGAGAGCAAATCAAGGAAAGCAGGAGAAAGCGATCTCATTGAGTGGTTTTCAACCATATTCATACTATAAATCAGTTAAAACAGTTCAGATTTTTGGTCAGACAACTGGCTTGTAGTCCTGATATTAATGAGCTTTGACATAAAGCTGTTAGATACTGGCCAGGCACGGTGGCTCATCCCTGTAATCCCGGCACTTTGGGAGGCTGAGGTGGGAGGATCACTTGTGCCCAGGAGTTCAAGCCTGGGCAACATGAATGAGACCCGATCTCAAAAAAAAAAAAAGCTATTAGGTGCCTTGCAGAGGGGTCTGAAGTTCCACTTTGGGAGGTAGAAGGCACTCAGGCTATGAGATCAGTCAGAACTGGATTCCTACCCTGTTCCACTATCTACTGGCATTGTGACTGGTATTGGTTAACATTTGTGCCTTAGTTTTCTCATCTCTAAAATAGAAAAATAGTTCTAATAAATACAAATACATAATACAATGCCTAACATATTAGTTCTCGTTCCTTTCTCCTTATTTACTTAAAATCAGATGCTTTTCCCAAAGGATACCAGCTGGTCTCAAAATTCTTCCCACAGCTCTGCACTGTAAAGGTAACCCCTTTAGGAAATGCTTGAAGTATGGATTTTAATCAAGTATCTCTGTGAAATCTGTTTGGGGTGTTCTTTTCTTTATTAAGTCAGTGCTGGAGTTCTGAAATGCTTTCTTGATGACTCTTACATCACTTTTTAGGAGTCCTGTCAGGTCTTGAACAAAAACCAGGCTTGGCCTCAGCGACGCTTGAGAATTTTTTCCAAGGGTTACCTAATAATATACATATTCTCCTGAAGCTCTTCATACCTGTAGTTTTGAATATTTGTTTAACTTCTTCCCGCTGCTTTCAACCTACATAGATAACTGTGAGTGTCCTGGAAAACACCAGTTTCTTCTTTTTTTCTTTTCTTTTTTTTTTTTTTTTTTTTTTTTTTTGAGATGGAGTTTTACTCTGTCGCCCAGGCTGGAGTGCCATGGCGCGATCTCGGCTCACTGCAGCCTCCGCCTCCTGGGTTCAAGCAATTCTCATACCTCAGCATCCTACGTAGGGCGGGACTACAGGTGCGTGCCACTGCGCCTGGCTAATATTTGTATTTTTTAGTAGAGACAGGGTTTCACCATGTTGGCTAGGCTGGTGTCGAACGCCTGACCCCAAGTGATCTGCCCACTTTGGCCTCCCAAAGTACTGGAATTACAGGCATGAGCCACCACACCCAGCCAACACCAGTTTCTTAATTTATTAGCCCAGGATTATAAGTTATTAGTGATATAAGATGTGCATGGAGCTGGAAGAGGATGTGTGTTAGAGACACAGACATTCCTTAAAATTTGGAGAAAGAAATATGGCTTCAGTTTAGCAGTCCCAAATGCACAAATCCAGTCCAGTCCACTTAACTGCTGGGATTAGTCCAATAGGATGTGACTGTGAGTGGGATAGTTATGATATACATGACCCAATGATATGAAAACTTAGCCAGTTCACGTGGGGGAAAGTGAGAAAAAGAAAGATGAGGCCGGGCACGGTGGTTCACGCCTGTGATGCCAACATTTTGGGAGGTCGAGGCAGGTGGATCACTGGAGGTCAGGGGTTTGAGACCAGCCTAGCCAACATGGTGAAACCCCATCTCTACTAAAAATACAAAAAAATTAGCTGGGTGTGGTCGCACATGCCTGTAATCCCAGCTACTCGGGAGGCCAAGGCAGGAGAATCGCTTGAACCTGGGAGGTGGAGGTTGCAGTGAGCCAAGATGGCACCATTGCATTCCAGCCTGGGCAACAAGAGCGAAACTCCGTCTCCAAAAAAAAAAAAAAAAAAAAAAAAAGAAAGATGAGAGCTGTTAAGGAGAAAAGTTTATCTAGAGTTCAGTCATGTTTCCGCTAGAGAGGGCCACAGAAAGGACTTGGGGAAAAATTGATTCAGTTATTATCAGCCTAGCCTTAGGAATAGAATTAGGTGTTGCCAGTGGAGCTACGAGTTTGACAAAACAAAAGGTAAAGGACTTTTGTTTGTTTATTTTAACTTTACTATTTGCCTATGCAATATACTCACATGGCTCAGAATTCAAAAGTACAAGAGTTAATACACTGAAACATCTTTTTTTTTTTTTTTTTTTTTTTTTTTTTTTTTTTTGAGATGGAGTGTCACTCTGTTGCCCAGGCTGGAGTGCAGTGGTGCAAGCTCAGCTCACTGCACCCTCCACCTCCCAGGTTTAAGTGATTCTCCTGCCTCAGCCTCCCGAGTAGGTGGGATTACAGGCATGTGCCACCACATCTGGCTGATTTTTGTATTTTTTATTAGAGATGGGGTTTCGTCATATTGGCCAGGCTGGTCTCGAACTCCTGACCTCAGGTGATCCACCTGCCTTGGCCTCCCAAAGTGTTGGGATTACAGGCGTAAGCCACTGCACCCACCCAATACACTGAAACATCTTTATCCCATCTCTGTTCCCCAGCCATTTGGTTCTCCACCCCCAAAGCAAACAGTATTTTCAATTTCTTATATATCTTTCAAGATATTTTATGCATATATAAGTAAATAAGACCATTCTCCTCTTTGCCTGCTTCCTTTTTTCATGTAATATATCTTGGAGCTTATTCCATGTCTCAATATATAAAGAGCTTTCTTGTTTTTATGGATACATAGTCATCCTACTGTTCGGATGTGCCACAGTTTATTTAAGCAGTCACCTATTGATCAACATTTGGGTTGTTTCTAATCCTGTGCTATTAATAGTGATACTGCAATGAATAACCTTGTGTATATATAGAAATCACTTTGCATATGTGTTATTCTCATCTTGAATAAATTCCTAGAAGTAGAATTGCTAGTCAAAGAGTATGTGCATTTGTAATTTTGATAAGCATTACTAGATTGTCATGGAGAGTACCACTTTACACTCCCAGAAGTAATACATGAAGTGGCTGTTTCTGTATACCCTCAACCTTTATCAATTCTACAGTGTTAACATACTTTTTGACCTTTGCTAATCTAATAGATGAAAAATGATAATTGCAGTGCAGTTTTAATTTATATATCTCTTATTAGACTGAGGTTGCATATCATTCTATATACTTACAGCTTATACTGTTTTTTTTCTATGGGATTATTTTGCTTTTTCTGAGAACTCTGTATATATTTAGCTCTTTGACTATAAGCTGCACATATTTTTTTCACATTTTGTAATCTATCTTTTGATTTTGTTTAAGGTGGGTTTCGTCATGAAGAAATGTTTTATATTTATGTGTTTGAGTTTATCTAAAGTATAGGATTTTACATAGTAAAATTTTATTTTAGGCAATAGTTCAGCATATGTGAAAATATTAAATTTCTGAAAGAACATACAAGAAATTGGTAACACTGGTTACCTTTGAGTAGCTAGAGTTACCTCTCTAGGTTGCGGGGGAATTTTTTTTTTTTTCTTTTCTTTTTCAAATTCTTAATAACTTTAGAACAAAAAGAAGAAAAACAAACCGAAACCTGCCGCAGAACCAAGTAACAGCATCCCAGATTCCAGTAAATCAGTTTCCATTCAAGAGGAACAGTCTGTGCCTTCCTCAGAGAAAGGTGGTATGAATGGCTACCATGTCAATGGTGCCATCAATGACACTGAGTCTATGGACTCACTCAGTGAAGGTTTGGAGACACTTTCAATAGATGCCAGAGAATTGGAGGATCCCGAGTCTGCCATGCTAGATACGCTGGATAGAACAGGTGAGTTTATTAACAGATTTTGAAAAAGTTGCATTCAGTTGAAAAACAGAGGTCTCCTCTTTGAGAAAGCAATCAATTAAATCTAGTTAGTCTTTTTTTATCCAGTGCTTGCTGATTAGTCTTTTTACTTTTTAGTTTTTGTTACTTTTTGTCTGAGTCACATTTTGTAATTATCAAAGGCCTAGAAAAAAATACAATTTTTTTTTTTTTTTTTTTTTTTGAGACGAAATCTCGCTCTGTCGCCCAGGCTGAAGTGCAGTGGCGCGATTTCAGCTCACTGCAAGCTCCACCTCCCGGGTTCACGCCATTCTTCTGCCTCAGCCTCCCGAGTAGCTGGGACTACAGGCGCCTGCCACCACGCTTGGCTAATCTTTTGTATTTTTTTAGTAGAGATGGGGTTTCACCATGTTAGCCAGGATAGTCTTGATCTCCTGACCTCGTGATCTGCCTGCCTCAGCCCCCCAAAGTGCTGGGATTACAGGCGTTGGCCATCGTGCCTGGCTGAAAAAATACAATTCTTGTTCCATTATATTTTAACTCTTGTCTAAATCAGTCTTGTGGAAATCATCTAACTTGAACTCTAGTGTTCCATTATTGGAACACTGAGCATGTGGGAGTTACTCATATCCTACTGCTCAAGGTCATCGCCAAGATCTGATTTTTCCACTCATGCAAAAATTCAAAATATTGCAGCCTCCGGCATAAATGGGTTAATAGCAGAGAAATACCTCAGTATTTAGAGACTACAGAAGGTGACTTTAAGTTGTTTTTTAAAAATTGTGGACTTATTCAGGAAGGTGATGATGTTATTATTATTCTAAGACCCAACACAGTGAGAAATATATAATAATAATGATAATTTCAGCTTTTGTGAGAACTAGGTTGTTGGTTTTTATAGTCTCATTTGTTTTCTAGTGAAGAATTAAGATTAGTGTTAGTTGTAAATTCACATATCTTGTACCTTTCTTTGTTAACCATTTTTTTGAGGGTAAGATACTGGAAATTTCTCTTTTAAAACATTACTTGTTAATCCAGTTCCCCTGCCCTGCTGCTCCTGGCTTTAGAAGTGTAATGCCAATGTAAGATTTATGCTGTGCTGTTTAGGTGTTCTTTTATTGATTAGTATACACACATACACAAAAAAAGACTTAGAGAAGAACATTGCACTGTCTCAAACCAACAATAGCCAGTGGTTTCCATTTTTTTCTGAACTAGCTTTCCTCTCCTTTCCTAACTCTTCCTAACTTATTACACTTCTGTCCCCTAGAGCGTTGTTGTTTGTTTGTTTGTTTGTTTGTTTGTTTGTTTTGAGAGACCCGGTCTCTCTCTGTTGCCCAAGCTGGTCTTAAACTCCTGGGCTCAGGTGATCCTCCTGCCTCAGCTTCCTGAATAGCCGGGATTACTGGAGTGAACCACCATGCCTGGCCCCTAAAGCTTTTTAAATTCTTCTTTCCTCGAGAGAGTGTAAAACTCTTTTTTTCTTAACATGGAGGCTTGCAGAAGTTGGTGATACTGACTTTCTTTGATTCCTTGTGCCAGTTACAGAGAAACTACCAAGCTACAAAGAAGCCACAGAGCCACAGGGATTGAGCTCCCTATCTAAAGATGTGTTGCCACAGACTCTTCTCTTCATTCCGGACGCCATTTAAGGCTAAGCCCGAAGCTGCCGATAGCCATACCCAGCTGATTCTGATCTTTGTTCTATTGTTTCAGTTGGTTTTGTTTACAGTCTTTTAAGAGGCATGGTTTTGCCTCAAACATTTTTACCTGTTTTCTTTGTGTACTTAAGAATGATTGGTTTACTCCTAAATTGTGCTCTAAAGTACAGTCCTCTTTCTTGGACAGGATCCATGCTGCAGAATGGTGTCTCTGATTTTGAGACCAAGTCTTTGACTATGCACTCTATTCAGAATCCTCAACAACCCAGGAATGCTGCCAAATCTCTCTCAAGACCTACCACAGAAACTCAGTTTTCAAATATGGGGATGGAAGATGTTCTCCTCTCCACCAATAAAAAGCTAAGTAAGTCAGAGGCTCACCTGTGAGAGAAAATGAAAAATCTGTGTTTTTGGCTAAAGAGGG
Source organism: Nomascus leucogenys (assembly GCF_006542625.1). Lineage (NCBI taxonomy): Eukaryota > Metazoa > Chordata > Mammalia > Primates > Hylobatidae > Nomascus > Nomascus leucogenys. The sequence goes on along the minus strand of NC_044388.1, from coordinate 2,646,478 downwards.
CAAATTGTTGCCATAAATAAGGTTTCAGAAGGGCATCAGTTAATACTTTTTCCATTTTCCAGACGGTGACTGACTACTCAGCCCTTCCCCTAACCTTTGTGTACACAGTTGGAGTCTGAAAGTAGTTTAAATGCTGTACAATCTACTTATGACGACCCGTTTTGTGAATCAAAGTCAAACTCTACTGCCAGAATGACTTATCTGCTAACATTAACCTGTTTCTTTATTTGCTTTATTGCAACGTTTTTGTGCTATTTCTTTCATTTTTATCTCCTGGTTGACCCAACAAGTAAAAGCTCTACCTTCTCTGACATTGACTTTTTTTTTTCCCCGAGACTGAATCTCACTCTGTTCCCCAGGCTGGAGTGTAGTGGCGCAGTCTTGGCTCACTGCAAGCTCCACCTCCCAGGTTCATGCCATTCTCCTGCCTCAGCCTACCGAGTAGCTGGGACTACAGGCGAGTGCCACCACGCCTGGCTAATTTTTTTGTATTTTTAGTAGAGATGGGGTTTCGCGGTGTTAGCCAGGATGGTCTCGATCTCCTGACCTCGTGATCCGCCTGTCTCGGCCTCCCAAAGTGCTGGAATTACAGGCGTGAGCCACCGCACCCAGCCAACATTGACATTTTAAAGAAATATTTTCACTCCTCTTCATAACTTCATGCTCTTACTGAGCTAGAGTCCTCTGACAGACTCTAGCTTTAAGTAAGATCATTTTCTCTTAAGTATGTGGCATTGACTGGTGATAGCTCTTTGCTTAAAAAAAAAAAAAAAAAAAACAAACTACAATAATCATTTAAACAAACAGCCAGTAATTCAGCAGACAGAGATAATAGCCTGTGTTTCCTATATCTGAGTTTCATACATCTAAGCATGGTGGTCCACTCCACTAAACAAATGAAACATAGAAACATAAAGGACACTTGTAATCAGTAGCTCTTTATGGAATTATTTATTACACATGAGCCAAATTTTAATTAGGTAAGCTCCCCTTTTTCATTGTTCTGGTAGCCCTCAGCCTGTTGCAGATCAGCAAGTTTGAGACTATCCAATCAAGCCTATATATATATACATATATATACATATATATATATGCATAAGGCTTGAAAGCTTTTAGGTAGATTCTAAAAAAATCAAGTTGAGATGAGGAAGAATTTAAATTAAAAAATTGGAAATGCATATCTTGGCATAGTTAGAAACTTTTTAGATCCATGTTTCCAGCAATCAATTATATATGTAATTTGGGGATTGGTGAATATAGAAAGGTAAATAGAACTCTTGGAAATTGGTTAAGATGTGTTGAGTAGGTAAATGCAGTCCATCTTTTTCTACAAAGCTGGCTTCCTCATATATACAGTGCTTCGAAGTGTACTATACAGAGAGAACATTTTAATTTTGTAATGTCCACATGGTGAATTATATTCTATTAAATCCTGTAACTTAGGGAATTTTGAAAATTTGGTACCTTTTTTAAAGTCTTTTTTCTCTGTTTCATTTCATTTTGGATAGTTTGTAAAATTGCTGTCTTCAACTGTATTCATCTTTTAAGTTTCTATTCTGCTGTTAATTCTATGCAGTATATTTCTCATCTCTGGCATTGTTTTATTTGTCTCTAGAAGTGCAACTGGGGTCTTTTAAGATATCTTCCATGTCTCTTCTTACCATGCTTATGCTTTCCTCTACCTTCTTGAACATATGGTATCTTTTTTTTTTTTTTTTTTTTTGAGATGGAGTTTCACTCTCGTCGCCCAGGCTGAAGTGCAATGGTGTGATTTCAGCTCACTGAAACCTCCACCTCCCAGTGATTCTCCTGCCTCAGCCTCCCGAGTAGCTGGGATTACAGGTGCGTGCCACCACACCCAGCTGATTTTGTATTTTTAGTAGAGATAGGGTTTCACCATGCTGGCCAGGCTGGTCTTGAACTCCTGGCCTCAGGTGATCCACCCACCTTGGCCTCCCAAAGTGCTGGGATTACAGGCGTGAGCCACCACACCTGGCCCTATGGTATCTAATTATAATAGCTGTTTGATGTCCTTTTCTACTCAATTCTATCATCTGTGTCATTTCCGCATCTGCCTCTGTGATTGATTTTTTCTCTTCCTTATAGGTCATATTTTTCTGTTTCTTTTAAGCTTTTTTAGGTGGGACTAGAGCAGCCTTTTGTTTAGAGCTAATTTTGCCCTGTTGCTGAGGCAGTATCCTTCCAACTACTCTGCCTGCCATATATTGTGAGGTTTTTCCACTCTGGCTGGTGTGAGCACAAACTGTCCCTGGCCTGGTGAGCTCTGGGGATTGTTCTGCCTAGTTTTTTTGTTTTATTTTGTTTTGTTTTGTTGGTGTTTTTGTTTTGTTTTGTTTTGTTTTTTTTTGCCTGTTGTCTTTCCAGTCTTGGGTAGTTTCTTTATACTCATGTACTGGCCCACACTCAGAGTCCTCTGTGGATCTCTGTGCAGCTCTCTCGTGTGTAGCTCTTTCCTCACCAATACTCTGCCCCAGAATTTCAGCCATCTTGGCCTCTCCAAATTTCCAACTTTGTCCCTTCAATTCAGGGAGTCCACCAGGCTGTTTGGGATTTCTCCTCCCTGCATTGTAGCCTAGAAACTATTGAGGCAGCAAGTTGGGGCAATCATAGGCCTCACTTCATTTGTTTCTGTTGTCTCGGGAAAAGTACTACCTGTTACACATTGTCTGAAAACCATTGTTTCATATATGTTGTCTTTGTATGTTTTTAGTTGTTTAAGATAGAAGAATAAATCCAATTATTATTATTCCATCTTGACCAGGATCCTTTTTTTTTTTCCAAAAATCTATAAAAACATGTTTTCCTCATTGGGGAAGGTGGTTATTTAGGGAAGATTCTTAGTCTACATGACATTTGGCTTTGGTGTTCAGATCCAACTTTCAAGTTACCTATATAATTATTCTTTTTTTTTTAATCTTTCGGTTTTTTTCCCCAAGGTTCCAATATTGAAAAATCTGTAAAAGACCTCCAGCGCTGCACAGTGTCTCTTGCACGGTATCGAGTAGTAGTTAAAGAAGAGATGGATGCCTCCATTAAGAAAATGAAACAAGCCTTTGCTGAATTGGAGAGCTGGTAAGTTAAACTGCATTTGATATCAGTAGCATAAAAATGATCATATATAAATATAAAGATGGTCAGCCATTCCCCAAGTTCTTTCATTCATGACTAACTACATAGTGGGAGAGACTTATAAATCCTATGGTATATTTAGCTTTCTGCTTTGTTCTATTTCTCTTGGTCACAGTGTGAGAATGGTACAGATAACTCAACAATGCTGTAGAAATGAGCTGGAGTTTAATATTGTTTGAAAAGGGACACATAATTATAGAGTAGATCATATACTCTAAAGTCTCCTTTTAAACCAAGATCCTATAACAAATGACATGATGTTTTTAAACAAAATTATAAAGTAGAAAAAATCTATCTTTGCTTTCCTACCTTCTTCCATCCTTTTTAATGTATGCCACTCCAATAAAGTGCCCTTTTATTAATTATTATTATTATTGTTTTTTGAGACAGGGTCTTGCTCTGTCTGTCACCCAGGCTGGAATGCTATGGCATGATCACATCTCACTGTAGCCTCAGCCTCCTGGGCTCCAGCAATCCTCCCACCTCAGCCTCCCAAGTAGCTGGTACTACAGGCATGTACCACCACACCTGGCTCATTTTTTAATTTTTAAATATTTTGTAGAGATGTGGTCTCACTATGTTGCCCAGGCCAGTCTTGAACTCCTGGGCTCAAGTGATCTGCCTGAAGCTGGGTAATTTATAATGAATAGAGATTTATTTTTTACAGTTTTGGAGTCTGAGAAATTCAAGGTCAAGGGGCCCACATCTTGGCAAGGACCTTGCTGTGTCATTCCATGGCAGATGGCAGAAGGACAAGGGAGCATGCATGGGACAGCCAGAGAGGGCCAAACTCAGTTTTCTAATGAACCCACTCTCTCAATAACAAAATTAATTTATTTGTGGGACTCTCCCCTCATGACCTAATCATCTCTTAAAGGTCCCACCTCTCACCACTGTAGCATTGAGGATTAAGTTTCCAACACACGAGCTTTGGGGATCACATTCAAACCATAGCAATATTCTAATGTTTCCTGGAACACTAAAGCTGTTTTAACTGTTAGATATTAAGGTGTTAACTGATATTTTTGTTTTGTTTTGTTTTGTTTTTTGAGACGGAGTCTCTCTCTGTCGTCTAGGCTGGAGTGGAATGGCCCAATCTTGGCTCACTGCAACCTCCGCCTCCCAGGTTCCAGCGATTCTCCTGCCTCAGCCTCCCAGAGTAGCTGGGACTACAGGCATGTGCCACCATGCCCGGCTAATTTTTTGTGTGTTTTTAGTAGAGACGGGGTTTCACCATGTTGGCCAGGCTGGTCTCGAACTCCTGACCTCAGGTGATCTGCCCATCTCTGCCTCCCAAAGTGCTGGATTACAGGAGTGAGCCACCGTGCCCAGCTGGTGTTAACAGATGTTTAAACTCTAGCTTCTTTGTGGGAGGTATTTTATAAGGGATTTTTTTGAAACTAGAAAAGATTTAAGGACCATATTAAAATGACAGGAAGACAAGCAGCTAGGTTGATGTTTTGAGACTTAGAACTTGTTCATTATACTTATTTTTAGTAACTGTCTAGATCTGAAATATGACAGGAAGTGTTCATGAAAAGAACAAACAAACCATCCATACTTTCTTGCTGCCTGTAGACTGTTCCCTCAGGTTATACCTAACTGTGTCTCTGTTCACAAATTTAGTCTAGTCACTTCTGCCACAACATATAAGAGATAGAGGAGAGTGTAGGTTCCCTCAGTCCTCCTGGTCTCTGGAATTGCAGAGGGGTAATTAATCAAAATGAAATAATGCCTCCAAAAAGTTAAATCATCAGAACCAAAACTTACTTTGGGGCTAGATAATTCATCTTAGTCTACCCATGCCTTGTCCTGAACTCTAAGTTTTACTTTTCAGGTTTTATGGCTAGGAATTTAATGTCATGTCTTCTGTTTTTCTCTGTTTGTTTGAGACAGGGTCTGGCTCTGTCACCCAGGCTGGAGTGCAGTGGCACAGTCATGGCTCACTGCAACCTCCACCTCCTGGGCTCAAGCCATCCTCCCACCCTCAGCCTCCCTAGTAGCTGGGACTACAAGCATGTGCCACCACACCTGGCTAATTTTTTAATTTTTTGTAGAGATGAGGTTTCACCATATTGCCCAGGCTGGTCACCAATTCCTGGGCCCAAGCAGTCCTCTCATCTAGGCCTCCCAAAGTGCTGGGATTACAGCCATGAGCCACTGCGCCCGGCTGTCTTCTGTTTTTCTTGACATGTATTTTTGCTCCTGCCAGATTACTCATCGTCTCAAAACTTAACATTCACATTTCCTCTTCCATCTACTAGTTAATGCCACTTTCCCAGCCTGAAAATGTTCTCCTATTCTCTGTATTTATCTAAATCCCACCATTTCTCCAAACTCTCCTTAAATCAAGGTCTAACTTCTGGAAATTCTTTTAGGTAACTATTTTTCCCCTTTCTGAACCTCTAGGAGGAAGCACCATGCCCTTTGCACCGCATTCTTGTCATATAAGATATTGTTGGCTTGTTTAGAAAATAAAGAGCTGGCTGGACACAGTGGCTCATGCCTGAATCCCAGCACTTTGGGAGGCCAAGGCGGGCGGATCACAAGGTCAGGAGTTCGAGACCAGCTTGGCCAACATGGTGAAACCCCATCTCTACTAAACATTCAAAAATTAGCTGGGCGTGGTGGCGTGCACCTGTAATCCCAGCTACTAGGGAGGCTGAAGCAGGAGAATCGCTTGAACCCAGGAGGTGGAGGTTGCAGTGAGCTGAGATCGCACCATTGCACTCCAGCCTGGGGATAGGGCGAGACTCCATCTCAAAAAAAAAAAAAGAAAAAAGAGCCGGGCGCGGTGGCTCATGCCTGTAATCCCAGCACTTTGGGAGGCCGAGGCGGGTGGATCACGAGGTCAGGAGATGGAGACCATCCTGGCTAACAAGGTGAAACCCCGTCTCTACTAAAAATACAAAAAGTTAGCCAGGCATGGTGGCTGGCGCCTGTAGTCCCAGCTACTCGGGAGGCTGAGGCAGGAGAATGGCATGAACCCGGGAGGAGGAGCTTGCAGTGAGCCAAGATTGCGCAACTGCACTCCAGCCTGGGCGACAGAGGTGAGACTCCGTCTCAAAAAAAAAAAAAAAAAAGAAAAGAAAAAAGAAAGAAAGAAAGAGCTAAGTGTCGTAGGTCATCACAACTTTGCTTTGATAAGCCTCTGGTCTCCATGATTGTTCAGCTTACTGATTACTTAGTCACAGGATCTGATTCCATTCGGAACAAGCTTGAACCAGGAAACACAGTTCCGGGAGAGAGATTTGTGAATTCCTGCTGACTTGGAACCCAGCCAGGAGGAGCCTCCTTCAATAAATGACAAATGAAATGGTTTCCTACCTGGGAACTGTGTATTTAGGATTGATTAGCTGACGTAACAACCAGGTCAATTTAACTTGAGGAAAGAGATTACCTGCCCTTTCCTGCTGGTATAAAGCCCTTTGCTCTGGTTGATTGAGTTTATAAACCACCTTATTTCAATGTTCCTTGTAGCCGCTACTTGAAGATATAATTGGCAAGTGAGCTAACTCCATTTGGCACCAAACCACAGCTTGGAGTTAATGTCAATTAGAAAGACATTTCTGTGTTGGTTATAGCATAAAAGAAAAGCAAACAGTTCTAACAGATTTGCCCCAGTAAAAGTACATTTACCCCTGACAGGGCACTAGGGAAATTATACAGATAACTCCTTTCACTTTGATGTGGAATAAAAACTGACACACCTATAGAAAGGTAAACTCAGAAGCATTCTAATGTATAAAACTTAAAATTTCTTCTTATTGGTGACTTAGCAATAATCATCTCTAGACCCAAGTTTACTTTTCTTGTTAATTAATAATATTTGTCTGCTTTTCGTTGTTGGAGCTGCTGGTTAACTTAAGTTTAAGGATATTAAGGAGGCAGGATATGGAGTGGAACATGAAGCTAGAATATATAAACTCCTTTGGAAGATTGTCATATAATGTGTTGATGAAAAATGCCAACGGGATACACACTCAGCTTCTCTTTTAAATAAAAAGTTTCAATTTTATGAAAGTCAAAAGGTATTTTTTAAAAGGAGAAATGGGTAAGAGAAAAAGATTATCAAGAAATTTGACATTATACATCACAGAAAGTCATGTAAGTTTATGGTTAAGATTTTGAAATTTTTCCTGATTCCTCTATGTCCTTTTATTGGCTTTTTTTTTTTTCTTTTTCTGTTTCTTTTCTTTCTTTCTTTCTTTTTTTTTTTTTTTTTGAGACAGGGTCTCTGTTGCCCATCCTGGAGTGTAGTAGCGCCATCATGTCTGACTACAGCCTCCCAGGCTCAAGGGATCCTCCCACCTCAGCCTCTTGAGTAGCTGGGACTACAAGGTGGGTGCAACCACGCCCAGCTAATTTTTGTATCTTTTGTAGAGATGGGGTTTTGCCACATTGCCCAGGCTGGTTTTGAACTCCTGGGCTCAAGCGGTCCTCCTGCTTCAGCCTCCCAGAGTGCTGGGATTACAGGTGTGAGCCACCTTGCCCAGGCCAGAGCTTTTTTTTAACGTTAAATCAAGCTTAGTCTTACCAAAGGCTTTTAAGTCCTTACACTTAAAGGCCACATATAGATGCTGAAAACTTAGGAATCATTTTATGAACCAAACTACCTCCAAAATGTTATCTCCGAAAATATCTAAAATGTGTAGAAATAAAGGAATGTGCTAATGTAATATGTATTATCAAAAATGTACATAGCACTGTAGTTCTAAATCATTCTTTGGTTTTTGAAGCTTAGTATGTTGATGTCTTGTTTCTACTAGTACTTGACACCATGGTTCTTGATTTTTTTTATTTAAAATTTAACTCTAACCATCTGTGAAAATAATTACAGGTTGAGTATCCCTTATCTGAAATGCTTAGGACTAGAAATGTTTTAGGTTTTTTATTTTTATTTTTTTCAGATTTTGAAATGTCTGCAGAAACTAGTTGAGCATCCCTAATCTAAAAATTCAAAATCCAAACTGCTCCAATGAATATTTTCTTTCAGTGTCATGTCAGTGCTCAAAAAAGTACAGCTTTTGAAGCATTTTGGATTAGGAATGCTCAACCTGTAATAACATGAAGAATATTTTACTGAACCTGTTCCGTTATATTATTGGATTTTTTTAATCCTGATTTCTTTTCCACAAAGTAGATATTGCTAATTCTGTTTTACTGAAAATAAATGTATGTCTTAGGTTAAGCAATTTGCCTAACATAAGTTGCAGATCCAATATTTGAATGTATATATTCAGACTCATTAACCTATGATTTTCATCTCATACCTCATTGATGGCTCACTTCCCCCACTAAAGCTTGGCAAGGCTAGAGACTGTTGGCACATGTTATATTACAGACAGTTCCCTACTTATGATGGTTCAACTTAACAATTTGCTGACTTTATGATGGTATGAAAGTGATACACATTCAGTAGAAAGCATACTTTGTATACCCATACAACCATTTTGTTTTTCACTTTCAGTGTAGTGTTTAATAAATTACATCAGATATTCAACACTTCATTATAAAATAGGTGTTGTGTTAGATGACTTTGCCCAGCTGCAGGCTAATATAAATGTTCTGAGCATGTTTAAGGTAGGCTAGGCTAAGCTTTGATGTTCAATAGGTTAAGTATATTAAATGCATTATCAACTTAAGATATTTTCAATTTGCACATCCCTGTAATCCCAGCACTTTGGGAGGCTGTATTCGTCTGTTCTCACGCTGCTAATAAAGACATACTCGAGACTGGGTAATTTATCAAGGAAAGAGGTTTAATTGACTCACAGTTCTACATGGCTGGGAAGGCCTCACAATCATGGCTGAAGGCAAAGGAGGAGCAAAGTCACATCTTACATGGTATCAGCCAAGAGAGCTTGTGCAAGGGAACTCTCATTTATAAAACCATCAGATCTTTTGAGACTTACTACCACAACAGCAGTATGGGGGAACCACCCCTATGATTCAGTTATCTTCACCTGGCCCCACCCTTGACACTTGGGGATTATTACAGTTGAAGATGAGATTTGGGTGGGGACACAGCCAAACCATATCAGAGGCCAAGGCAGGAGGATTACTTGAGTCCAGGAGTTCAAGACCAGCCTAGGCAACATAATGAGATCCCATCTTTACATAAAGTAACAAAATTAACTGGGCGCAATGACATGTGCCCATAGTCCAGCTCCTCAAGAGGATCACTTGAGCCCAGGAAGTGGAGGCTGCAGTGGGCCATGATCGTGCTGCTGTACTCCCACCCTGGGTGACAGAGCAAGACCCTGTCTCTTTAAAAAAAAAAAAAAAAAAATTGCAATTTACAGTGGGTTTATTGGGACATAACCCCACTGTAAGCTGAGGAGCATCTGTATTGTTTACTCTTCAGCTTAAAGGCTATGTAACAGAGAAACCCCAATGTAGGAGAATTTAGGGACTAAGGAACTTAGTCATTATGAAACAGGTTAGGATGAGAAGCACCAGGATTTAGACTGAGCCTATGAAAGTATTTTTTAAATTCAATAAAGCAAAACTATAAGCATACTCCATCTGAATATCCAGTGTTCTTTTGATTTTGTGATTCAGAAGGTCCTAAATCACTATTATTCTTAAGTCACAACTTGTAGTGCCTTGTGATTCTGGTATTCTTCAGGTCAGATCAGAGTAGCGGGAAAGGTTTTAAGATTAAAGGCAGGGTCACTGTAGGGTGGGGTTAATTAGAAAATATTTCTTTGGGGAAATGAATCATTATCAAGCCATGTAAAAAGCATGGTATTTACACTGGAACACTGCATTTCAGAGATATGAGCAGAGGCATAGAAGGGACACGTAGGGACCACACACAGTCTAGCTGTTGCTATGGGGCAATAGTGAAAGTAGCAAGGGATGAAGTCAGAGGCTGAGGTATAATGAGAGCATTTGATGGCGGGATCTGAATTTTGTTTTTCCTTTTTTTAAAGATTTCATTATTCCCTCTTATTTTTACTATATTGCCCATAATTATAATCGTTTTATTAGATATAAGTAAAACTCAAAATTCTACCACCTTAACACATAAGTAATTTTTATTTTCTGCGTTCCCTTGTGTTCCTTATGTATATTCATACATATTCTTGAATAGTTATAATCGTAGTGAGAGTGTAATTTCAACGTGTTCTTTTCACTTAAAATTAGTTTGATTCATCACTTCATAACTGCCTACACTGTGTTAGTGTGTATACATGTTTATTTAATAATTTCTGTACAATGAATCTGGAATGTGTAATGATTTACCAGTTAATACGATTGCATTTTACTAAAGAGATATTCTGCTGAAACTGAGAAATCAAGGTGAATACAGGAATTAAAATAATTGCTGCTGCTATTTACTGAGCTCACTAAGCTTTTATTGTATGTCAGTAACTTTTATGTACAGTGCTTCTAATCTATATAACATTATCACTTGTGGTATTATGTTCATGTTATAGGTGAGAAAGATGGGCACAAAAATATTTTACCCAAAGATACTTTTACACTACACCATTATTTTGTTTTCTGTCTTACCACATATTCCTGTTTGCTTTATTCTGCAGTGTTTACCTTCCTACGCCACATGTTTTCACCTTTCTCTGGTTTCTGGAGCTTTTAGACATTGGTGTCATAATTCCAGTTTCTTTTTTTTTTTTTTAGACTGAGTCTCATTCTGTCTCCCAGGCCGGAATGTAGTGGCGCAATATTGGTTCACTGCTACCTCTGCCTCCCGGGTTCAAGCGATTCTCCTGCCTCACCCTCCCGAGTAGCTGGGATTACAGGCGTGTGCCACTACACCTGGCTAATTTTTGTATTTTTAGTAGACACAGGTTTCACCGTGTTGGCCAGGCTGGTCTCAAACTCCTGACCTCAGGTGATCCGCCTGCCTCGACCTCCCAAAGTACTGGGATTACAGGCATGAGCCACCATGCCCAGCCAAAATCACAGTTTCAAATGAGGATCTGGTCAGCCACTCACTAAGGGGGCTTAACACTCCAGCCATTTTTATTTTGTTTTATTTTAATTTTTATGTTTTTGGAGAGACAAGATCCCACTTTGTTACCCAGTCTGGTCTTGACCTCCTGGGCTCAAGTGATCCTCCCACCTCAACCTCCCCAAGTGCTGGGATAGCAGGCATGAGCCACTGTGCCTGGCCCTGGCTCAGCAATGTTTTTTTTTTTTTGTAACCAACCTAAAACTTGAGGCCAGGCGTGGTAGCTCATGCCTGTAATCTCAGCACTTTGGGAGGCCAAGGCGGGTGGATCACCTGAGGTCAGGGGTTTGAGACCAGCCTGACCAACAAAGTGAAACCCCGTTTCTCCTAAAAATACAAAAATTAGCTGGGTGTGGTGGCGTGCGCCTGTAGTCCCCACTACTTGGGAGGCTGAGACAGGAAAATTGCTTGAACCGGGGACGCAGAGGTTGCAGTGAGCCGAGATCATGCCACTGCACTCTGGCCTGGGCAACAGAGTGAGACTCTGTCTCAAAAAAACAAAAAAACTTGAACAACATACTCCTTAGCAATACAGATTGTTACTGGTTCTTTTACCTTAAGCAGAGTATAAAATATCATCGAGTCACATGATCTCCTGGATTAGCTTGTAACTGAGGTGCTTTTGACCATTGGAAAAGAACAGAAAGAAAGGTTACTACATTGAAAGCCTGTCACATGAGAACTGTGGCTTATGTTCACATTCTAACTTCTTTTTTTTTGAGACTCTCTCCCTCTGTCACTGAGGCTGGAGTGCAGTGGCACGATCTCGGCTCAGTGCAACCCTTGCCTCCTGGGTTCAAGTGATTCTCCTGCCTGAGTCTCCCATGCAGCTGGGATTACAGGCGCATGCCACATTTTTGTACTTCTAGTAGAGACAGGGTTTCATCATATTGGCCAGGCTAGTCTCGAACTCCTGGCCTCAAGTGATCCTCTGGCCTTGGCCTCCCAGAGTGCTGTGATTATAGGCGTGAGCCACAGCACCTGGCCTTTTGGGGAGGTTGAGGTGGATGGATTGCTTGAGGTCAGGAGTTCAAGACCAGCCTGGGCAATATGGTGAAACCTGTCTCTACTAAAAATAGAAAAATTAGCCAGGCATGAGTAGTGCACACCTGTAATCCCAGCTACTCGGGAGGCTGAGGCACGAGAATCGCTTGAACCCTGGAGGCGGAGGTTGCAGTGAGCCAAGATTGCATCACTGCACTCCAGCCTGGGCGACAGAGCAAGACTCAAAAAAAAAAAAAAAAAAAAAAAAAAGGAAAAAAACTATTGGCAATTCTCTTTTTTGGTTATATTATATGGAAAGAGGAAACCGTCTTCAAAGAAAAAATGGCGTGTGCATTGGCTTTGCTTGAATTTTTGCTTGGTTGGTTAGTGGAATTAGAATGAATAGGTTTTAAAGCCATGCATGGTGGCTCATACCTATAATCCCAGCACTTTGGGAGGCCAAGGCGAGAGAATCACCTGAAACCAGGAGTTCAAAACCAGCCTGGGCAACATAGTGAGACCCCTGCCTCTATATATATATATATATATATATATTTTTTTTTTAATTAGCCAAGTGTGGTAGCACGCACCTTTAATCCTAGCTATCAGGAAGCTGAGCAGGAGGATTGCTTGAGCCCAGGAGGTCAAGGATGCAGTGAGCTATGATTACGCCACTGCATTCCAGCCTAGGTGACAGAGCAAGACCCTGTCTTAAAAAAAAAAAAAATAGTCCAGGTACAGCGGCTCATGCCTGTAATCCTAGTACTTTGGGAGGCTGATGTGGATGGATCGCTTGAGCTCAGGAGTTCGAGACCAGCCTGGGCAACATGGTGAAACCCCCATCTCTACAAAAAATACAAAAAATTAGCTGGGCGTGGTAGCTCGTGCCTATAGTCCCAGCTACCTAGAGGGCTGAGGTGGGAGGATTGCTTGAGCCCAGGAGGCGGAGGTTGGCAGTGAGTCTTGTTGGTGCCACTGTACTCCAGCCTGGGTGACAGTGAGAACCTGTCTCAAAAAAAAAAAAAAAAAGATTCTAGATTTTGAGCAAATAAAATTGAGTACAAATGTTTTCTGACAGTATTATTGAATGGTTTTGCGTATTATTCCTTGAAATAATTGACCTGTGGAATTGTCAAGAGTTGCATTTCCATTTTAATATTATTTTTCCAATGCAACAGTCATAAACAAATAATTAACAATTTTTTGGTACGAATAAATTATTGAAGGCAAGAGCTAGAATCTCTAACTGCATGTTAGATATCTGTATATTAATTAGAGGACTTGCTTCAAATGATGGACACAATATGTGTTAGAGATACGAATGGGGATGCTTCAGTAACAACTATTCTGAGCAACTAAATTATGCAAAAGCTTTAGAATAAATTGGCTGGGTGCAGTGGCTCATGCCTGTAATCCCAGGCAGGCAGATCACTTGAAGCCAGGAGTTTGAGACCAGCCTGGAAACATGCCAAAACCCCATCTCTGCTAAAAACAGAAAAATTAGCTGGGCATGGTGCTGCATGCCCATAGTCCCAGCTACTCGGGAGGCTGAGGCAGGAGAATCACTTGAACTCAGGAGGCGGAGGTTGCCATGAGCCAAGATCATGCTATTGCACTCCAGAGCGAGACTCCATCTCAAAAAAAAAAAAAAACACATCTTATAGAATAAGTCGAGCAAACGTCAACATGGTAAGGAAGTCCTGAAAAGGAAGGAAGGAAATATAGAACATTTAGCTACCAGTCTTTTTCTTTAGTAGCAGGGAGCAGTCTTCCAAATCTATCTTTCATGATTGAAGAAAGGATATGGAAGTTCTCAACACTGAATAAGGCCCAGGCTTAATAAGAACTACTGTTGTTCCAAACAGGTTCCCAGCAACATTTAGCTGAATTTCATTAGCAATTTTAGAATCCAGTCTGCCAGATGCTTGGTGCTTATTATGGCATATTTCCATTCAAGAAAGCCTTGAGAGAAGCTTAGTACCCTGAGGTATTGGAGTGAGCAAGGTAATAGAGAGTCTGCATGAGCCTTTCATCACTCTCTGGGAGGACTCATTGCCTGCCGTTCTGGCATCTAAAAACCATTACCTCACACCACAGGTACTTTTGAACCTCTTGGCCACACATACGTACTGGGACCATTGTTTAGCTCAGAAACAGATGGAAAACTTTAGCTTAAGTTTCTGTGTTAAAAGTTGTGTTACAATAGATTGTTGTTTTTAATTGTAAAAAATGCCTATGTTGTTATCCTTATACCTTAACCTACTTTCCACTTTGAACTCGTCCCACCTTCTCCATTTATTTTGTGATGCCAACATTTCACTTTTTATTACGAAAACTTTCAGATATATAGAAAAGTTGAAAGGATGGTACAATGACAGTGTATTTGCTGTGTGTGTGTATAATATTTTGGTGGAACCATTTGGAATTTGCAGATGTAGACGACATGTCACCCCTAAATGCTTTAGCATAAATAACCTAAAAATAGGTCATTCTTCTATGAAACTATAATGCCATTATATAATTTATTTACTTTTTTGATGTGCTTTTAATAAGAAATTTACTATTAAATTTTGACATTTATTTTTGTATTTTAAAGATGTAAACATTTTAATGGAAAATTATAAATGCTGATCAACCTTTCCTCTGAGAAATATATCAGCAGCAGATTCTCTTGTTTAACCCTGGGCTGACATCATAGGACCTTTCACTAGATGTTGTCAATAGATGGCAACATGACAAACAACAAACAAAAAGAAACAGAAGTTCTTACTGCTTTTCATTGTTTTTTGGCATGAAGACATAAGCTAATATATGTATTTTAATTTTAATTTTTGTGGGTACATGGTAGATGGATATATTATAACTAGTTTTTTTTTTTAATGGAGGGGTTATATGGTTGTCCATGCACTGTCCTATGAATTTCTTGTGATCACCACTGAGTTAATCAAAAAACAAAGTTTATTTAAATGAACACTAGTCATTCTCACAGGGAAAAAAAAAATGCTATCAGAATGTACTAGCACAAATTGCCACAAAAAAGTCTGATTGTGGTGATGCAGACCTTGCTAAAAGTGTCATCTGACGTTCTACTTCTCATGATAAAGATTGTAAGCTGCAAAAGGCTTCCTTGTTTGCTGTAGTCTTTTAATAAATATTTTACAAGCTTTGTCAGAGACAAAGGATTTGTCATCTGATGGACACAGTGTCTGCATCTTAAGGTGATTTGGCAACAGAAGAGAGGTAATGTCAAACTGTAGGCCTGGCAGCTCCTGTCTCAGTTGTGCTTTTGTTTTGTCTTTTAGGTATTCCAATGCTGCTAGAGTTCTTGGAGCAAAATATTGCCAAGGTTTGGGAAATGCTTTCTTAGCAAAGTATTGCTACCCCACAATAATTGTATCTTCTCTCCAGTTTGATGCTTTTGGATTAATGTGCCAACCAAATTTGTTTAGTTACAAGTCTGTTTATTAACATCATGCATAACGATTATCAAACCTATGTTCTCTGGCACTTCCATATAAAAGATTTGCTCCTTGAGGAAATGACCCTGCCTTAGACATTTTTGTATGTCTCACACCATAGTCTCCACATTAACTACTTTGTGCTAACATAACTATGTATTGAGCTAAATTGAATTAGAGTGAGAGAGAAAGAGAGTGTGTGTCTGTGTGTGTGTGTGTGTGTGTGTGTGTGTGTGTATGATTACAACCAGAAACAAGAGTGGAACTTTTATTTACCGTGTAGTTATATTCCCCTTCAAAAGGAGAAATCAGAATGAACTCCAAATTTGAAGAAAGTTGGAACATTACATGTTTGTGCAAGTATTAAAATTCTAGATTTTTT
Organism: Nomascus leucogenys; assembly: GCF_006542625.1. Lineage (NCBI taxonomy): Eukaryota > Metazoa > Chordata > Mammalia > Primates > Hylobatidae > Nomascus > Nomascus leucogenys. The sequence goes on along the minus strand of NC_044388.1, from coordinate 2,630,523 downwards.
TTCTTTTTGCCACCACAAAGCAAAACCGATATGGTAAGGAAAATTATTTTCATCCAGAGGTTGAATACTAGGGTACTACTATCTCCTTATACATTGAAGGCTGTGGGCTCTTTTATAACAACATGGAAAAGCTTTATGTGCCTATAAACCATTTACATTTGCAGTGGAAAAAAATCTAATTGCCTATTTAATGTTCTTTTTCTGTAAAAAGCCTACCAGAAATCTGTAATTCCATCCTTCCTCATTACTAGTATATGTTTCTCAGAAACTAGCACACTATATGTCTATCTTTTGACTACTTTGCATTCTAAGTACTAAAATGTAAGTGGACTTGGTGCAACCATGGTCAGCTGTTGAAGATATACAAGTCCTAATCATGGATAAACTTACTATGCCCTAGTGGGGATATTGCTTGGTAAAAACTAATTAGATGCAAAGCCATCAAATTTTATAGACCAAAATATAAATATAAAAAGTATGAGTACAGGCCGGGCACGGTGGCTCATGCCTGTAATCCCAGCACTTTGGGAGGCCGAGGCGGGCGGATCACCAGGTCAGGAGATCGAGACCATCCTGGCTGACACGGTGAAACCCCGTCTCTGCTAAAAATACAAAAAAAAATAGCTGGGCGTGGTGGCGGGCGCCTGTACTGTAGTCCGAGCTACTCGGGAGGCTGAGGCAGGAGAATGGCGTGAACCCGGGAGGCAGAGCTTGCAGTGAGCCAAGATCGCGCCACTGCACTCCAGCCTAGGAGACAGCGAGACTCCGTCTCAAAAAAAAAAAATGTATGTGAGTACATACATGGTTAAGTAAGTAATTTCCACACGGACTTTTGCTTTAGCACAGCTTACTAAAAAATGTGTTTTGTAGCTTGCTACTGCCATCTGCTGGTTCTCAACTCTTAGACTTCTAGCGATTGGTGTACTGCAATGTACCAATATTGCAATATAAAAGGGAATTGGGTCTATTTATTTTATTTATCGGAAAATCTTAAAATATTCTTTGTTGTGAGTAAGACATCAGAATTTTTATGTGGTCCATGCAATATTATTTTTTAGTATGCTTTTAGCAAACAAACTCACCGGTCTTTCTCTACTATTAATAATGTGCTAATTTTGTATTTGAGTGTCTGATCAAACCTTTTATTCCTTTGTCATCTTTTCCTAGTTTAATGGATCGAGAAGTGGCATTGCTTGCTGAAATGGACAAAGTGAAAGCTGAAGCGAGTAAGATGATTGATCTTTAATTAAAGCTATTACCTTCATAAATAGTAGATACCTACTTCCCAACCCTTATAACAAAAGTTCCATGTAAATACCATAATAAGAGTTTATATATTTAAATAATCTTAAACAGTTGCACTGTACTGGCATATGAATCCTTTCGGTGAAGTAACTTTAAAGAGCCTGTTTTAAAAGTATTTCCAAATCTTAATATTTTGAATGCAGAGTTCAGTGTATAAGAGACTATATCATGGTATCTGCCACCAGTTTTTTATTTTATTTTGTTTCTTCCTCCAGTGTTTAAGCAATTCCACTGGGATTTTTTCTACTCGGAAAAAAACCTTTAGCGTAATCAGAGAAGACTTCGTTAGGTTGCCTGCGATTGAATGTATATACTCCTATCATTACCTATCTCAGAACTTTCTTTGCTTTCTCAGTTTATAGAACAGTCTTCACTCAGTGTCTGTTATCAATGGGTAGGGGAAAAGTTAGAGAATTGAGGGTTCAAGATACCAGGTTTCTTGAAAGCTTACTAAAATAGATTCTGGAGGAATGAAGTCTAACTTTGGTGATTTGTGGGGTTTATACAGAAAAAAACAGATACCTATTTTTTGATTATTTCTGTTAAGTGTTAGGTTAAACATACACAGCTACATGAAGACAAGGGAATACCAACTGCAGCTTGTACAATGGCATTGATTTGAGGCATTTTGGTGGCAGGTTTTATCTTCCTGCATTGAATGTCAGATTTATTATTAGGAAGGTTGTTTATTTTAACCCACCCTCAAACTGGTAAGAATAGAAATGCTGGGCTAGGTCGAGATCATGACTCACAGTTAAATCACTTGTGTGTGTGGTCATGGGCCAGAGGATGCAGCTTTGAAGCACTGAAATGACTTCAGCTTTGGTCCATTTTAACTTCAAAATTTGAGAATGTAGCAGAGATGCCTTCCACTGTTTTTCAGAGGTGAGATTTCGTTACATTGAGCAATATATTTTGAGTTTCTAAATTGGACATTTCAGTCCATTATTTGTATATTCTCTTTTTGAAAATGGAAATGCAGATAAACTAAAACCACTAAGAAGACATGTTTCTTACTTTTGAGAAGAAGGTCCTTTTAGGCCAGGCATGGTGGCTCACGCATGTAATCCCAGCACTTTGGGCAGATCACCTGAGCCCAGGAGTTTGAGACCAGCCTAGGCAACATAGTGAAACCTCGTCTCTACAAAAAATAAGAAATAAGGCTGGGCACAGTGGCTCATGCCTGTAATTCCAGCACTTTGGGAGGCTGAGGCGGGCAGATCACGAGGTCAGGAGATCGAGGCCATCCTGGCCAACATGATAAAACCCCGTCTCTACTAAAAATACAAAAATTAGCTGGGCATGGTGGCACACGCCTGTAGTCCCAGCTACTCAGGAGGCTGAGGCAGGAGAATCGCTTGAACCCAGGAGGTGGAGGTTGCAGTAAGCCAAGATCGCACCACTGCACTTCAGCCTGGCGACAGAGCAAGACTCCGTCTCAAAAAATATATATATGTATTAATCAGGCATGGGGTCATGTGCTACATGTAGTCCTAGTAGTATACTTGAGAGGCTGAGGTGGGAGGATCACTTGAGCCTAGGAGGTCGAGGCTGCAGTGAGCTGTGATTGCACCACTGTACTCCAGCTTGGGCGATAGAGCAAGATCCTGTCTTGAAATAAAAAAAAAAGAACGTGCTTTTAAAAATATTAATACATCTTTTATATTAATAGAAAATTTTGGCCGGGTACAGTGGCTCACGCCTGTAATCCCAGCACTCTGGGAGGCCGAGGCGGGCTGATCACGAGGTCAAGCGATTGAGACCATCCTGGCTGACATGGTGAAACCCCGTCTCTACTAAAAATACAAAAATTAGCTGGGCATGGTGGTATGCGCCTGTGGTCCCAGCTATTCGGGAGGCTGAGGCGGGAGAATCACTTGAACCCGGGGGGCAGAGGTTGTAGTGAGCCAAGATTGTGCCACTGCACTCCAGCCTGGCGACAGAGCAAGACTCCATCTCGAGACTAAAAAAAAAAAAAGAAAAAGAAAATTTCAAATAGCAAGGCTAATGTAACAAATTCCCATCACTCATCTTCAGCCAATTATCAATTTGTGGCCAATCTTATTTTATCAAATTCAGAGCTCAGAGTTTTACTTAACTTCATCAGTTTTATATCTTTAGCTCTTTTCTCCCTGAAAATCCTGGTTCTCAATGACATAATTACTCATTTACCAATGCTATCAAGAGTTGCTTTTTGTTTTTTACATATTATAATTTTATCAAGTAACTGATAGGTTTGTAGTATTTCAGTCTTTTCCAGTGTTGTATAATTAGGTCCTATGAGTTATCTGTTATGTGTAGAAAGCTTTTTATTCACCTCATTTTCGCCATTTTGAGAGCTATAATTTTGTCATAGAATCACTGAATGCTAGAGCTGAGAGAAACTGAAGTTGATACAAATGGCAAATAGGTTTTATCTTGGAACCTAAACCAATAAATCATGTGTAACTGTTGGGCTTTGGTGTTAAGAAACTTTTGTAGGCGTGCTCCTGACTCCTGAGAAAGTGGGCCCTGACTGATTAGTGTGACTTGGGTCTAGGCAGCTCGTGTGCATCTCTGTGGCAGTTGGGCTGAGTAAACTTGCTAAATACATCCAGCTCTCTGTAATACCTGGTGTAACTCTTTAAAACTTCTGTTTTTTTCTGACATGAATTTGGCTAATCCCTCAGTATGTTACAGGATTCTATGCATATCAGTTAGGGATTGAGTTTGACTACATGGAACAGAGTGGCCTAAATAAATGTGAGTGTCCTTTTTTCTCAGAAAATGAAAAGTACAGAGGTAAGCAACCCAGGGCTGGCAGGACATTTCCCAGATGACATTAGGAACCCGGGTTCTTCTATCCTTCTGCCCAGCCATTCTGAGAGTATGTTTATGGTCAAAAGACAACTCCCTAGGCTCCGGTCAAGAAGGAGTAAAACGTTACATGCGAAGACTCCTTTAAAACACTTTCCTGTGAAGCCTGCCCTTTGAGTTCTGCTTAGATCTCAATGGGGAAACTATATCACATGACCATTTCATGTGTAGCAAAGCCAGAAAATACAGATTTTTTTAACCCAATTATGTTGGTACCCAACAACATTGGATTTCTGATAGCCCTGAATGTTCCTGAATATAGTTGGGAAGACTGTGTTCCATCAACTAATGGTCTTTGCTACAGTCCTCCCCTACCCAGTATCCCTCTTTTTTCCAAAATGAGAATATGTTCACCACCTCCTCAATAGCAATACCTCCAAAGTCTCATCTAGTTAGTTAATATTCAGCTGAAAGGCCAGGTCTTCAGAGTGATTTCAGATCTTCATAAATTAAAAGAAAGGCGAAATGCCTCCGTCTCCAATATTACATAGTTGGAGAAAGAAAAGGATAATTATAGTAAAAATTCCCACTTGGAAAAGCAATGATCAAATCTTGCTGGACGGGAAGGAATAGCAGAGTCCCTTCCCTGGTAGTAGAGAAAATTCGTTGGCTAGTTTATCTGCTTCCTGGGAGGATTTCTTTGGTTTAGTTTCCACTGTAGCCCCTGTCTCTCTGGGAGATTTTTATTGCATGTTCTCTGCCATGACCGTATCCAAGTTATATATCAGAAAGCATGCCAGAGAAGGTGGTTCTTAAAAGGGTGTAACAATCTAAATACCCATCACTAGGGAACTCGGTAAATAATTGTGGTATATCTACATACTGGGTGGCTGTTAAACAGAATGAAGGTGATCCAGATGTATTAATGAGGAATAAATTTAAAGATATATTCAGTAAAAATAGCTAAGGTAAAAGAAAGACCATGTGTATGATATACTTCCATTTGTGAGAAGGGAAAAAGGAGAATTATATATGTATGCATGTTGTATGTACATACACAATATTTGGAAGTGTACGTAAGAAATGGTGAACAGTGGTTTCCCCTGGAGAGGAGACCACAAAATCAGAATTAAGAGAGATGCTCTTTTCATTTTATTTTATACCCAGCTTACTCTAGATGAATTTTTTTTTTTTTTTTTTGAGAAGGAGTCTCGCTCTTTCACCCAGGCTGGAGTGCAGTGGCGCAATCTCGGCTTACTGCAGGCTCCGCCCCCCGGGGTTCATGCCATTCTCCTGCCTCAGCCTCCCGCGTAGCTGGGACTACAGGCGCCCGCCACCTTGCCCGGCTAATTTTTTGTATTTTTAGTAGAGACGAGGTTTCACTGTGTTAGCCAGGATGGTCTCGATCTCCTGACCTCGTGATCCGCCTGCCTCGGCCTCCCAAAGTGCTGGGATCACAGGTGTGAGCCACCACGCCCGGCCTAGATGAATATTTTTTATTATGTGTACATATTTCCTTTTTAATTTATATGCATCTTGATACAATTTTTTTGACTGGAAGGAGAAATAACAATGATTTTTGAGTGTTTGTGATTTATAAAAAATGTTTACCACTTAACTGCCTTCAGAGACCCAATGGAAGGTAGAGACCAGACTTTTGATATTTTCATTTTCTGGGTGGATAGGCAGCTAAGCCTTTGGCTGACCAAATACCTACTGCAAGGCTTATATTTCTAGTTCTTCTTTATCCTATTTAGCAGCAACATAAGGTTCACACTCACTTTTCCTCTACAGTGGAAATTTTGCTCAGCCGACAAAAGAAGGCTGAACTTCTAAAGAAGATGACTCATGTGGCTGTTCAAATGTCAGAGCAGCAATTGGTTGAGCTCAGAGCTGATATCAAGGTAAAACTTCTTTCTGCTTTCTGCCTTTCTTCTTATCCTCAGGGGCTAAAGTAAGAAATTTTCATAATTCATGGCCATATCTAATATATTAAACTCATGATCTTCCTTTCCCAAACCTGGCCCTCTTCCAGGTCCCTTTCTCTGTAAGTGGTATTGTCATCTACCCAGTTGTCCCAGCTGGAAACCTTAGGAAATTTCTCCATTTCCCACCTTAAATCTATCAGCACACCTCGTCCATTTGACTAAATCCCAGATCTGACCTTATCTCTTCATCTCCACCACCACCATCATGATCAGGTTACCACCATCTCTTGCCTGGACTTCTGTAAGAGCCTCTTAACTGATTCTGTTCATCCATTCTGTCTCTGCCCCACCCACCCCACTCTCCATGTATGTTCCCCACACTACAGCAGTCTGCTTCAAACTTTCTGTTGCTTTTAGGATGAATGCTATAATCCTTAATCTGGTCTGAAGGACTGTGCAGTCTTGCTCTGCCATTACCCTCAGTTCATACCATCCTCCCGGTCCTCTGCCCTCAAGCAGAGGCTGGAGGCTTCTACACTCCACAGACACACCTGCTTTTCCATCTGTCCAAATGCTCTTCTCCCTGCCTCCAACTACAGTTACCACTCTTTTTTTTTTTTTTTTTTTTTTTTTTGAGACCAAGTCTCGCTCTGTCACCCAGGCTGGAGTGCAATGGCATGCCATCTCGGTTCACTGCATCCTCCACCTCCTAGGTTCAAGCAATTCTCCTGCTTCAGCCTCCCGAGTAGCTGGGATTACAGGCGCCTGCCACCACGCCTGGATAATTTTTTTTTTTTTTTTTTTTTTTTTTTGATTCGGAGTTTCACTCTTGTTGCCCAAGCTGGAGTGCAATAGCACAGTCTCGGCTCACTGCAACCTCTGCCTCCCTGGTTCAAGTGCTTCTCCTGCCTCAGCCTCCCGAGTAGCTAGGATTACAGGCATGCGCCACCATGCCCAGCTAATTTTTGTATTTTTAGTAGAGATGGTGTTTCTCCATGTTGGTCAGGCTGGTCTTGAACTCTCAACCTCAGGTGATCTGCCCGCCTCAGCCTCCCAAAGTGCTAAGATTACAGGCATGAGCCACCACGCCCAGCGGCTAATTTTTATCTTTTTAGTAGAGATGGGGTTTCATGATGTTGGCCAGGCTGGTCTTGAACTCCTGACCTCAGGTGATCTACCCACCTCGGCCTCTCAAAGTGCTGGGATTACAGGCGTGAGCCACCGCGCCCGGCCCAGTTACCACCCTTGACCTCCTCATCCTTCCTGACTTCCCCATCATATCTCCCCATTCTGTGCTTTCAGAGCATAGTTATGATTTTATGTGCATTGGTTAATTTGTCTCCCCCACTAGATAGTGAACTTCGCAGTGGTAGGCAGGAGCTCCTGTCTCTCCAAGTGCCTAGCACAGCACCTTGGCATGTAGTTGGTCTTCTGTAAATAGTTGGTTGATCAATTCTGATTTTATAGAGAAAAATTATCTTTGAGATGTTTGTTATAATCTATAACAATTACTTGGGTTCAACATTTATACCTTTTTAATTTTTTTTTTTTTGAGACAGAGTCTCGCTCTGTCATCCAGGCTGAAGTGCAGTGGCCCTGTCGCCACTCACTGCAACCTTGAACCCTCCTGGGTTCAAGCGATTCTCGTGCCTCAGCCTCCCAAATAGCTGGAATTACAGGTGTGTGTCACCATGCCCTGCTAAGTTTTGTATTTTTAGTAGAGACAGGGTTTCACCACGTTGGCCTGACCCCAAGTGATGCACTCATCTTGGCCTCCCAAAGTGCTGGGATTACAGGCATGAGCCACCACGCCTGGCCAAATTCTTATATAAAGAACAGTGTTTCTGAGACTAAGCATGTGAACCTGAGGGAAATTGGGATATTCATGGGTAGTTGTGGTCATTGGCATTCTAAATAATTGCTTATAAACTGCAAGCCGTAACAAAGGGAGTTGGCCTTCTCCACACCTGTGCCCTTTACCTCTTCTCTTTCTGAACACGTAAGATTTATTGTCACACTGAGAGAACACTTGCTGCAGAGGCTGTACAACAGTCTCTATAAAATAAAAACAGGTGGGCCAGGCCATGCGCAGTGGCTCACGCTTGTAATCCCAGCACTTTGGGAGGCCGAGGCGGGCGGATCACAAGGTCAGGAGATCGAGACCACGGTGAAACCCCGTCTCTACTAAAAAATACAAAAAATTAGCCGGGCGTAGTGGCGGGCGCCTGTAGTCCCAGCTACTCGGAGAGGCTGAGGCAGGAGAATGGCGTGAACCCGGGAGGCGGAACTTGCAGTGAGCCGAGATTGCGCCACTGCACTCCAGCCTGGGCGACAGAGCGAGACTCCGTCTCAAAAAAAATAAATAAATAAAATACAAAAATAAAAACAGGTGGAAGGTCATCCAGGACCTTACAGGGATCCTTGCTATCGTCTGACCCAGTGTTAGACCTGTGGAGTATTGTTGTTCTCTCACTGCCTCCCCTTTAATTCTATTGGGGTGAACTAGCCAAACCATGCAAATGTTCAGTTACTGTTTTCTGTTTAACTAAAACGGTATGATTAAATTTTATAGAAAGGCCTCCTCACATTGATGCTAGTCAGTCTCATTCAACTCTCTGGGAGAAGCCGGAAACCCCTTTGCAATTAGATGAGAATGCTGGCTCTCACAGGCTTCATCTGTTCCTCTTCCCACGTGGCTGAAAAGCTGCTAGAAATATTTCTGCAGGCTGACTAAGGATCTGTTTCTCTCCACTTTTTCAGTGTACTGAAGTGGGTGCTGTGCAATTTAAATGTCTTATTTCCAGATCATTTTATTTCCGTCATTCCTATTATGTCTTTGACTCAACAAACCCTGGAATTTGTTTCAGAATTAATCTCAGACTGCTATTACATGTCTGAAGGCTTTGTAACAAGAGGTTCGTGTGCTTTCCTAAGCCACAACATACTCTGAAGCTTTAGGAATTCAAGGCCGGAAGGTCATTTTTCTCTCTCCTTTCCCTTTCAGAGCTTCTGGTTGCTTCCCGAGAATTCTGATGCGGAGTGGTATTAGCCCACCCCCAGTTAAGAGGAGTGCTCTGAGAGGTTCAGTTCTTCCAAATTATATCTAGGCCTTTCACTTTTCTTTTTTATCTCCTTTTCATCTGAAAAAAAAAAAATGATTCCAGTCTACCTTAGACATTGTTTAATGAAATAGATCCCCAGAAGCACTTTATTCCTGACATGTTTCTAGTCCCATGATTTTTATAGCATGGTTAGTTTTTGACTCAAGGGTTTGGTTACTTCTCAGCTCAGTCTGCTTAAAAGGATTAAATTACTTGCAGCATAAACTTCTCATTTGCAAAGTTGACTTTTCACATGAATGATTTTCCATCTCAAGAAATTGTTCCTACTTCAAGGACTAAGAAATCCTACTTTATTATAAAGAGATGAAGTAGGTTTCCTAAGGAAGTTCGTATTAACACCAAACCATCTATCTAAATGGTATCATTGTAGTACCTTGTAAAGATTTTTGCTGCCTCTGTTTCTATATAAAATGGAAAGACGTGGAGAATAGCCAATAGTAGAAAGATGGCCCTCTACTGTAAATTCTTCCTCCTTTTTTCTTTCTCTATAGTTTCTCTTGATTATATCTAACGGGCTTTAGCCATCATGTAGCATTTCATAAACTTAACAAACTTATCTGTGGGCTCTTGAGAAAATGAATGAATTATTTAATCACCCGGCATTGGTCATGTGATGGCCATTTAATAAACTTTGAAGAATAAAAAGACAATTGAAAATGATTGTTTTATCTGTATAGCAAGTTATAGATCCCATGGATGATGTTTGTCTAACCTGGAGGCCTTTGTTTGTCCTTTCTCCAGCACTTTGTTAGTGAACGTAAATATGATGAGGATCTGGGACGAGTAGCCCGGTTCACCTGTGATGTAGAGACCCTAAAGAAGAGCATTGATTCATTTGGACAAGGTGAGATGGTGAGAGGGTCTGGACACTACAGGTGGTGATTATTAATTAGAGACTGACATGCTGATTGTTTTCACCGCTGATTCCTCATTAGTGCCTCTTGTTTGCTTGTTTATATGAAAAGTAACTCTAGGATGCTTATGAAGTCCATGGGTGCAGATACTTTGAACTCTGAGGACAAGTATTTGCCAGCTCCCTAAATGTGAAAGACTGTTTTTTCATGCCGTATTGAGAGGTGCATGATATGTGGTATAAAGAGCATGGGGCCCTACAGTCAGACCAAGTTTGAATCCCTGCCCCTACAGTAACCTCATTTTACTCCTCTCCAAAGTGGAGATAACAGGCCACGCGCCAAGGCTCATATCTATAATCTCAACAACTGGAAAGGCTGAGGCCAGAGGATCACTTTAGCCCAGGAGTTCAAGACCAGCCTGGGCAACATAGCGAGGTTCCATCTCTTCAAAAAATTAAAAAGAAAAAATTAGCCAGGTGTGGTGGCACATGCCTGTAGTCCTAGCTTACTCAGGAGGTGGGGTGGGGGTGGATGAGAGGGGGAAGATAGCTTGAGCCAGGAGTTTGAGGTTCCAGTGAGCTATGATTGCCACTGCACTCCAACCTGGGCACCAGAGCAAGACTGTGTCTCTAAAAAAATTAATAAATAGGAGAAAACAATACTTGTCTGGCACATAATAGATCCTTAAAGAAAGCATTAAAGGGTAGGGGAGTGCCTGTGAGGTGAGAGTTTCTAGTGACCTGTTCGTCAAACCCTGAACTGAGCCTCTCTGTTCTTTCTGTCTAGTATAAAAGTGAAATATTGCCAGGCGCGGTGGCTCACGCCTGTAATCCCAGCACTTTGGGAGGCTGAGGCGGGTGAATCATGAGGTCAGGGAGATTGAGACCATCCTGGCTAACATGGTGAAACCCCATCTCTACTAAAAAATACAAAAAATTAGCCGAGAGTGGTGGTGGGTGCCTATAGTCCCAGCTAATCGGGAGGCTGAGGCAGGAGAATGGCGTGAACTCGGGAGGCGGAGCTTGCAGTAAGCTGAGATTGTGCCACTGCACTCCAGCCTGGGCGACAGAGCGAGACTCCATCTCAAAACAAAAAGTGAAATATTTAACCTATGGCAACAATTATAAACTCATCATTTTAAGTCCAGCTTAAAGCCAAGAAAAAATCTAGAGAGTAGTTTTAAACCATTGGAATTCTAACACAATTTGAACTGAAAATATTAATATTTTTTTCAGTTAGATGGGTACTTTGAATTTGGGATTAATTTTGCAGAAAGAAATGTGGCAATATACATGTTTGTTGTAAAGATTAGTTCTATTCGTACTTAACTGATCTTGATTATTTATACCTTGTGTCATTCAAAATTCTTTAAAAAGAATTTAGTAAAGATTTTATTTATGTACCTTTTTCTTTCTTTGCAAAGGCTGTACTTTAGAATGTTTCTTGCATAGGAAACTGAACATATGGTCTGTACTATTGTTCCCAGGCTTAGTCAGCTGCTAGAGCCATAGTCAGGAGTTTAGGTAGTACTAGATGCAATCCCAGAAAGTCATTAGTTGGTGGGGAATGGGTAACTTTGATTTTAACTGTTCTCTTGTCTAAGAATTCCTTTACAAAGCAGTGGGGCTTTGGAGGAAGAGGGCAGAAGGGAGATTTTTCTCCCTGTTACCAGTTTTATTGGTTTTTCTTTATTCGAATAGACAGTTCTTTGTCTTAAATTGCTCATTGTGAAATTGAGAAAGTAGAAACCTTACCCATTGTGCCGTTCCATCGTATGATCATATATTCCTCATATTTCTGTTTCAGTGTCTCATCCAAAGAACAGCTATTCAACCAGATCCCGATGTAGCTCAGTTACATCTGTGTCCTTGAGTAGCCCAAGTGATGCCTCTGCTGCTTCCTCTTCCACCTGTGCCTCTCCTCCCAGCCTTACAAGTGCTAACAAGAAAAACTTTGCACCGGGAGAGACTCCTGCAGCCATAGCAAACTCCAGCGGCCAGCCCTACCAGCCACTTCGGGAGGTAACCTAGCTTCTACACTGAGCGTGTTAGGAAGAAAACCCTCCAGATTGTCAAAGCTTAAATGCTGTTAGCTCAGTATATTATCTTCCTCTCTATTCCCATTCCATGCCTGTTTTGAATCCCTCCAACCCAAGTTAGTTCCTGAGAAAGCATTAGATACGTATGTTCCAAACTGCCAGCCAGTTTAGATTTCCTGTTGCCAAGAACTGCTAACTTTCTTGTGTTGGCAGTGATCCCTGCTGTTGTAGATAGTATTGCCTGGTAATTAGTCACACTGGGAGTCGTGCACCCATCTCAAGGTAGACAGGCACCACAAGTGGCAGTTTTACCAGTGTGCATCTGAAAGCAGCAACTCCCTAGAAGCACAATGTGGAATTTACAGGGAAAGAGAGTGACCTGGTGGGGATGGGGGGAAAACACTAGAAAGCTGAGGAGTAATCCATAGGTTCTTCTGTTTGAAGAATAAACGCAAGAGCAATCCAGGCAGTACTGTCGGTAATTCTTCAGAACTGGTATGATGTTTGGAACTGAAGGACAAAAATAAAATCCCATACCATAAGCTTTCCAGATTATAATGCGAGAGATGTGCGGAATGCCACAGCAGCATACTTGAAACTGTAGTTCATGACATTTAGCACAGCAGGCCATAGTGATGTTTACTTTATTATTCCAAATGTTTATTATCTTTACCAGTGGCCTTTTATCTGCAGAGTTCAGACATAATATAATATACTTGTCCAATTGAGGGCTTGTAACAACCCAGAGAATGTTCTTTCTTCCTTATCTTTCTTCTTGCATCCAGCTAAAGAAAAGTAAATTCTTCAGTGGAGAAGAGCCTGGGCATGAAGAGCAGGGAAAGATAGATTAGTTCTGAAGTAGTGGCTAGGTTGGATTGGCTGAGAGAATTCTTTGAGTCTTGAGAGATAACTGAGTCCTAAGCATGGAATACCACAATTCTGCTTTCAGAATACTCCTGTAAAGTGAACAAATGGGGTACCATAATGCTAGAGCACCTTGAACGTTGTATTCTTTTATCTTTAGGTATTGCCAGGGAACAGACGAGGAGGACAGGGCTATAGGCCACAAGGCCAAAAGTCCAATGACCCCATGAACCAAGGGCGGCATGACAGTATGGGTCGTTACAGAAACAGCTCGTGGTATTCATCTGGTTCCAAGTATCAGAGTGCTCCATCTCAGGCACCAGGAAACACCAGTGAAAGAGGCCAGACTCTCTCTGCAGGGACCAGTGGAACTGGAGTCAGCATGGAGCCCAGCCCTCCCATGCCTTCATTCAAAAAGGGGCTCCCCCAGCGCAAACCCAGGACCTCTCAGACTGAAGCCGTGAACTCTTGAGAGAAAATCCAGTTGGCCTCTCTCCTCTATCCACACAATTCAACTTGATAACTGGACTTTAGGAAACTTATAGTTAGATTTAATAACAAAAAGAAGTTTATGCATATCACTTTTTGTGCCATTCTAAGTATTTTTGGTTTCTTGTCTCCTTATTTCCTCTTTACCATTTTTGGAGGGGAAGCTATTTTTTTCCTTGATCTTTCCCAGTGATATGGATTGAATCTGGTTGGTCATTTCCACCAGGAATCAGAGGCAGCTGTTAGCAGGTTTCGGCCTTCCAGTTGACCCCTCCACTGTCCAGGCTGTCTCAGGAGGAGGTGAATCAGAGCTAGTCTGTCACCTTTCCAATCTAAGCAGAAGCCACAGGTGCCTGACAGTTTCCCTTCAAACAACTATTTGACCAGTAGAGGCAATGAGGGGATTGTATACTGCACTGGATTTGCCAGAGAAGGGAAAGTTTAATTAGTGAAAAGGAAAGAACACTAGGAAACATTTGAGAACGTGCCTCTATCCCAGAATATGCTGGAGATTTAACACTCAAATCAGTGTTTAGTCTTCTGCTTGGCACCATAGCTTAACCTGCAGTTTCTTCGAAATGTCCAATGCCTTGTTTCCTATTACCTCAGATTGCAAACCAGTCTAGGGAAGTCTATGAGAAAGTAGCATTTAATTAAAGTTTTTATTAAAAAAAAAAAAAAAAAGGTCGGGCGTGGTGGCTCACGCCTGTAATCCCAGCACTTTGGGAGGCCGAGGCGGCTGGATCACTAGGTCAAGAGTTCAAGACCAGCCTGGCCAACATGGTGAAACTCCGTCTCTACTAAAAATACAAAAATTAGCTGGGCATGGTGGCGTGCGCCTGTAATCTCAGCTACTCAGGAGGCTGAGGCAGGAGAATCGCTTGAACCCAGGAGGCAGATGCTGCAGTGAGCTGAGATTGTGCCACTGCACTCCAGCCTGGGAGACAGAGCAAGACTCAGTATCAAAAAAAAAAGCATTTTTCTGTTTTAATGTTTGGAGACTTTTTTTTTTTGTTCTCTCCCTTTCCTGAACCCTATTCTGATCCTGAACCAAATTTATAGCAATATAATTAGTGTTAATCTAAGGCATTACTCATCAAAAAATTGCTGCAATCTTTATAGTTGAATAAATAAAAACAGCTGCATAAATATTCCCACTTTTGTTTCATAGCAGCAAGTGGTTTCATTTCATTATGTTTTTCTTTGGGCCTCATGGGGGTAGAAGTCACTCAGCTTGTTCCAGGATTAAATGAGGATATCTGATTCCCAAGTCATTTGTCTGCCACCAGTGTGTAGCTTCAGAACCAAATTAAAATGTGAAAGCCAGGAAGAGCAAATGCAGTTGTTCCTAGTGAGAAAGGATCATAGGATAGGGAATGGTGACTTTCCAAAGGAGAACTTAACCACTTTAGGAAAACCACAGCTCTCCAGGCTCCCCCAGGTAACCAAAGGTTATAATGGCACTTCTCTCCCCAACTCCCTGTCTCTTGACTGAGTATTGAACGTAACCGTATAATTGAGTTCCTGCGTGTAGCAGGTGGCATGGGTACCAGACCCTTCCACCCTGCACTCACCCCCAGCATCTGTGATTTAATCACAGCAGAGCTTTTCTTTCTCTGACATGTGTTCTCCCAAGTCTGAAGCCCAGACTGTAAGTGGCAGCCATGCAGAACGTAGCTGCCTCAGGGCTTCCCTTGCCTCCTTGGCTGAATGAAGCTGAGCTGCCAGGGTTCAGGCTGGTTGAACACATTCAGAGAGAGAGAGAGTGTGTATCTGTCGGTCTTTCAGTAAAGAAAACAGTAGTCAAGGAGTTCTGGGAAAGCAATTTTCCAAGAGCACCTCATTTTGGGGAATTTGTCCAACGACACCAACAGCCTGCTGGGTGTCAGGAAAAAGCCCTGCATTTCTGATTAATTGCTTACCTATACTTCATCAGAGATTGAAGTGACCTTGAGGGATTATGAGTTCTGTCCCTGTATCCAGGCAAGACCGTACTTAACCACCCAGACAGATGGGACAAGGCATGTTTATCAAAAATGCCTTGAAGTTGAAATTAAAATCTCCTTATAGAAAAATATTTGAAAATTTTTCATGACCACAAAAAGTTTGAAAATTATGAATTAAAAATTTTTTGTTACGAAAGTAGTATTTAAAATATCAGTACAGAAATATAAAAGGAAAAAAAGTTATCCATCTTTCCACTTCTCAGGGGTAATGATTGTTAATTTGGCATATATCCTTCTACACCTTTTTTCTTTCTAGAAATGGGGTCTCACTGTGTTGCCCAGGCTGGAGTGCAGTAGCTATTTACGGATATGATTAGAAGAGACTCTTGGGCTTAAGCAATCCTCCTGCCTCAGCCTCCTGAGTAGCTGGACTACAGTTGTGCACAATCACTCCTGGTTAGACTGTTTTTAAAGCATGTATGTGCATATACACATGGGTATGTGGGTTTTTAATTTTTTTTATACAAAGATCATACTGGGCTGGGTGCGGTGGCTCACGCCTGTAATCCCAGCACTTTGGGAGGCTGAGGTGGTGGATCACCTGAGGTCAGGAGTTCAAGACCAGTCTGACCAACATGGAGAAACCCCATCTCTACTAAAAATACAAAATTAGCTGGATGTGGTGGTGCATGCCTGTAATCCCAACTACTCAGGGGGCTGAGGCACAAGAATCACGTGAACCTCGGAGGCAGAGCTTGTGGTGAGCCGAGATCACGCCATTGCACAGCAGCCTGGGCAACAAGAGCAAAACTCTGTCTCGGCCGGGCATGGTAGCTCATGCCTGTAATCCCAGCACTTTGGGAGGCCAAGGCAGGCAAATCACGAGGTCAGGAGATCGAGACCATCCTGGCCAACATGATGAAAACCTGTCTCTACTAAAAATAGAAAAATTAGCTGGGTGTGGTGGCTGGTGCCACCACCTGTAATCCCAGCTACTCAGGAGGCTGAGGCAGGAGAATCACTTGAACCAGGAGTCGGAGGTTGCAGTGAGCCGAGATTGCACCACTGCACTCCAGCCTGGGCTACAGAGCGAGATTCCATCTCACAAAAAAAAAAGGTGGGGGGGACCGGGTGCGGTGGCTCACGCCTGTAATCCCAGCACTTTGGGAGGCTGAAGCCAGCAGATCACCTGAGGTCAGGAGTTTCAGACCAGCTTGGCCAACATGCTGAAACCCCGTCTCCACTAAAAATACAAAAAAAATTAGCCGGGCATGGTGGCGGGCGCCTGTAATCCCAGCTACTCGGGAGGCTGAAGCATCTCTTGAACCCGGGAGGCAGAGGTTGCGGTGAGCTGAGATCACGCCACTGCACTCCAGCCTGGACAACAGAGTGAGACTCGGTCTCAGAACGAAAACAAACACAAAAAAGGGTACATAGTAGAAATTTAAAAGTTTTCTCTACCTTGTCCCACTCGCCCGAAGAAATCACTGGTAAGTTTCTTACATGTCTTTCCAGCAACTTTCTAAACCCAAACATGGAAGTATCTTTTCTTCTTTCTGTTGCATAAATGGGATTCATACTGTGCATACCCTTATACAAGTTGCTTTTTTCACTTGTCCTCACTTTTTGTAACTCATTTTTTTGTTTTGTTTTAAGAAAAATCAAGTATATTTCTACTTACTGACATGGATGGAGGTCTACGAGGTATAGACCTCTGTTCTGTGGCTGCATAGTATTCCATTATAGAAGTTTGTTGTTATTAGTTTAACCAGTCCCTAATGATGGTTTTCAGTTTTTTGCTATTACAAATATTGCTGCAATGTGCATTCCATAATGCATATATCATTCCTCACTTGTGAGAATATCCCTGTAGGATAAATTCCTAGGAGTGGAATTACTGGGTCATATAGTTATTGATAGAGTATTATTTTGATAAAGTTGCACGGATTCACACATGCAACTTATTTATTTAGAGATATGGACTCTGTCGCCCAGGCTGGACTGCAGTGGTGGGATCATAGCTCACTGCAGCCTCAAACTCCTGGGCTCAAGGGATCCTCCTGCCTCAGCCTTCCAAGTAGCTGGGACTACAGGTGCATGCCACCACACCTGTCTAATTTTTTATTTTTATTTTTTGTAGAGATACGGTCTTGCTTTGTTGCCTAGGCTGGTCTCAAACTCTTAGCCTCAAGCAGTCCTCCCACCTTGGCCTGCCAAAGTGCTGGGATTACAGGTGTGAGCCACTACACCCAGCCACCAGGTTTACATTTTCTACCAGTGTTTGGCAATGCTTTGTACAGTTGCTGAGCCAGAAGCTAAGGAGAGAAACAATCCCTGACTTCACATGGCTGATAAACCAGTTGATGCAACTGAGAATACCAATAAATAATACAAGGAAATAGTGTTGCTTGAAAGTGCCATGCTGTCTTCGAGGTGGAGGGAGCACGGCCGAAAGGGCTGGGTCCTATGCTTGAGCCAGAACTGTACCAGCATGTGATCAGGCAGTTGTGCAGTGGTGTATGGAGATAGTGACATTCCATTATATTTCAGAATCCCAAACCAGGGTACAGTCTTGTGAGTATGAATGTATGTATGGGAGGGAATAGGATAAACTAGTTGAAGTTAAGAGTGACCTGAAAATTCGGGATGCATGTCACTCATCTTTGTACTAACCTGTTCTCTTGGAGAAGGTCAGTAGAATAATGTCTTGTTGCTCCTGAAAATTCTACCATCTGACCCAAGAAAATGAGGTTTTGTCTTGCCTGATTTGTAGGGTTCATCCCGCCTTCTGGTCCCATTTGGTGAGGATTGTATCCTTATGGCAGTACATTTCTTGGAAGAAACAGGTATACATGCTGGGAGGCTACCAACTGATACAAGAAACTATTTTATCACTAGTTTAACCAATGAGTTCAAAGTACCGGCCCACAATGCTGGTAGCCAGAACAACATACTAAACATACTATAAAATCAAGTTTCTGGTTGTTGTAGCCACTTGGGCACATTTTCTCTCCGTCATACATTGAGGTACCTACTGTGTGCTAGGCACTCTGCTGAGTTCTGAGCCAGAAACTATTCTAGCTCATTTTTTTTTTCTTTATATTTTTTGAGACAGGGTCTCACTCTGTCACCCAGGCTGGAGTGTAGTGGGGCCATCTCAGTTCACTGCAACCTGTGCCTCCCTGGTTGAAGCAATTCTCTTGTCTCAGCCTCCTGAGTAGCTGGGATTACAGGTGCCTGCCACCACACTCAGCTAATTTTTGTATTTTTGGTAGAGATGGGGTTCCACCATGTTGGCCAGGCTAGTCTCAAACTCCTGACCGCAAGTGATTTGCCTGCCTCAGCCTCCCAAAGTGCTAGGATTACAGGCGTGAGCCACCAGGCCCAGCCCTAGCTCATTCTTCAACCGCTTTGCAGGTAAAGGAAGTAGAGCTCATCCTTAAACCCTTGGGAGCCCCGCCTGTTGGCCAGGCAGTGTGGTAGAGTACAAAGACTCAACTTGGATTTTAATTCTGGCTTCACAGCTTGGTAGCTGTGTGACCGACTGCCCTTGGACAGATAACAGCTTTGAGCCTCCTTCTGAACTGTGAAGTGGGACAATGGCAACGACTTTATGAGACATCTAGCCAGGTGCTACAAAACAGTCCCCTGCGTGTCTAGGCTAACCCATGACAAGTTGAATGTTCACTCCCCATAGCCCCTTTCCTTTTCTGTCTCTCCTGCTTTGTTAAAAAGTATATGAAAGAGGACTTCCCCTATATCCAGCCAGACAGACCTTATTAATCACAAAAATACTAGAAATCCAGCTATCCTATTCCTTCCGTAAATTTTCTTCCTGAGTGCATGCCCCTCCAGCGTGGTGAGCCCTGTGCCCCTCTTGTCTGTCGGCCATACCGATCAGAAAATGCACCCCTACCCAAGTTTCAGAGCTATGTGGGTGTGGCAGGCGGATGCTGATGGAGCTGACCTCAGCTAACACAGTAACCACTGCAGCAGCACACAGGTGAAGCTGGGGCCAGGGTTTCCCAGGGGAAAGTCAGGGAACATTATTTCCATACAGGTGATGAGGGAGTTTTATTACCTACCTTGATACTCAGTTCCAAGGAGGAAACTATCCAAAAAAGATGCTTCTGGGTTAAGAAACTCACCCAGCAGCACAACTGTTCTCCTGCCTGTCCCTTCACTGCTGTCAAAACAGCAGGAACAAATACCACCCACTCCAATTCCTCAGGGAAAAGTCAGGTCTCCTTTTCATGTCTCTTCAACTTAACCGAGTTAGGCTTTCTCTGTAACTCGATTTCAAACACACCTGTTTTCTGGTGCTGCTAGAACACATGGACTGAGAGGATGAGATTTCTCAGGAGACTGGGCACATAGTGCCTCGCCGGCTCCCGCAGGGCTGGCAGCCACCTTCCCTGCGGGGCCTGCAGTTGACTGCAGTGTCTCATCTGGCGTGGAGTCCAGGTGTTGTTGCCAATGGGCATTCACTACAGGTCACTGACCATCTGTCAGAAGTAACCATGCCGTTCCCTTTTCGTAGGCTGTTTACCAAAGGAGAAGACAAAGCGGCCCCGCTGCATGACATAGACCCGAATTGCCGTCATCCTAGTCAAATCTTGGTTCAGACGTGATTCTTTTTCTTACTAGCCGAGCAATATGGGCCAGTTTCTTTATCTGTAAACACAACCGTGTACCTCCCAGGATTCCCTTGTTTCAAAGTTGATTGTGGGCCGGGCGCAGTGGCTCACACCTGTAATCCCAGCACTTTGGGAGGCCGAAGCAGGTGAATCACTTGAGGCCGGGAGTTCAAGGCCAGCCTGGCCAACATGGTGAAACCCCGTCTCTATTACAAATTTAAAAATTAGCTGGGCGTGGTGGCACATGCCTGTAATCCCAGCTACTCGGGAGGCTGAGGCAGGAGAATCACTTGAACCCGGGAGGCGGAGGTTGCAATGAGCCAAGATCGCACCATTCAACTCCAACCTGGGCCACAAGAGCAAGACTCCATCTCAAAAAAAAAAAAAAGTTGATTGTGGTCTGTTCCCACTCTACTCTAGCCAGGGTCTTCCACTAAAAGAAAAGGAATCTCCTAGAATGAGACAGCCAAGGTGTGGTCAAATACTAGAGGCCTCAAAGAATTCCAAAATCTTTTATTTTGGTGGGGAGGGGGAACCCTCAGTCTTCATCCTGAGCTCATTTCCCTGGTCCCAGCACCGAGGGCCAGAGATTTTTCGTTGTTGTTTTTGTTGAGACAGAGTCTGGCTCTGTCGCACGATCTCAGTTTACTGCAACCTCCACCTCCTGGGTTCAAGCAACTCTCCTGCCTCAGCCTCCCGAGTAGCTGGGATTACAGGCATGTGCCACCACGCCCTGTTAATTTTTGTATTTCTAGTAGAGATGGGGTTTCACCACTTTGGGCAGGTTGGTCTTGAACACCTGATCTCAAGTGATCCTCCCGCCTCGGCCTCCCAAAGTGGTGGGATTACAGGGGTGAACCATTGTGCCCAGCCAGGCCAGGGCTTTTAAAAAATAACAACTGGAGGCCGGGCGCGGTGGCTCACGCTTGTAATCCCAGCACTTTGGGAGGCCGAGGCGGGCGGATCATGAGGTCAGGAGATCGAGACCACGGTGAAACCCCGTCTCTACTAAAAATACAAAAAAATTAGCCTGGCGTGGTGGCGGGCGCCTGTAGTCCCAGCTACTCGGAGAGGCTGAGGCAGGAGAATGGTGTGAACCCGGGAGGCGGAGCTTGCAGTGAGCCGAGATTGCGCCACCGCACTCCAGCCTGGGCGACAGAGCGAGACTCCGTCTCAAAAAAAAAAAAATAAATAAAAAATAAAAAACAGCTGGCTAAGGTTCATTTCACAAATCAAAAGACCCGATGCTCTGCAAGACAAAGTACCTTCTGCCCACCCCAGGCCTCCCAGCTGGCCAGTGGCAGAGCTAGATTGGAACCCCAACTAGTCTGACTTGAAAGCCCAAGATTTTCCCACCATACAACACAACCTTAGAAGCGGAGCCTGGCCACGCTGGCTGAGAGCCAGGCTCAGGCCTGGGGACCTCCAGAGAGGAAGGTGGAGAGAGTGGGAAGAGACGGGGAGGTGGGAGGGGCCCCTGGGCTCTGTTCCTCGACAGCCGCCTGTTCCCACTGCCTGAGCACAGTGTCTGACTCCGCCTGCGCCTTGTGGTTGCCGGGTGGGGGGACTTTTTCCATCCTTTGTGTCTTGAGCGGTTTTTTCCTTGCTTTGCGCTTCCCTACTCTATCTCCATGTTCCTTTTTGTAGCTAATACTCCCACAGGCCTCCCACTGCAGCTCCAAAATGCAGCCTCCTGAGTTTCTTCTTGTTGACAGAGGCTTTGAGCATCTCTGAACACGGATCCTCCTCAATATTCCCCTCCCTGTGACTCCCCACCACGGCCAAATGAGTCAAGAGCTGGCGGAAGGGGAGAGGAAAAGGAGTTACAGTGAGGAGGACTATGGTGCCCATCTCCCAGGGCCCTGCTCAGTTTTCAACTCCCCAGTCCCCGTCTTACTGTCTCCTAAATGTGGGTCCCTGCCCTTTGTGCATGTGGGTTGGGGGCTGGAGGAAAGATGGAAGGAAAAGACAGGGAATTAAAAGAATAAAAGAGGACCGGGCAAGGTGGCTCACGCCTGTAATCCCAGCATTTTGGGAGGCCGAGGCAGGTGGATCACTTGAGGTCAGGAGTTCAAGACCAGCCTGGCAACCCTGGTGAAACCTCCTCTCTACTAAAAATACAAAAATTAGCTGGACATGGTGGCAGGCACCTGTAATCACAGCTACTCGGGAGGCTGAGGCAGGAGAATCATTTGAACCCAGGATGCAGATGTTGCAGTGAGCCAAGATCATGCCATTGCCCTCCAGCCTGGGTGACACAGCAAGACTCCGTTCAAAAAAAGGAATAAAAGAAAAAACATAAAAATTAAAAAAAAATAGAAAAAAAAGATAGGGAATTGTGACTAAGAGCTGGGGGAATCCATACAAACAAAAGCCAGGTCTGGCAGGAAGATCTGAGGGACTGAGTAAAGGTGAAGAGAGAGGATAGTGGGCTGGGATCCTGTGCCTGATCACGCTCATCTAAAACAGGCCAGATAAAGGAAAGGGTCAGTGGTGGTACCCCCACCCAGTACACATTCACATGAGTTCTTTGAGGGGCAATGGGGGAAGGGGTTTAAAGGCCCAAACGGGCCTTTGACTTTTCACTCTGCAATAAGAATGGTAATAACATTCCATAAATATTAGTGTATTTTCTTCTCCTGGAAGTGGGAACCAGGGCAGCAAAGGGCGACATGGGCATTGTGCCTGGAGCTGCTGGAGGAGGCAGCGCACCTCAGACTAGGGACTTGACCTCTTTGCCCCAAGTTTTTTGTCCGTGAATTGGCAGCTATGGCTAATAACTAGCTCATAGCGTTATTATGAAGATTAATGGGATAATCCAAGTAAAGCATTTTGCACAGTGCCTGGCACAAAGTTAATGCTCAGTAAGTGTAAGCTGCTGTAATCCTCAGGGGCACCCCACACATTCCATGCATTTTGTTCACCCTAACCCAAGGTGTCTGGTTTGGCTTAATGCCCAAAACCAGCCCCAGCAGGTGAGCTGGAAGCCTGAAAGTCTAAACACGTAGGCCTTACAGGGATAAGTGTAAGGCCACCCAGACATGCTACACAAGCCCAGATGACCAGTCCCCTGAGTGCCCACACAGTTAGGCTAGAGAGAGGCAGACCCAACGACCTAGGGCTGGGAGACTGTCAGGGTTCTAACCCTGGCTGTGTCATTTACCAACTCTGTTACCTTGAGCAAGTTTCTCTCTCCCTCCTCCTCTTCTTCTCCCTCCCCCTCCCCTCCTCCTCCTCCTCCTCTTCTTCTTCTTCTTCTTCTTCTTCTTCTTCTTCTTCTTCTTCTTCTTCTTCTTCTTCTTCTTTTTCTTCTTTTTCTCCTTCTCCTTCTCCTTCTTCTCCTTCACCTTCTCCTTCTTCCTTCTTCCTTCTTCTTCTTTTCTCCTTCCTCCTTTCTCTCTTCTCCTTCTCCTTCTTCTTCCTCTCTCTCTCTCTCTCTCTCTCAGCTCTGGTTCCTCCTTTGTGAAATGGAGCATAAGGAGCCCCCACCCTGGCTGTTTCACAGGGCTCCTAGGAGACTCAAAATCAGACAACAAACATTTACACGTTGCAGGTGTCACACACTGTTCTAGGCCCTCTACACATACTCACTCATTGAATCCTCATTACGACCCTCTGATGTTATTATTAGCATCCTCATTTTACAGATGAGAAAACTGAGTCAGAGAAGGGTTAATAACTTGCCTTTAAAAATCACGTAGACAGGCTGGGTGTGGTGGCTCACGCCTGTAATCTCAACACTTTGGGAGGCTGAGGCGGACAGATCACCTGAGGTCATGAGTTCGAGATGAGCCTGGCCAACATGGTGAAACCCAATCTCTACTAAAAATACAAAAATTAGCCGGGCGTGGTGGCGCACGCCTGTAGTCCCAACTACTTGGGAGGCTGAGGCAGGAGAATTGCTTGAACTTGGTAGGCATAGGTTGCAGTGAGCAGAGATAGCTCCAGTGCACTCCAGCCTGGGCGACAGAGGGAGACTCCGTCTCAAAAAAAAAAAAAAAAAAAATCACACAGACCAAAATTAAAAAAAAAAAATTTTAATCACAGGGACAGCAAGTGGCAGACCTGGTTCCCAAGTGGGTGGGTGATTTCAACTGTGGCCTTACTCTGTCTCAGAGTGAACTGACTCCTAAAATGTCCTTCTTTTTAGTAGACAGCTGGACCGCCGCCTGGAGAGGAAGCCTTGAACGGCTGGGGGAGGGGATTACTTTACAGCCAGGATCCATCCACAGCTGGGGATGAGATGGGAGTAGGATCTCCCGACTCCTTAGGGTCACTCCTCAGGGTCACTCCTCGTCCTGGGGACCAGATTCCAGGCTTCACAGGACTGGAGAAGGGGGAGCGCGTCCTCCCTTCCCAAAGTGCCAGCTCATTTAGATACAGGTGCCTGGGGCTTTGGCTCTCGTCGTTGACGAGGGGTAGCATCTTTCCGATGCTGGTGACTGTGAGTGCGTCTCGAGGGATGGGGGTGCTGAGCCTACCGCTTCGCTCGTTAGGGAACAAATTTCTGTTTTGGCCCTGGCGGCTCCTCTGGGCGCGGGCGGCAGCCGCGCTCGCTGGCAAATCGTGGGAGGGAGGAGGAGCGGCGCTGGCAGGCAAGTCCGGGGGACCGTCGCAGCGCGGGAGGCCAAGAAGAGACGGCCGCCCCGGGCCCGGTTCCGCCCCGCCGGGAGGGGGCCCCCTGCAGCCGCCCCCGGGCAACTCCCCGCGCGGCGCCGCGCGGAGCTCTCCAGGACTGAGCTGCGTGAGGCGCGGGGCTCGGCCTTCCTCGCTCCCCTGGTGCCAGGACCCGCACGCACAAGGTTCGGAAGTTTTTTCGCAGTGTCTGACCCCTGCCGGTCCCCTGTATTTACCACCTGACCCTCTTGCGCGCTTAGGAGAGGCAAGAGGTGACAAATGCCAGAGGGAAATGGAGGGGCAGGAAAAAGGGTCTGGCGCTCCCCTCCCCACCACACACCCTTTCCACCCACGGGGTCACACGGAGGACGTCTGACCCTTACTCTTAGGGCTACCCACCCTCTGGTTTCCCAGCAGCTCCTGCTTGCGGGGACACCTCATAGGAGCAGCTGGATCCATTTTCCAGAGGGTCAAGTTGAGGATGAGAAAGTTTCGAGGGCCGGGCAGCTGTGCGCGCAGAACCCCCGCCCCATCTGCTTTTAGATTTCCCGGGTGCGGCTGGAGCCCCTCTAGAGCGCCGGCCTCCGCTGGCCGCAGGGCCTTCACCTGCGCCTGTCGCCCTGTCCCCTGTCCCCACTGCATTTTCCTCGGGGACAGCATCTTCCATAGCATGCGTCCCCTGCCCCCCACGCCCGGAGCCCCCCTCCCATTCCGCCGGGGGAGGAGAGGCTGCTAGGAGGCTCTCGGAGAGTCCCCGGGCTGCAGAGAAAGACGCCTCCCCTCTGCGGCTGAGGCCGAGTGAGCCGGAGGGGGCCGGCCGCTCGCCAGTGGTTCTCCGAGGGACGGGCGGGGAGACCCGCGGGGTGGGATCAGGGCGGCCGCCACCTCCCCGCCCCCGCCGAGGTCCCGAAGGGAGGGGAGCCCTCGGCGGGAGGCCTGTCCCTTTAAGGAGGCGGCGCTGGCTGGGTGTGCCCCGTCTCCATGGTTACCCCGGTGCAGGCGGCGGGCGCGGGAGGGAGGGAGGGAGGCTGCAGCTTCTCCCCGACAGACGGAGGGAGCTGCCGAGAGCCGGCGCCGAGCGGAGCCGAGCGGAAGCCCACCCGCAGCCGACACGCGAGCCGCTGCCGCGGCGGGAGGTGCTGAGAGCGCGGCGGCCGCGGGGCCTGGAGCCCGGGATTCGTGGGCGGCGAGGGCGCGAGGGGCCGCGCGCCATGCTCCGGGCCCCGACGGCGCGGACGCCCCCTCGCGCGCCCGCGTCCGGCGCGACCCCGGATCCCGGTCTGGGCATTGCCCCCCGACGGCTGCGCTAGGGAGCGCGGGGCCCGGCGGGGGGCGGCCGAGCTGGGCGCCCTCCCCCGGCGCGGAGTCCCCGCACCCCGGAGGGATGGGGCGGGCAGCCGCGGGCGCCTAAGATGCCGGCCATGCGGGGCCTCCTGGCGCCGCAGAACACCTTCCTGGACACCATCGCTACGCGCTTCGACGGCACGCGTGAGTCCGACCCTCGCCCACTTGCACCCGGGCCGCCGGACCCTCGCCAGGGCTCCCGCCTTCCCCGAACCCCCAGCAGCCCAGCTTGGCGCCCGCCTGTTCTCACCCTCTCCTCCCTACGCGCCCCTCTTGAGGCTGGGGCTATCGTCTCCTGCTAGGCGCTGTTTCCCCGAAGGTTTGGGGTCAACACTGCTTCAGGCGAGGCAACAGGGCCAGAAGTCCCTGGGTGTGGGTCCTGGGATGCTCTCTGTTAGCCGGGTCTCGAACCCGAACCTAGTCAGTCTGACCCATTCCACCCCTGCGTCTGGCGCTGTCGCAGCAACTACCCTCGGACTGGTGGGGTAAGGCGAGGCGGGTGAACAGTGCTCAGGGACAGCTGAGAGGGCTCAAAAACAGATTTAGAAAAGAGATTTGCAAACGGAGATAGAGTAGGCGGGACTCGGGAGAGCACGGTGTGTCCAAGCCCCGTGTCTCATAGCCTGAACCCCCTAGACTTGGGGAGGCCATCTAGCCCCAAGAAGATTGTTTGGGGACTCCCATCAGGACTGGGGAAGTTTGGAGAAGGCGCCCCGAGCTCTGGATCCCCGGTTCTGGGGGCTCTGAGCACAGGGGAAGTAATGAAAGCCCCTCCCTCCTCCTCTCCCTCACATCCCCCGTGGGGCTTCCCAGCTCTCTGCCTAGGTCCTCCTTGGTCTCCGGTTCCTGATAGGGGGTGGGAGCCCAGCACTGCGCTCTCCCCGCTCTGGGCTCCTCCATCTGCTTTGCCAGTGTGCCTGGCTCCTGCAGCCTGCTGATTCAGTGCCCCCCACTCCCCAATACATTCCTGGCTCCTGGCTCCCGTGCTCAGTCACCATTCTTACACCCCCATTCTTGATCACATTCACCAATTCCTGAGCCAGGTCAGGCAGCTAGGGCTAAAACACAGATAGCAGGATGTATGGTGGTCTGGGGTTGCCTCCCAGTCTAGGTGTGTCCCAGTGGGAGAAGCCAGACAGCCAACCTGGGTACCTGGCTAGTGGGTGAGCCTGGCAGAAGTAGAGGTGGGGCTGAGGCTGGCCCAGAGCTGGCAGTGCAGTCCTCATTAGGGATTCCCCAATCCCAGCCCTTACCCCACATTGCTCAGGACACCCTCCAGAGGGCACAGTGCCCGCACAGCGCTTCATTCACCGACCTCACTTCACACGTGCTGATCCTTGAATGTACTCACACCTGCTGCAGAGCACTGACAAACAGGTGACACACACTGATTGCCATTCATAAACAGCCCTGCTGTAACACACACAGGATTCTTGGGGTTTGGAAAACCCACTCTTTGGTTGCGGGCATTTGGGAAAGGAGGGGTGGTAGGCCTCCTGCCCCTTCACCCCACGCCTCCTCTGAGAGGTGCTCTCTTGCAGACAGTAACTTCGTGCTGGGCAACGCCCAGGTGGCGGGGCTCTTCCCCGTGGTCTACTGCTCTGATGGCTTCTGTGACCTCACGGGCTTCTCCCGGGCTGAGGTCATGCAGCGGGGCTGTGCCTGCTCCTTCCTTTATGGGCCAGACACCAGTGAGCTCGTCCGCCAACAGATCCGCAAGGCCCTGGACGAGCACAAGGAGTTCAAGGCTGAGCTGATCCTGTACCGGAAGAGTGGTGAGGGGCCACCTGGCCAGCCTGCCTCACCTTTGCAGTCTCACCCAGCCTGGCACCAGCCCCATCCACTGTCCCTCCTCCTTTCTGTTGCCATCTTCTCCATCTCCCCATCTCATCCCATCTTCCCATCCCCCCATCCAACCCCTCTTGCTCCATCCCACCTCTTGCCCCTGGCTCCCCATCTCTACCTGCCTCACCCTAGCCTCAGCCTGCATTCAGTTCCAACCTTGGGTTTCCCGCATCCAACAGAAAAACATCCGCATTTCGGCAGGGCAGATCTACCACACGACAGGTCTGACTGTCATGTTTGCTCTCCCTTGCCTCCTTCCCCCAATTCCATCAAGCCCTGCCCTCAGTGAAACTGGACTGCCAGCCCTTCCCCCAGGAAACCGCTAGATGCTGCCTATGTCCTGCCCGGGATGTCAGTGGAGCCAGGGCCTCTGTCACCTCAGGCAGTGCCGAGAATGGGAGGTGGGCTGAGTTTGTTTTTGTGCCCAGGGCTCCCGTTCTGGTGTCTCCTGGATGTGATACCCATAAAGAATGAGAAAGGGGAGGTGGCTCTCTTCCTAGTCTCTCACAAGGACATCAGCGAAACCAAGAACCGAGGGGGCCCCGACAGATGGAAGGAGACAGGTAGGTGCATGTAGGTGCTGTGGTTGGGGTGTTGGGTGCTGCAGGCCTGGGCGGGGCCTTGGCACCCAGTCTGAGTATGGGGGTCCCCCATGCCCCCTGCATTCATTTCACTCCCACTCGGGCTGCCTGAGAGGCCTGTGCTGCTCTCATCTCCACATTCCTCGGTATGGGAATATTTTTTCCAAATAGACAGATTGAGACAAAGTTGGAGTTTTTAAGTCAACTTTATTAAGAAACTGAAAGCAAACAAACCCCACTGTACCTGTGAAGCAGCTACTTTCTGACCAGTTAAGAAGGTTGAGCACAGACCCACCAGGCTCCTCTCAGCAAACCTGACTGGGGGTGGAGCTCTGGGCAAAGCCTGCTTTTAAGTGCTTCGAGTCTTTCCCCTCTTGTGTCCTCCAAGGCTGGGGCAGGCCTTTGGGCAGGTTACAAAGCTGTCAAGGCCTCTTTGCCATTCGGGGATGCTGGGGGTACTCTCCATTCCCACTCGCGTACTCCCAGTGCTGGGTCTGCCTCTCCATGATGTCAGCCTTCATTGTCACCCTCTGGTCCCTGCACTAGCTCCTGGGCTCCTGCTGTAAGTTCCCACACCTCTGCTGACGGCCTCCTGCTAGTTCTCCACCCTGGCCCTGTGAGGTACCTCCTCGCTTCCTGTCCCAGGCCTTTCCCCGTAGAGATCCTCTGGTCCAAACCTCCTCTTCCCGGAAGCAGACCCCAGAGGTGGTGTCCTAGGACTGCCCATTGCTGGGCTGGGCAAGTGAACCCAGGAAGTGAGGAATACCTGAGCCCCCAACTCTAAACAGTCTAAGTGGTCAATGAACCAGACCAGCCCATGGGCCAGCAACTGTGTCCTACACCTGACCCGGAGCTAGGGTGTGTGGGCACACACCCATCATCTTCATGGGCCCCTCTTCTTTTGCAGGTGGTGGCCGGCGCCGATATGGCCGGGCACGATCCAAAGGCTTCAATGCCAACCGGCGGCGGAGCCGGGCCGTGCTCTACCACCTGTCCGGGCACCTGCAGAAGCAGCCCAAGGGCAAGCACAAGCTCAATAAGGTAGGCTCAGCCCTGGGATGTGTGGGAGAGCGGAGGGGCAGACACAGGAGATGGGGAAGGGGAACCTGATCTACCACAGAAAGAATGGCCGAGGGGCCAACCCAGGCCTTGCCAGCACTTTGGGTGTCGGGACTGAAGGAGGGAAGATCACATGCCTGATCCATCAGAAGAAAGTCCTGGCCTGGGAGGCAGATGGGCCTTGGTTCAATCCTGGCTCCTCCCCCAAGCAGCTGTGTGGCCGCAGCTAAGTCACTTAACTTTCCTGATCTTCAGTTTTCTGATCTATGAAATGGAGATGCTAATGCCATCTCGAAGCAGATGTTGCTTTGATAATGCAGGGATAGAAAGGAGGTGGATGCGGGTCCCAGACTCTATCCAAACTCAGCCTGTGCCAATATTCTTTCCTCTCTGCCTGGACCTGCCCTGCCTCACTCAGGGGGTGTTTGGGGAGAAACCAAACTTGCCTGAGTACAAAGTAGCTGCCATCCGGAAGTCGCCCTTCATCCTGTTGCACTGTGGGGCACTGAGAGCCACCTGGGATGGCTTCATCCTGCTCGCCACGCTCTATGTGGCTGTCACCGTGCCCTACAGCGTGTGTGTGAGCACAGCACGGGAGCCCAGTGCTGCCCGCGGCCCGCCCAGCGTCTGTGACCTGGCCGTGGAGGTCCTCTTCATCCTCGGTGCGTGCACTCTGCCCCTCCCACCCCACCCTTTGCTGGCGCCCTGGGGCTTTGCTGGGGATAGTCCACGTGGCTTCCAGGGCCCTACAGTGCCCCCCTCGCTCTCTCTCATTTGTAACCTGTGAGCTTTGAAATCAGACCTAGGTTCCAAACATCTGCCACTTAGAAGTTATATGACCCTGAGCTGGTCAAAGCCTCTCTGAGCCTCCATAAAATAGATTCCCCCTTTGTGAAATAGGCAAAATGATGTCTACCTGTTACAGTTACTGTGAGAACTAAGTCAGATGATGTATGGAAAGGGCCGGGGACGGTGTCAACTGCTGAGAAGGTGAGCAGGTGTCCAGGCAGGAGTGGCTGCCCCCCAGCCCCAGTGCTGACTCCCACCTGGGTTCCCCGCAGACATTGTGCTGAATTTCCGTACCACATTCGTGTCCAAGTCGGGCCAGGTGGTGTTTGCCCCAAAGTCCATTTGCCTCCATTACGTCACCACCTGGTTCCTGCTGGATGTCATCGCGGCGCTGCCCTTTGACCTGCTACATGCCTTCAAGGTCAACGTGGTCAGTGTGGCTGGGCTGGCTGGGTGGGTGGGCTTGGCCGGGGGACAGGCAGGGCCAGCCCGCTGACCTCCCTCCTTCCCTCCCTCTCCGCATCTCAGTACTTCGGGGCCCACCTGCTGAAGACGGTGCGCCTGCTGCGCCTGCTGCGCCTGCTTCCGCGGCTGGACCGGTACTCGCAGTACAGTGCCGTGGTGCTGACACTGCTCATGGCTGTGTTCGCCCTGCTCGCGCACTGGGTCGCCTGCGTCTGGTTTTACATTGGCCAGCTGGAGATCGAGAGCAGCGAATCCGAGCTGCCTGAGATTGGTACTGGAGGCTCCCTCTGCATGTGGTGGGGAGGGAGTAGTCAGAGGAGTGTGAGTGCCAGTGTGAGCGCCAGTGTGGTGTCAGGGACCTGTGCAAGTCTGCACGTGTGCAAATCAGAGAAGAGGGTGTGCAGGTGTGAGTGTGACAGCCAACACCACGTGACAGGCCTGTTCTCCAGCAGCTGGGCCTTGTGGAGAAAGCCCAAGGAGTCCCAGTCGCCCATCCAGGTCTCCTGTGGCCAAATGTTGGTCACATTCCTTAAACCCTTGCCCCGTTGGGAAGGCCAAGCAGGGAGCCACTGCCCTCCAGGGTTTCTCTGACACCCGGCACTCCCCCTCCCCCCCGCATCCTCTCTGAAGCTTGTCCCCACGACCTTGGCTTCCAAGGCCCCTGCCTTTCTCTTGTCACCTCCAGTCCACATTTCTCCCCGCTGCATCTCTGCTCTCCCCTGGCCTAAAAAGCAGCCTTTCTGCGTCCCCAGCATCTTCACTCTCCTTCATGTCACCTCTTCTCCTTCCACAGCTCCTCCCTCTGCTCACCACCCACTCACATCTTAACTCCTGCTGGGAGGGCTTCCACCCCCAGCTCTGCACCCAAAATGTCACCTGGAAGGTCACAGTGACCTTCTGGGACCAAACCCTCATCCTCCTTGAAGTCCCTGTATCACCTGACCCTGCCAGCCATAGTTCCTCTCAGCTGTGGGTGATGCAGCCCTCAGCTGGCCTCCTCCCAGCTCCTCCAAGTTCCAGGGTCTCCAGACCTTTCCTCAGAGCTCTCCCCCTTCACCTTGCTTTCCCTCGGCCATGCCACTGACACCACTGAGTGAGCGTCTCAACATCCACCCTTTCTCTGGCCAAATCATCCCATTCCAGCTGTTTTTAACTCTCGATGCACCGCCTCAGGTCCAAAATCAAACCTGACCTCTTCCTCCCCAGCCCTCCAGCCCTCTGTCAGCTTCCAGGTAACTGACATTTAGCCGGGTTTCCAGGTGCAGGTGGCTTCTTTTTTTTTTTTTTTGAGACGGAGTCTCTGTCTCCCAGGCTGGAGTACAGTGGCGCGGTCTCGGCTCACTGCAAGCTCCGCCTCCCGGGTTCACGCCCTTCTCCTGCTTCAGCCTCCCAACTAGCTGGGACTACAGGCACCCGCCAGCACGCCGGCTAATTTTTTGTATTTTTAGTAGAGACGGGGTTTCACCGTGTTAGCCAGGATGGTCTCCATCTCCTGACCTTGTGATCCACCCGCCTCGGCCTCCCAAAGTGCTGGGATTACAGGCGTGAGCCACCGCGCCCGGCAGGTGGCCTCTTATGACTGTCTGCTCCTTGGCAGAGTCACCAGGTGTCCAGGTGTCCTTAGAAACCCGGTCTGATCAGTTCCCTGTGAATCCTCTCTCCCTCTGCAAGCTCACGGGAGGCCCGTGTGTGTTACAGAGGACCCATTTGAAATTCCCCCCAAGTGTTCTCGCTGCTGAGCAGGTAGAAACCAGGACACTCAGGGCAGTGACAGCTCCTTGGTGCCTGCTATTCCCAGAGGAAGCCTGTGGTGGCAGCTGCTCTGGGGTCAGACGGCCACATGGCAAACACAGTCAGAGGGCCACGAGATGGACAATGGTGAAACAAAGTCTGTCTCCACCACCCCCAAAAGTGGGCTGAGACACCAAATCCCCAGGTCCACTCCCGTCCCCTGAAATGGGACCCAGACACCCTTGGTCTTGTGTCCACGAGGCTCCTCTCTTCCAACCACCTCACAGGGGTTGCTGATCTGACATTAAGAACACCTCTGGCTCCCAAGAGTCTCCGAGCTCCACAGGGTGGGCAAGGGTGGGTCGACTCTTGCAGATACACATTATATTCTTTCACCCTTGACCCCTGAGTTCCAGGGTGGTTTCGTTCCATTGGAGCCGGTACTAGTCTACATTTAGAGACTTTACAAGTTCTTCACACCATCATCTCCTCTTTCTCCAGGGAATCTGCCCCCTAACCGGGTTGGCACCAAACCCAGACCTCTCCAAGTCCAGCCCTGGCAGGAGAGTTCCTTGTAGGGGAGGTGAGGCTGAGGTGGGTGGGTGGGCGGCTGGCCCAGTTCAGTCCGGTGGGTGGCTCCTTCTCCATGCTTCCTTGTCTAGGCTTCCTTTTCCACTGCCCATGATGTGGACAGAGTTCCTTCCCCAGGTTCCCACTAGCCCAGTGGAGGTGGGCTGGATTTTCACAAGACTGTGCTGAGTATTGAAGGAGAGAACTCAGGACACTCCTTGGTGTGCGAGCCCCCAGCCTCCGGGACAGCTTCTGCTGGCCTGACCCCGCCCACCTGGAGGCACAGTCCTGGCCCCAGCTTCAGGGGCTGCTGATGCCCCATGGCCAAGACTGAGAGATCAGAGGCCTCCCTGCCACCCTCCCCTGTGTCCTGCTGCTTCTCCCCACCTTCCCTATCCTAGGCATCTGGCTTTGGGTGGCTTCACCCTCAGAGGCCAACTAAACAGTGACTGTGAAGAGTTTTACGTACTCCGATATTTTTTTTTTTTTGGAGACAGCCTCACTCTGTCACCCGGACTGGAGTGCAACGGCGCAATCTTGGCTCACTGCAACCTCCGCCTCCCGTGTTCAAGCAATTCTTCTGCCTCAGTCTCCGGAGTAGCTGGGATTACAGGCATGTGCCACCACGCCTGGCTAATTTTTATATTTTTAGTAGAGATGGGGGTTTCACCATGTTGGTCAGGCTGGTCTCGAACTCCTGACCTTGTGATCTGCCCACCTCAGCCTCCCAAAGTGCTGGGATTACAGGCATGAGCCACCGCGCCCAACCATGTACTCCACTGCATCCTTATAGCATATCTCAGATGACGGGAAGGTGAGCCCCCACCTTGGTGCAGGTGTCAGTACATCCTCCTAAATTCCTTAGCCTGGAATGCAGTGCCCTCAGTGTTAACCCCACATTCTAGCCAAACTGAGCTGTTTGCCTGTACTTGTCTTAAAATATCAGTCTCCAGGTTTGGCTTGTGCCTGCCCCTCCACCAGGAATGACCCCCTCAGTTTCTTTGTATCAAAACCCTAACTACCCTTTGAAACCAAGCACAAATGTCCCTTCTTCCAGAAGCCTTCTAGCCCTAGCCCATGGCACTTGGTTCGAGCCCCCCTCCCTTCCTGTCGTGTGGCACCTCTGAGATGTAGTTCTGGCCCTATGTCACCTGCCCTTCGGAACTGGAGCCCTCAGGGAGCTCCTGTGGAGCCCCCAGCTCCTGGCACACAGTGTGTGAGGTTGCTGAATCAATGAGTGGGTGGATGACAAGTGTGTGGGGCCACAGGACCCATATGCCTAAAGTGTTGGGGAGATACTGGAGTAGGGGGTCTGTGCTGAGGTGGGAGGAGCAGGGCACAAGTGGAGAGGTGGGGTCCAACTGCATCCTGTGACCCCAAGCCACAGCCACACATACCCTCTGCCTCACCATTCTAGATCAGCCAATCTGTCCTCTCTCCCTTGCACCCCATGGCCTCCAGCTCTGCCAGGACTCTGTGGACCTTGGGATCCCCCACCCCAACACCCTAGAGCTCCTGCAACCCTCCAGCCAGGCTTAAGAGTGACTCCCAGCACACAGGCTTGGGAGAGACCTCAGTGCACAACCCTACTCCATGCCAAGGCCAGGGGGAGAACTTCGGGCTGAGGGGCAATCCAGCCACCGCTCCGTGGCCCAGTCTAGCCTGTGACTACGTGTGTGGTGTGTGTGTGTGTGTGTGTGTGTGTGCGCGCGCACCTGTGTGAATGTATTCACCTGTGTGCTCTTCTCCACGAAAGTGTGTCTCCACCCCCTGCCTGAGTGACAGCGTGCAGGCACCAGTGTACCTTTGTCCCTCTCCCAAGTGTGCACAGGCCTTTTCAGTGTGGGTGGCTGTGGCGAGGCGCCTGTGAGGGGCATACATGTGTCCTTGTCTTCTTGACTATATGGGGCACCCACATAGCCTAAACGGTGTGCACACATGTCCATGCCGGCGTGCTTGGGACCTGTGTGTGAGGCTGAGTGGTTTGTGTGGCTGTGGGGAGGGATGAGACTGAATGGGGAGGGGAGGGAGGGCCTTCTGGAGCTGATGGGCTCAGAGAAATGCAGGAAGAGGAGTCCCGTTGGACAGGTGGACGTGAGGGTGGAGGTGGCCTCACCATCCATCTTTTGGGGTTGAGGCTGGGGTTGAATGCAGTGAGCACCCCGGTCCTTTTGCTCACGCCAGCCAGGCCCTCCGACTGGGCCCGTTACCTGGGATGGGTGCCAGCCACGGCGGAAGGGGTGTGATTTCCCCTGTGTCATCCTCAGCGCCAATAGGAGCTGGCTGGGGAAATGGCAGGCTCTTCTGAGGGTTGAGGGGGTGGAGAGGGGTGTGCTAGGCTGGCAGTGAAGGGGCAAAGCAGCGGGAAGCCATGGGGCTGGGTCTGTGTCTGCGTGTCCCCACCCCCAGGGCCCGGCATCCTCGCCCACAGTCTTCCTGCCTGCTCAGGCCCTCCTGTTCCCCCCTCAGGCTGGCTGCAGGAGCTGGCCCGCCGACTGGAGACTCCCTACTACCTGGTGGGCCGGAGGCCAGCTGGAGGGAACAGCTCCGGCCAGAGTGACAACTGCAGCAGCAGCAGCGAGGCCAACGGGACAGGGCTGGAGCTGCTGGGCGGCCCGTCGCTGCGCAGCGCCTACATCACCTCCCTCTACTTCGCACTCAGCAGCCTCACCAGC
Organism: Nomascus leucogenys; assembly: GCF_006542625.1. Classification (NCBI taxonomy): domain Eukaryota; kingdom Metazoa; phylum Chordata; class Mammalia; order Primates; family Hylobatidae; genus Nomascus; species Nomascus leucogenys. The sequence continues at coordinate 2,594,868 of NC_044388.1, read as the reverse complement.
GTGGGCTTCGGCAACGTGTCCGCCAACACGGACACCGAGAAGATCTTCTCCATCTGCACCATGCTCATCGGCGGTGAGCCCGGCCGCGCGCGTCTTCCCGGGGCCACTCCCAGACTTCTGCCCGCAGGCGGCGCCGTCCCACTCCCCCGGAGGACCTGAGGCCGGGGGCTCTTCCACCTTAGGTGGCCGCGGAACCCGAGGCCGGGGGGTGGGGGAGACTGCGCCCGCACAGCGGCCCTCGGGCCTCGCCTAGGAGCGTGCGGGGCCGGGACGGATGAGCCCAGCGTGGTGTCAGGCCGGGCCAGGTCCCCTAGGTGACCCCCTCTCGTCACCCCCCCCCCAGCCCTGATGCACGCGGTCGTGTTCGGGAACGTGACGGCCATCATCCAGCGCATGTACGCCCGCCGCTTTCTGTACCACAGCCGCACGCGCGACCTGCGCGATTACATCCGCATCCACCGCATCCCCAAGCCCCTCAAGCAGCGCATGCTGGAGTACTTCCAGGCCACCTGGGCGGTGAACAATGGCATCGACACCACCGAGGTGCGGCCTCCAGGGCTGGGCCTGCCAGCCTTTGCTCCCTCAGGGGGTTTGCAATGGCCTAGAATTATCAGGAGTGGGGGAGGATGAATGCAGAATTTTGGCCCCTGTGCCTCCCTTCTCTCTCAGGGGGAGAGCGGCATGGGACAGAGGGCAGCTAAGAAGGCTTGGAGGGCCCTCTGAACCCCAGTTAGGTCTAGGGGCTTGGTGCTCACTGAGGTGGGAAGCTGGGCTGCTCTGGGCGCTAAAGTGATTGAGAGGGAGGTGGAGGAAGCCCCGTCGCTGCCACCCTGTGTGGAGCTTGGACTTGTGAGAGAGGCCTCAGGTCCCTGCCATGCCTCCCCTGTTCCTGAGGCCTGCCAGGGTGGAGAGGGGCTGGCTGGAGGCCACCTCCTCTTCTGCCACTCCCAACCCCCCCGCCCCTGCACCTGCTCGCCCGCAGCTGCTGCAGAGCCTCCCTGACGAGCTGCGCGCAGACATCGCCATGCACCTGCACAAGGAGGTCCTGCAGCTGCCACTGTTTGAGGCAGCCAGCCGCGGCTGCCTGCGGGCACTGTCTCTGGCCCTGCGGCCCGCCTTCTGCACGCCGGGCGAGTACCTCATCCACCAAGGCGATGCCCTGCAGGCCCTCTACTTTGTCTGCTCTGGCTCCATGGAGGTGCTCAAGGGTGGCACCGTGCTCGCCATCCTAGGTTTGTGAGGGTGGGAGAGAGGGCATGGGGGCATGTGTGTGTGAGACCATGGCCCCAGTCTGTGGAAAACCTGGAGAGGGGACCTCCACAAGGCCACTGAGAGAGAAACAGCCAGGGTGGAGTCAGGAGCAGTTATGGAGTCCTGGTCAAAGCTCAGAGAAGCCCCAGTGACTGCCAGGTGGCAGCGTGAGTAGGTGGACACGATCTCGCAGGTGTCCCTGGGGCCGAGCGAGTGGAGGGCCAGCCTTTGAAAGGAGCCAGTCTATGGGGGACAGAGGGGAGCTGCCCTTCCTTCAGGAGGAAAATCAGAAGCTGGGGATGGAAGTGCTGGGGAGAGTGTCAGGCAGGGCTAAAAAAGGGAGGAACAAAAGCTGTGCTTGTGGTCCCCCAGGAACGGTGAGATGTGACTTTCCTGGGGCAGATCACAGAGCAGGCCCAGAGCCCAGATGGGTGACAGAGCTCAGTCTCCAAACAGCCAGGGAGACTCGTTCTGATGAAATGGTATCTACAGTGTATATACTTCCCTTCTTGGCAAAAGGAGGTGAAAAAGGAAATCAGTTCCCTAGACGCAGACGAAGAAATTGCAGGTGTGGAATGGACACAATAGTAGTGCTGATCACAGGGGGCTCACAGCGTGACTAGCCATGTCCCAGCTCCTTACACGCTTTGTCTCACTCTAACCTCACAAAACCGATTATTCCTATTTTGCATAGCAGGAAACCACGGTCAGAGAGGTTAATGAACAGCTAGGAATTGGCCAGCCAGGGCTGGAGCCCCATCCACCTGGCGCCAAGTCTCATGCTTCTTCCACGGGGCTCCCAGGTGCTCTGGGGGGAATTGGGACTGGCAGGGAGGAAGCCATCATTAGGAGGGTTGGACCTGCACCCTAGGATTTGGGAGAGCACATTCCAACCCTCAGGGAAACATGGGGCTGTGTCTGTGAAAAGCCACTAAAGGACTGGGCACGGTGGCTCAAGCCTGTAATTCCAGCACTTTGGCAGGCCGAGGCAGGCAGATCATTTGAGGTCAGGAGTTCAAGACCAGCCTGGCCAACATGGTGAAATCCTGTATCTACTAAAAATACAAAAATTAGCTGGGTGTGGTGGCGGACACCTGTAATCCAAGCTACTTGGGAGGCTGAGGCAGAAGAATCGCTTATACCCAGGAGGTGGAGATTGCAGTGAGCCAAGATTGCACCACTGCACTCCAGCCTGGGCAATAAGCGAGACTCTGTCTCAAAAAAAAAAAAAAAAAAAAGCCACTAAAGAGGAGCAGAGCTCTATGGCTGCAAGAGACTATCACCGTGACCCTAGAGGGCAAGGAACATGTGACCGGTGTGAGTAGTCAAGGACTTGTACATGTGGGGAGGTGGTGACCTGACCACTGCTGATGACATCGAATCCTCAGGCAGCCAAGGCACGTGTAGATTCACTGTGGGGACTGCTGAAGCCCTGGGGCTGAGGTTTCTCATTCATCTGGCAATCCACAATCAAGATGAGATGAGAAGCAGGAAAGGGCCAGGAAGGTGGGGAGGTGTCACCAGACGCAGCTACTGTGTGTCCATCCTTGCTCCCTTGAAGAGAATGACCTTCCAGCCAGAAACAAGAGGAAAAAAATGCCATCGGGGTCTTAGACCCCAAGAGTGAGGACAGGCTGTTCACACCTTTTGTTTTACATCTTTCATGAGTTCAGCTTTTGAGCCTACATGCGGTTTATGCCAGCATGGGAAAATGGAGTTATGCCAGTCAAGTGTAGCTGGCAATCCTTGGAGACATTCTGAAGGGCACAAGGACAGATTTTCACCACTGTAGACTGGAGAATCCAAAGCAGGATTGACGAGTGGATTACGAAACAGATGGTTTTCAGCCTGGAGCCGAGGGAGTTGTGTGGCTGGGAGCTGGCACAGGTCCTCTCAGAGCATGCCTTCGCTGGTGCCAGGCACCATGTCTCAGAATAGCCACATTCAGTGTGCAGTATTCAGTGCCACAAGAATGGCCACAGCCTGTGCCCTGGGCCTTTGCCTCTACAATGTCCCTAGCACCAGGACTTATGCCACCGTTGATCCATCCTGTCACCTTCTATATGTTTTGGGCGAACTACTTCCCTGTTGACTTGGAGGCTCTAGATGCCCTGGTGAATGCCTGGTTCCCTGACCCCAATCATGGCTGGGTTCTCTGCTTTGCCTTCATACCCTCTCCTCACCTACCTTTTTCCTCCAACATCCAAGTGCATCCTGTCTGCTCTAGGCAGCTCTGGGTTCTGGCGCTTGCCTTTGTTGATGAACTGCTGGAAGCTAAGCGTATGCAAAGTCCATTGTGAGGAAGGAAGTAGTTTAATGAGCTGCACCTGGCAGGCAGTCTCTGGTCCTGAGACTGCCCTCGGTCCTGTCCTGTTTCTCATTTTCTCTCACCTCTTGGATGAAGACAAGAAGCACATGCTTATCCTATTTCAGATGACGCAAATGAAAAGAGAGCACATTCCCCAGATGATCACATTGAGACCCAAACAGCCCTCAAAATGACCCAGAAGGATGGCCTGAAACCAAGAAAATCAAGTGTTAAACTATACTTAAGTTGGGGTGCTTTCTATACTTAAGTTGGAGCAAAAGTCCAGGAACATGTAGAGGAGACGTGAGCTCAGTGTGTGCTGCTGGCAGGGTGAGGTAGTCCATAGCAGGGCCATCCTTTTTGAAACACTTTCTAACAGTCTGAACTGCCTGGCGGTGGTTGAGCTGCCTTGAGGGTAGTGAGTGCTCTGCCCAAACCCGGACTGCGTGCCTATCCCTGTTGGAAATGAATTTTTTTTTTGAGACCAGGTCTCACTGTCACCCAGACTGGACCGCGGTGGTGTGATCTCAGCTCACTGCAGCCTCGACCTCCTGGGCTCAAGTGATCCTTCCACCTCAGTCTCCAGAATAGCTGAGATTGCAGGTGCACACCATCACACCGAGCTTAATTGTTGTTGTTGTTGTTGTTGAGACGGGGTTTTGCCATGTTGCCCAGGCTGGTCTCAAACTCCTGAGCTCAAGCGATCCTCCTGCCATGGCCTCCCAAAGTGCTGGGAGTCATTGCGCCTGGCAGGAACGATTTATAGGGAGTTCTATCTGGGAGGGAAAGGAAGAAAATGATTTCTTTTTGGTCGTCTCTTTGTGTGAGGCACTTTATCTACATTAACTCTAATTTAGCCTCAACATGTCCCTGGACAGACACACCCTATTTCATTGATTCTAAGACACACATCTCACCCACCCTCCCCAATCTAACATCTCTGAGATTACACAGCAGGCTCTAATTGATGCCATTTAATAATTACTGTCAGCCAGGTGGCAGTCTTAACCTGGCTGTGGGAAAATCTCCATTGACCCCTTCTGGTGAGATCAAGAATATTCCCTAGACTCAGTTAAATGCAGCATCTCTTGTAGAGCAGAGGCAGCTAGGGCTCAGGAAGGGGAGCCTGGCTGCCTGGCATTTTCCCTATGCCACACAGAGCTCCACTTTGCTGGTTCCAAACACTGATTCCTGGACAAGCTGCACCTGAATCACCTGTGGGACTTAAAAACAATCAGACCGTGGGGGCTCCCGTAGATACTGTGACGCTGTAGGTAAAGATGGGGCCTGGGTGTTTTTTCTGACTTTTGCAGGGGATTCTAATCAACAGAGCCAGCTGTGAACCACGAGAACTGATGTTCAGTCTCAGGTCTAAGATTCAGGTTTTCCAGCACAGTGGTTTTGATCCTGAATGTGTTTGAGGGCCTGGGTCACAGAGCTCTTTACCCCAAGCCCATGTGGGAGGCAGTGAGACAGGCCGCAGGCGTCAGGCCATGTCCCAGGCCTCTTTGCTCCTCTCTCTGCTGGCTTCAAGGCTTCAGCTGCAGAGGCCCAGCCCAGCCCTCAAGGGAATCTCAGCAACCTGCAGCTCCCTCTTCTCTCCTCATGGCTGAAGCTCTCAGGGCTTGCTGACCTCTGCTTCCTCTCCCCAGGGAAGGGTGACCTGATCGGCTGTGAGCTGCCCCGGCGGGAGCAGGTGGTAAAGGCCAACGCTGACGTGAAGGGGCTGACGTACTGTGTCCTGCAGTGTCTGCAGCTGGCTGGCCTGCACGACAGCCTTGCACTGTACCCCGAGTTTGCCCCGCGCTTCAGCCGTGGTCTCCGAGGGGAGCTCAGCTACAACCTGGGTGCTGGGGGAGGCTCTGCAGAGGTGAGTGTGCTGAGTACGTGCTTGGAGGGGATGGGGGTGCCAGGGAGCCTAGTGAGGTGGGCAGAGGCTGGGGATGGTGGAGAGCTGTGTGTGAAGTGTGGCCTGGTATGAAAGCTCCCACGGGCAGGGATCTACACCCTCTGCCCTTCCACACCCATGCGCCCAGCCCAGCATGCGCAGCCACCCTTGCCAGCTCTCCTTGGCCTGTCTGAGGCAGCCTCACCCTGTCCAGAGGAATCTTAGTGACGGAAGATGAATGCACCAGTGCCGGCACAGGGATGGGTGGCTCCTGGGGGTCAGGGGCTGAGCAGGGCAGAGACAGGCACCAGCCCTTCAGGTTGCTTCTGAAGAAAGCCTGATGGCCCCGTGTTTTTTCATGGTGAAACAGGACTGTTCTGAGGGGCTTCTGAATTTTCCTGGATTGTCACTAATTCCAAACCAATTTTTAGTGCTGCATTCTCTTGGATAGTTTAGGCTGAGGGACCTGGTAGAGCAGTGGTGTTGTCCATATTTGGCTAGAATTTTGAGAGGTAGTTAACACCTCCAGGGCTTTGGTGGCTTTAGATAGATTTTAGATTAAGATAGTATCATCTGGCCGCGCAGTGGCTTACGCCTGTAATCCCAGCACTTTGGGAGGCCGAGGCGGGTGGATCACGAGGTCAGGAGATCAAGACCATCCTCGCTAACACAGTGAAACCCCGTCTCTACTAATAATACAAAAAAAAAAAAAAAAAAAAAAAAATGAGCTGGGTGTGGTGGCGGGTGCCTGTAGTCCCAGCTACAGGCTGAGGCAGGAGAATGGCGTGAACCCGGGAAGCGGAGCTTGCAGTGAGCCGAGATCGCACCACTGCACTCCAGCCTGGGCGACAGAGAGAGACTCTGTCTCAAAAAAAAAAAAAAAAAAGATAGTATCATCTATAGGACCTTCAGTTAGAATAGATGTTGGCTACTCTAACAAAGATGGCTCATCCCTTCCACGGGAGATGAAGCCTTGGTAGGGGAGGTGAGTGGGACACAATAGTGACCATCCATGCCGATTCCCTGTCCCTCACTATCCCTAGGTGGACACCAGCTCCCTGAGCGGCGACAATACCCTTATGTCCACGCTGGAGGAGAAGGAGACAGATGGGGAGCAGGGCCCCACGGTCTCCCCAGCCCCGGCTGATGAGCCCTCCAGCCCCCTGCTGTCCCCTGGCTGCACCTCCTCATCCTCAGCTGCCAAGCTGCTATCCCCACGTCGAACAGCACCCCGGCCTCGTCTAGGTGGCAGAGGGAGGCCAGGCAGGGCAGGGGTTTTGAAGGCTGAGGCTGGCCCCTCTGCTCCCCCACGGGCCCTAGAGGGGCTACGGCTGCCCCCCATGCCATGGAATGTGCCCCCAGATCTGAGCCCCAGGTGAGCAGACCCTAGGCCCCCCGGCAGAGATGGTGGTGATGAGGTTGAGGCCCTGGGCAGGCGCACCCTGCCCTAGGTGCCCATCTAACCATCTTAACTCCCGCTAGTCTATGTGGGCCAAGCCTACCTCCTCCAGGAAGCCTTCTGTGCTCCTCCTTTCTCCTGCTGTCCCACTCCACTGTGTGTGGCACACGCTGCTCTGAACTCTTTCATCTCATGCTGCTCAAGCCTGGCCCCCCAGCTAAACCGCAAGCTCCTAGGGGAAGGGACCCATGTTAGCTTTCTCCTGGGCTCCTGGTCAGTTCCACGCTCCTGCAGCCTGTGTGTGTGGACGCTGGGCATCCCGTCCTGTATGACCCCACAGTGGCTGCCTGTCAATTGATTTGTTGTCCTGGTGCCTGGGTTCACAGGGTAGTAGATGGCATTGAAGACGGCTGTGGCTCGGACCAGCCCAAGTTCTCTTTCCGCGTGGGCCAGTCTGGCCCGGAATGTAGCAGCAGCCCCTCCCCTGTTCCAGGTACCAGGGCCCCGGGATGGTTTAGGTTGGTGGGGTAGCCTGTTTGCCTTGTGAACCTCAAGCACTGTTGACCTCTAAGCCTTCAATGTTAGAGAAACTGGCAGACTGCCTGGAGGCCGTCTCACCCCACTACCCCTTGGTGCTGTGCGGGCAGGGGAGTTTGGTGGTGAAGACCAGCACTTTAATTTCGACGCAGCCAGGAACTGGGTTTCTATCCTTGCTCTGTCAGCTTTCTAGCAGTGTGAATTTGGCTTCTCTGGCCCCAGCTTCCTGTCTGTAAAAAAATGGGTTGATGTTGACATTATATAATGTAACTGAAAGCCTTAGCACAATCTCTGGCTAACTGAGGGGATAGAGGGCTGGGGATCCAGGGGTGAAAATGGCTCCAGGCCAGGGAAGTGGACAAGGTAATGAGCTCCTAGGAATGTCCATTTGCCTGGAGGACAGAGCAAGGGACAGGCACAAAGAACAACTTTTCAAGGGGAAGGAGAGCGCTAGGCAGTGTGGCTGAGGGCTGCTGGGCGGTGTTTTCCCTGCCCCTGAAGTTTGGGCAAAATTCAGCACCTTGGGCAAGGCCAGAAGAGATGATCCTAGGAGTCAGGTCCTTCCAGGTCAATGTGGTCTAACTGGGGCAAGGCCTGGACCCCCACGCTGCCTGTTTCCTCTTACCAGCCCCAGCTGATAACCCCATCCTATTACCCACAGAGAGCGGCCTGCTCACTGTTCCCCGTGGGCCCAGCGAGGCAAGGAGCACAGACACACTGGACAAGCTTCGGCAGGCGGTGGGTGAGGGGGAGGTGGAGGTGAGGGGGGCGCCAGGGGCAGGCACTCCATGGCTGACTCCATTCTGACCTCGCCTCCTCCCTCCCCCGAAGGTGACAGAGCTGTCAGAGCAGGTGCAGCAGATGCGGGAAGGACTGCAGTCACTTCGCCAGGCTGTGCAGCTTGTCCTGGCCTCCCACAGGGAGGGCCCGTGCCCTCGGGCATCCGGAGAGGGGCCGTGCCCAGCCAGCACCTCCGGGCTTCTGCAGCCTCTGTGTGTGGACACTGGGGCATCCTCCTACTGCCTGCAGCCCCCAGCTGGCTCTGTCTTGAGTGGGACTTGGCCCCACCCTCGTCCGGGGCCTCCTCCCCTCATGGCACCCTGGCCCTGGGGTCCCCCAGCGTCTCAGAGCTCCCCCTGGCCTCGAGCCCCAGCGTTCTGGACCTCCACCTCAGACTCAGAGCCCCCTGCCTCAGGAGACCTCTGCTCTGAGCCCAGCACCCCTGCCTCCCCTCCTCCTTCTGAGGAAGGGGCTAGGACTGGGCCCCCAGAGCCTGTGAGCCAGGCTGAGGCTACCAGCACTGGAGAGCCCCCGCCAGGGTCAGGGGGCCTGGCCTTGCCCTGGGACCCCCACAGCCTGGAGATGGTGCTTATTGGCTGCCACGGCTCTGGCACAGTCCAGTGGACCCAGGAAGAAGGCACAGGGGTCTGAGTACCAGCCCTAGAACTCAGTGTTGCCAGGTGTGCTGCCATCTGCTGTTCGGCCCAACCTCAGAGTGAAGGCAGGGTGGCAGCCTCCCCACGGACTCCATGCGGCCCGCTGGCTCAGGGCAGGGAGCCTGGAAGCAAAGGAGGACCTGGCTCCTGACTCTCAAGAGAGGATAGGCTGGATCCCTGGGGCAGGCCCCTCCTCAGCCTGCTCCTCTGACCTCCCGGTCTCCCTCTGCAGGCTGGGGGCAGAGGCCTGAGTACAAGGAAGGGCTTTGCCATCCCCTGCATGTGCCCCTGCCTCTACCTGTCCCCAAATTTTTATATTAAAAAAAAAAAAATAAAAGAAACTACTTTGGAACCTGGTGCTTTTTATTTACAAAACAATAAAGGAAGAGTCTGAGGCTAATCAGCTGGAGACACAGGAGTGAAGGTGGCAACGGGGGGTAGGGTTGGTTTTAGAGAGAGGAAGATGGAGAGGGGCTCTGGATCTAGGGAAGCCCGAGGTTCTCAGCCTCTGCTGGCTTCACAAAGGCCAGCCCTATCCTCCCTCAAAGGCTCAAATCAATGGCCCGCAGCTGAGCCTCCCACTGCCCACTCTGGGCAGGTTTTTCCAGGAGCCTGAGTTCCCAGCTCAAGGGGTCTGGAGTGGCAGGGGAAACAGGCCGGAGAGGGCCCACGAGTCCTGCCACCACTCCTCACTGTGGTGTGATCTTGGCAGCCTCAGCCCGGATGAGGGCAATGAGGTCCTGGTTGATAAGGAAGACGAATCGCAGGCTGGCGATCTGGGTGGGAGACAAAGGTGGCTTTAAGACAGAGGTGGCACCAGGGCCAAGCTGGTGTACTGGCTCACCACACCTAGGTCTCATCCTAGCCTTCCTGCCTCCTCCCCAGCTCACCTCCACCACAGAGTTGTTGCTGAGACGCCATTTGGAGCCACACAGCACCGGCCGTCCATCGATGTAGATGGGCCGTCGACCCTCATTGGCAATGAAGAAATCACCGTTGTTCTTCAGCTTGATGACACCTGTGGAAGCAGAAAGGAAGAAGGGATGATGGGATGGGGAAGGACTGATGGGATGGGGAAGGACTGATGGGATGGGGAAAGGCCAGAGAAAGCCAGGAGCCTCCACGGACCAGCTCTGCTTCCTGCAGACACCAAGGAATCCCTGTCTCAGGTGGTCCACGAGGGTCCCCATGGACACCAAGCCCCAGGGCTAGAAAGGACAGCGAGAGGCTGGGAGGGACGACCTCACACTGCTTCCTGCTGGGGCAGGGGGTGGGGGATACCTTGTTTCCGGGATATCTTCCAGGCCGGACCCTCCAGAGACAGGTCCACATCAATCTGGTTATCCTTGGTTGCTCTGCCCAGGGTGATCTGGGGAAATGGGGCAGGTGAGGGCTGGGACCTGAAGAATTGGGGGAGTAGGTCTATGCAGGCCAGAGAAAGATGGGAAACCAAGGACTACACAGAGAAAGGCACTGACAGAGGACGCAGCCTAGGAAGGGCGGGAATGGGCCTGCCTCACCTCGCGGGAGCGCATCAGATACCGCACCATGCGGCCCCGCAGCACTGCCAGTGTCTGGTTGTCGAAGTCCGGAGAGCTCATGCCTGGGGGAAGAGGGAGTTTGGAAGAGCCTACCCCTGAGGGCCAGAATGCAAGGCAGGGAACCAGGGCAAGGTTTATAAGGGAAGGGATCAGGGCCTGGGAAACGAGGGTCTCCCCAGCCAGGCAGCAACCGGGGCACAGGCTGGGGCAAAGGATGCTGAAGAGTGAGCCTTCTGGTGCCCAGGCCTCCTCACCTGTGATGCTGTCCACTAGCACCTGCCACTTATGCAGTTCCTGTTCCAGCTGCCGAATCTCTCGCTTCTGGCGCCGGTCAGCCACCATCAGCTCTGGGGTGAGGTGGGGGGGTAAGGAGGGATGTTGAGGCCACCGGCACCTTGCACTGGTCCTCTTGATTCTGGCAGGAGCTTCCATCCCCTCGCCGCCCCAAGAGACCATACTTACCATGTTCCAGGACCTCATCTCGCATGTCCCTGAGGGGCAAGAAGAGAAGGAAGATTTAGGTCCTTTCAGCTCGCCTGTTACTTGGCTCATTAGGGCATCCCTGAGCCCCTTTAGCCAAGTGGCCTGGATGGCGGTTCATCAGGCCTTGGCCCAGCCTCCTTCTCTGGGGTTGGGCTGGGGATAAGGGTAAAGCAGCGGAGCCTAAGAAGGCCCCAGTGGGAGGGGAGGGGGCTCAGCCAGGGGGGCCAAGCACCAACGGGAGCCCAAGGGCTGGGGTTGGGCAGCCTCGGGCGCTCTACCTGACAGGAGTGACTCGGCTCTCTCCACCCCTTCCTGTGTCTCCAGCCACTCACTTGAGCTTACTGTCATCAATCAGGTCCTCTGCATCAGAGAAGTTCAGCACTTGGTCCCCTTTGGGCAGCGGCTGCACTGAACAAAGGACAGAGGAAGCGTGAGCACCAATGGTCCTGCTGAACCCCACGATGCTGAGCCGACCACTAGGCCGAGCGGACCAGCTGCAGACTGCGGAGATCCCAGCACCAGCAAGGGTGCCCATACCAGATTAGGCTGGGCTCTAATTTGGCACAAAGCATCTTTAGGCTTAGCTGAGGGTAGAGGTGGTTCTAGAAAGGGAAGGAAATTAAAATGGACCTTTTGTATGGGCTTCTTGGTGTGCAAAGGGCTTTGATTACACAGCCTTGACCTAAGCAGGGGAGGCACTACCATTAGCTCTATTTTACAGATGAGGAAACAGACACAGGATGGGGGTTAAACTATGTGACCCTAGTTTGGGATGGAGGCAGGATTTAGATCTGCTCTCTCGATTCGAAATCTCAACCTCTCCTTCCATCACATCATATGCTCTCCAGCATTTCCTGCCACGCTGTGAGGGGCTGGGAGGCACCTGCCAGCCAAGTTCCACTGAGAAAGTATGTGCTGGTGGGCGCCGCCCCACCTTAAGCCAATGTCTCTTGATCTGGGGTCATGATCTGCTAATGGGTCATGAAATCAGTTTCATTTTTTCAAAAAGTGAAATGGAATAGGAAAATGAGCATCAGAGCCCATCAGATATGCTCAGGATAAATACTGTTTCATGAAAGTCTTTGTTTTTTTTCTGGCCAAAATGTGAAAGGAAGTTGGGAACAGTGGTGTGTGCCCACAGACCTAGTTACTCAGAGCCTGCGGCAAGAGGATCTCTTGAGCTGAGAATTCAAGTCCAGCTGGGCAACACGGAAAGACCGTCTCTTAAAAAAAAATTAAATGGATTAAGGCCCCCCAAATCTGAAAACCTCTGCTTTTAGGCCAGCCATTCCCAGGACTGTAGGGTGTGCTCTCTAGCAGCTAGTGGCCATGCAATTGTCAACCGAGGAAGTGAGGGGGAGTGTGGAGGGGCCACAGATGCTCCTCTTCCTCCCACTGAGGTGAGACCATATGGGGGGAACCGGGGCAGTCATTCCATCAAGTCCCTCCCCACCAGAGCTGCCTGAAGTTCCACGAATCTCATCTTCCGCTGACTTGACAGCTAAGCAACGTGTCCTGCCTATTCCTAGGGTCTCCTAGTTCTCAACGGCAAAGGAGAAATCAAATCCCTTTTGAAGAAATACAAAAACTCTTGAAGGAATAAATAAAACTTTCATGATAAGGCTTTTAGTTAACAAATAAATTTACATAAAATAGCTTTCTTTTCTTTTTTCTTTTTTTGAGATGGAGTCTTGCTCTGTCATCCAGGCTGGAGTGCAGTAGTGCGATCTTGGCTCACTGCAACCTCTGCCTCCTGGGTTCAGCAATTCTCCTGCCTCAGCTTCCTGAGTAGCTGGGATTACAGGCGTGCACCACCAGGCCTGGCTACTTTTTGTATTTTTAGTAGAGATGGGGTTGTACCAAGTTGGTCAGGCTGGTCTTGAACTCCTGACCTCGTGATCCGCCCACCTCGGCCTCCCAAAGTGCTGGGATTACAGGCGTGAGCCACCGCACCTGGCATAACTTTCAAAATAGTGACAAAGGAACTAGCTTTAGCAGTAAAAAGAAAAGTTATCCAGGCAGTGTCTGTTCTCTCTGTGGGAATTCTGTGATATCTGAGTCTGAGGAAGAGGCAGAATTTTGGAAGCCACATGAATAAAGAGGGCTGCCCCCGGGCCACTAAAATCAGAGGTCCTTAGGAATGGAAGATGGGGCCTCCCTCTGATGAGATTTCCTAAAATGCTCCTGCAGGAATACTTTTTCCTAAGCAGAAGCTGCGGGACCCTGGTAGTAAGGTGATGGGTACCAATGAAGCTTCATGATCGAACTGTGTGAAAAACTATGTAGAGGGCAATGGGCAGTACTTTTAGAAAGTGAGAATGTGCCTGTACTATGGAAATCAGAATCCGAATTACAGACCTCACTGGGGAGTTCCTCCAGTTTAATCACACTGTTTTCTTACCCCATCACTGGGAGAGTGAGTGCTGTGCTGTTGAGGCAAGAGGAAGTAGGGAGCAGTGTGGCCCTTGGGGAAAGGGAGAGACAGACGGACTGGGTGTGAAGTCCCAGTGGAGATTTATGAATGGCCTGAGGGCAGCTTGACAGCACTAAAGGCCTAGTGGGAAGAGAAGAGGAAGAAGGAAGACAGAAGGAAGAACGGAGAGAGGCAAAGAGCAGAAACGCTCAGAAAAAGTGGTTATTACCTGTAGGGTGGAAAACAAAGTGAAGTGTGGGCAGGAAAGTGGACTTTCTTATTTTGCTCATGTTTGAATGCTATCCATAACAATTAATGTGTTATTTATGTGAGAATAAAATATGTCACGAAAAAACAAAAGACAAGAAATGGCAGATAACTCCGCTATTTGGACCTTTTGCCAAAGATTCCAGGCAATGTTGGCCACTCTTACCATGATGCGGAAGACCATTCCGGCCACTTTCTCTCTCTGGAAAGTAGTTTTTGTTGCAATGTGAGGTGAACAAGACACCGTGGACCACTGAGGAATCTGTTATAGGGCACTTGAAGGCAGCCGTGTCGAGTACTGCAGACACACACACAAGCATGTGCACACACTCCCATTCTGCCAGCTCCTGGGGCATTACCTGTCTGGTCCTCCAGCAGGTAATACTGCTTCATGAGCTGCCAGTGGGCCTGCAGGGCCTTCGCGGTACGGGCCAGGTAGAAGGCATCGGGGTGTCTGTGCAGCAGGTCCTGGAAGGTCTCCAAGGTGGGCTGGCTGGTCTGGAGGGCAAGAAACATTCTCTAGGCATCTGGGCTTTTTCACACATGCCTCTGCCTTAGCATCTCTACCTCCCACCTCAGCAACCCCCAGGAGCTGGAAGAAGCAAGCTAGTCACCCAGGGAGTCAGGCTTGGCTCTTCCTGAGGCCCCTGTCACAAAGGCCCCTGCCAATGTGCATGCGTGTGTATGTGCACATATCCAGACAGTGGGTGGGGAGCTCTCCACATCAGTGGTTTTCTAGGTGGTCCAGCTCTCCCTGTGCCCGGATCCTCCACCTTCCCAGCCCTCAGCCTTACTGATCCCACTTTGCTCAGCAGCTGCTCCTCAGCCTTGCTAAACAGGGCCTTGCTCTGGATGGCTGCAATAGCCTCTGGGTGCAGCTGCCTCATGGCCTGACAGGCCAACCTAGACACGGAAAGAGACAGAGGGGAGGGCTGAAGGAAAGGTGTCAAGCAATCTGGGGTTCCTATTTCCCCCAAACCTACAGGCTTTTGAGATCCAGAACCTAGAGGCCGGGCCCTCATTAGGAAGCGCCTAAGGCTTAGCAGATAAGGCTCCACAGGTTTATCAAGTGAATGAACAGCCAACTCAGAAAACGGAGGCCCCTATGTCCCCTTCAGACCCAGTCCTTCCTGAGGCAGAGCCTTGGACCAGCTGCTGCTCCCTCCAAGTCCTTCCTCCTTACTTGGCCAAAGCTGCCACCCCCTAGTCACTGCCTACCACCTCCCCTTTCCAAGCTGAGCCCAGCCCATTTCCTGGTATATCAGAACTGCAGCTACAACTTAAGTGGTGCCAGGGTCTGTGGAGAGGATGGGTGTTAAGCATCCAACCAAGCTCTGAAGACATTAAGTGACAGAGGAGGAGGAAGTGTGTGTTGCATGTGTACGTGAGTTTATTTGGAAGCCTGTGGCTACTAGAGCTAGAAGGGGGCTTGGTGTTCTTCTATTCGACTCCCCCTTATTAGGAGGATGAAACTGTAGGAGGTCAATGTGGAAAGGCTGGAGGTGACCCGCCCAAAGCCACAACACACACAGTGCACTCCGAGCACTCAGTTTAGTCTTCTCTCCCATGCTATTCCCTCTGCCTTCAGACTCCCTTGCCTGGAGGCAGGAAGAAACTTCTCTTTGAAGCCTCTCAGGCCTCAGTATCACCCCCCAGGAGCCTCCAGGAGTCCTGCCTCCCAGACCCCTCCTGAGGCCCTGGTACAATTTCTTCTGCTCCAGGACCCAAATTCTGGTGTCCCAGTACCTCCCCACTGCTGGAACCAGCTACCACTCACTTGGAGATGACAGGATCGTAGAGCAGGGCGTACCAGCGCTCCTGGACCTCCCGAAGGGTGAAGCGGCAGCTGAACTTCACGCCCAGGTGGACGGAGGTCAGGTCGTTGGTCTGCAAGACCCCAGAAGGATTTGCTCCAGCCTTGGAGCTGGGAAGAACCCTTCTTCGCCACCCACAGGGCCCTGTTGGGCTAATTTTGGGATGCAAACTGGAGGCTGGGGGAAAGGGGCACACTGAGCCTATGGTGGGGGCACTACCTGCAACACAGCATTTATGAGCAGGAGGTCATCTGCAGGCTTCCAGCGGCCCAGATCCTTGGTCACCTGAAGTGGCTGTTTACTCTTCTTCACACGCTTGGTGAGTCCAGGGGCTGGGGCTGGGCTGGGTGGCACAGGAGTGCTGGGGGCTTTGGATACCTGGGCAGAGGACAGGAACAAACCAAGCTCAAAGCCAGCATCCAGTCAGCTGGCGCTTCATGACTAGAGTTTCACATACTCTGTGGCAGCAGCAGCCCCAGCCCCAGCCTCAGCACCAACTCCAGCCCACAACAGGAAGCACAGGAAAGGAGCTCAGCTTTCTAATACCCACCCCCATCCCACCAAGTTACTTCTATATAGTCCTTAACTATACGGGGTCTTCTCTTTGCTGGAGGTACCCCCGACCCCAGAGTGAAATTTGGGTGGGAGGATACGGGAAATCACTCTTTCTGGTGCAGTGTCTAGGGCCAAAGCAATGCCACCTGGGGGTTATTTTTACACTCTGCAATGCTGGGAACAGGCTGTCTGCTCCCAGAATAGATGCATGCTCCATGCCTCCCACACGGAATGTGATACAGGATGCAATGGCAGGGTTGGGGGTGGGGGCTGCAGCAAGAAATGGGGAGTAGGGAGAGGTAGGTTCCCAGGAGAGAGGCATCTGAGATGAGGGTTGGGGCAGCTTGGTCCTCTCACCAGCCTGCTCTGCAGGGCTCTTGGCAGCTGGCAAAGGTTCTGGGGAAACATGAAATCTGGCACTACCTCCCATCCCCTAAGTCTCCCAATTCCTCACCTTCTTCTTCTCACTGGAGGAGGGTTCACTCCCCGAACAGCGCCCTGGTTCCACCCCACTGGCCCCCTTCGCCCGGGTAGAAGACTTTGCCAGGCTGCTCTCCACCAGCTCATCATCGAACTTCTTCCTCTTGATGAACCTGTAAAGGGTCCTGCCCAGTGAACACTCCTTACCCCACCCTGGTACCCATTCACACACCCCCAGCCCCCAAAAGAGAGCAGGTGCCCAGTAGGGTGCTAACTGCTCCAGCCTGCTTTCACTTTACACCACAGCCCGGTTCAGTGGCCAAGGAACTGCTACACTCCAGCCCTCTGAGATGACAGGGGATCACACCACAAAGACTTCACGTCAGAGACCTAAGATCTCCCTCCCCTGCCCTCAGTCCCACAGGGAAGGATTTAGCAGGGACAGGAAAAGCACAAGGCTCTGCCAATACTAAGGCCCCAGAGGGGCTCGGGCAGCCATTCCCAACAGAGGGGGAGGCATGTGGCACTTAACGCCACAGACCTTCTACCCGTTCCCAGTTCCCGGCCTTCCGAACCCTTACTACCTGGAGGAGCTTCTCCGTTTAGGGATGGTGCCCAAGGCCTGAGAGGAGGCTCGCTTCTGCCCTGCCAGTGACTCCTCATCCTCTGAGCGGCTGGCAGTGCCTGATGCCATCAGGGATGAATCTAGCAGCCCCTGAGAATCTAGCAAGACAGAAATGGTGGATTCGGGCCTCCTAGATCCTAGAACCTCTGCAAATGGGACCCCTCCCCAGCCCCCTTCCCCTGCCAGCCCTCTTGGCCCCTCCCCTGCCTCCTTGACACTTGAGGTTTTAAGGTAGAGTTCCTTGGCCATCCAGATCCCATCTGGGCTCAGACCTGGCCCAGACCTTCCACGCTGGGCAGTTCCCCCGGTGCCACGTGTCATGTCGTGCAGCACATGGTGCTCAGGTCAGACTGGTGATGCCGACACGCTGGGCTCTGGGCACAACTGCTCCCTCTGCCATCAAAATGCAGCCATGCTAAAGAGCAGCAGCTCAACAGCAAGTCAGTCAATTGTGGCTCTGCCGACAGGTACATGGGTGGTGCTGGCCCAGGGGGAGGTGGCAAGGCCTAGCCAGGACCGAAAGACACACGTGCCAGGCACAGTGGAATCAGCAGATGCTTGGCGCCCGAGCATTTGGGGAGCTGTCCCGGCCTCATACTACCTTTGTCCATCCTCTTACAGTCCCAAAGCCACTGGTTCCAAACCACAGGGCTAGGAGGAACGGTCCCACAGGCTCATCCAAGGATCCTGACCAGGTGAGCTTAAAGGCTGAGAGGAGATTCTGCAAAGGAGAAATGAGGCCCCCTGAGGCTCAGATTTCCAACTGGCCAGCCTCACTTCCTTATACTGGCTCAGGTCCCCCAGGGTCCCATAAGCTAGGGAAGACACAAGCAGAGGAAAGAGGCATAAGGCCCCACTCTGCAATAATAACAGCCTTAGACATCCGTCTTGTGAAGGTCACTGGCACCTTTCAGAGTATGGTAACAGCTATGGACTCCAGAGAAGTGTGCAAACACATACTATTCTAGAGGGTTCATGGACCCTCTAATTCTACTGATATCTCCTAGGTTAAGTGCCTTGACTCTAAACTAGCAAGAGACAAGGGATTCTTTGGCCCACATTTTTCTTTACTGCAGCTGTCCACTCAGCTCAGCAACACCAGCCTTCCCCTCCCAGGCCAAAGCAGGAAAAAAGAAAGGGAGACAAAACTCCAACCAGTCCATCTCGGTTTTGTTTTTTTTTTCATTTGGGGTTTTACTGAAGATTTAGTAAGTGGTATTTCCATGAGATACCATCTCGTGGAAACCAAAAACCACTGTTTGGGAACTGCGTGATTATCAACCACCTTGTGCCCCAACAACCCCTAGAGAACCCAGGTACTAGACTTTCTCGGGGCGCTCCTCTCCTGAGTCCCCACTTCTTCTAACCAGCGTGGCTCTTAGCTCAGTGTTCTAGCCCTGTCCCCAGGTGAGCCTGTCGCTCTCCGCTCCATAGGCTACGACTGAGAATCTGGACATCTGAGGAGAGGGCGAAGGGGCCCGAGCTTGCCGGCAAACTGAGGTAGGGTCTGTGCCCCTTCCTTCCCTGACCCTCCGCCCCTCGTTCTCCCAAGAGTGCACACCCGAGGTGGGGGATCGGTCCAGGTCTGTCTCAAGAACTCCAGGTAGGAGCATTGATGAAGTCACCTCTGCAACTCAAAGCAGAGCACCAAGCAGCCTTGGTTTGAGACCCACAGGCTGGTGGCTGGGGAGGTGGGGGTAAACTCGCAAGCCCATTCTCACCCCACGGTCTCCATGCCTTTGCGCATGCGTAACACCTCGAGCCAGATTCTAACCCGGTCCGGCCCACGCATGCGCAGCTTTTCGGGGCGCCACCGGGGCGGGGCCCCAAACTTGGGGGGGTCGTCCCCGGCGGCACTCTGCAAAACTCCATTTCACCCCCAACTCCTCTGAGAACCCTCAGAGGCGAACCGCGAGGTCTCACCATTCCTAGACTGCCAGATCCAACAATTTCTCCGCGGCGACGGTAGCAGCCGCAGGGCCAAAGCCGGCTTCCGTGAGGTACGTCTACTTCCGGTTAACGAACCAGGGGCTGGCAATCTCTTCCGGTTCGTCTTGGCAACGTGTATGAAGGGGGCGTGGCCATGGCACGGAAAGTGTAAATATTTTACTAATAGCGGAAAGTAAAGGCTTTCCTAGTTGGGACAGCATATGGGGAAACGTTAGGGATTATAGGCGCCGGAGAGGTAACCCGGCTTGAGGGGTTGGTTAAAGGGAAAGGCGAGACTTAGGGCGAGACCGAGCGGGGCTAATTGAGGCGACGCGGGGAGGGGCGGGACCGCGGACTGGATTTCGACTTCCAAATTCCCACGAGGTATAGGAGTCTGAGGGTTGCACAGGACGCTATGCATTGTTTGACTCCTCCGGAGCCTTTAGAGAAACTTCTGTCAGGCCCGCCTGCTAGGCACTAGTCGGGGAGATAATGTAGCCAGGGAGATGTGGCGGACAGAGAGGGCAGAGAGGCTCTCTGAGGAGCGGATGGAGGATCGTGGGCCGCTTTACTGAGAAGGAAGAGACCCTGCGAGAAGGAGTAGTGTCTACTTGGTCCCGTCAGCCGGACCCCACCTGGACGGCTGGGGCCACTTGTCGCCGGGAGGTAAGAGAGAAAACCAATGGAAGCACCTTCAGAGGAGAGTGCCTTGGAAGGAATCTTGGGATGGGAGAACGAGCCTGTCGGAAAAATTGGGAATTTGGGGCTGTGAGAGATGTTCCGGAAAACTAGAAAGACTGTTCTCTAAAAGAGGAATTCTGTTTTATGCTTCCTTTGCGAGGTACTAAAGTGTAGCAGCTGTAGAGAGACATACTTCAGCTCAGAATAAGAAAGATTCAGTTCCAAAGCTGTCCGTCAGAAGTGTCACGCACACATAACATGGACATTGCCAGGGAATTCAAGTGTCAAATGAGAGACTGGCCCTTTTGGCCCTGACACTATACGATGGCCCTCTGCTTCAAGAGTACCCACCTCATTTACTGTTCTGTGGACTTGCTTAATGAGTATGTACTTATTTTAACTCCCATGAAAGATTGTGAGTTTTATTTTTTAACAGGCACTTGATTAAATATATTATGTAAACTTGTGAAAATATCAGAAAACCAATGAAATAATTTTTTTTTTTTGACACAGAGTCTCGCTCCATAGCCCAGGCTGGAGTGCAGTGGCACAATCTCTGCTCACTGCAACCTCCAGCCCCCGGGTCTCGGTTCAAGCAATTCTCCTGCCTCAGCCTCCCTAGTAGCTAGGATTACAGGCACGCGCCACCATGCCCAGCTAAGTTTTTTTTTTTTTTTTTTTGTAGAGACAGGTTTTCACCATGTTGGCCAGGCTGGTCTTGAACTCCTGACCTCATGATCAGCCTGCCTCGGCCTCCCAAAGTGCCGGGATTACAGGCGTGAGCCACAGCACCCGGCCTGAAATAATTTTTATAAAAAATGATTACACAGAACATTAATAATATTAATGTTATTAAATATATATGAATTCATGATAACTATTAAAAACATACAAAGGAAAAGACAGTTGAAGGAAATGCACCAGAATGTTAACATATGTCCAAGTGGTAGTAGTAGTAATTTTTCTCTCTAATTATTTTCCAATTTTTTAATACATGGTTTTTAAATTTTGTTTTATTTTTTTTTGAGACAGAGCCTTCCTCTGTCACCCAGGCTGGAGTGCAGTGGCGCAATCTCGGCTCCTGCAACCTACACCTCCCGGGTTCAAGCGATTCTCGTGCCTCAGCCTCCCGAGTAGCTGGGATTGCAGGCGTGTGCCACCATGCCTGGATAATTTTTGTGTTTTTAGTAGAGATGAGGTTTCACTATGTTGGCCAGGATGGTCTCAAACTCCTGACCACAAATGATTCACCCACCTCAGCCTCCCAAAGTGCTGGGATTACAGGCGTGTAATCCTGTAATCCTGGGATTACAGGCGTGTAATTTTTTTTACAATGAAAAAAATAGGTTCTGCACAACTTCTTTTTATTGATTGATTGATTTTGAGGCAGAGTTTCGCTCTGTCACCCAGGCTGGAGTACAGTGGCACAATCTCGGCTCACTGCAACCTCCACCTCCCGGGTTCAAGTGATTCTCCTGCCTCAGCCTCACAAGTAGCTGAAATTACAGGTGCCTGCCACCACGCCTGGCTTATTTTTGTATTTTTAGTAGAGACAGGGTTTCGCCATGTTGGCCAGGCTTGTCTGGAACTCCTGGCCTCAAATGATCCACCCGCCTCAGCCTCCCAAAGTGCTGGATTACAGGTGTGAACCACTGCACTGAGCCACAACTTCTTGAGTGAGAGAGGAGAAAGGAAAACTCTTGGCTTCCAGCTGCCTGAGGTAATTCCTTCCCCCAAGGTGTCACGAGGGAAAGGTGGTGGTCACCATCATCTCCTGTTTGGTGCCTGGAAACTCAAACTTCCCCTCTGGTTCTCAATCCTCCCTACTATTGGATAAAAAGAAACCTAGGCACCCTTGTGGTATGGATGCAGGGGTTTCTAAAGGTCAGCTTCCTGCTCAAGATTGTGTTTTCTGTTTACACAGCGTGGTGGACTATACTAGCTATAGTTAGTATATATAGTATAGTATCTATACTAGATGAAAGTTCTCAGGATGGTCTTCTATGAAGAGGTGATGACTGAGCTGAGATTTGATGTTGATAGGCAACCAGTCATGCAATAAGGTGGGGTACACTGACCCCATCAGAGGGGATAGCTCTGGCTCCAAAGCAGGAAGGAGTTTGGTGAGTCTGAGGAACAGGAAGGACCCCGGTGTGGCTGGAGCAGGGTGATCAATAAAAAGAGGGAAAGAGTTGAGAGCAGAGAAGTCATCAGAGGGCAGCCCATGCCAGCCGTGTAGTTCTCAGTACGGATTTTGGCCTTTATTCTTAGTTCATTGCAAAGCTCTTAAAGGATCACAAGCAAGGGCATCCTGTGATATGATCTAAGTTTGAAAATGATCCTTCTGGCTGCTTGTGAAGACTAGATTGCAGGGGGCAAAAGAGGAAGCAGAGAGATCAGGTAAAAGGGTATTGCAGTGATCTAGGTGAGAGGTAAACCCAGGTGGTTTAGCTGGCATGTGGGGGTGGTGAAGATGGACAGGAACTGTGACTGGCACATTTTGGAAATAGAACCCCAAAGAGTCGCTGATGGATTGGATATGGGATATGAGGGAAAAGGAAGAATCAAGGATGAGACTGAGATTTTTGGCCTAAGAACCTGGGTGGATGGTAGAACCCCCTGCTTCAGAATATATCTGGAATGTGACCCTATCTTACCAGTTTTCCACGGTCTCCTGGTCCAACTCCCCATTATCCATTATCTGTTACCTGGACTATAGTAAGAGTTCCCTAACTGGTCTCCCAGCTTTCATCCTTACTGCCCTTCTTTAGTTTATTCACAGCAGCTGGGGTATTCCTATTACATTGGCAATCTGCTCACATCCTGCTTCTGTTCAAAGTCCTCCATCTTCCTCAGGATAAAAGCTCATGGCCCACCCCCTGTTGCTTCTCTGACTTCACCTCCTGCTCTTCTCACTTGCTCTTTCAAAAATTTCAGTCCTCATCCCCTGCTCACTGTACCTCTTCTTGGCTTTCTCCTTAGCCCTTATTATCTTCTAATTTACTTATTTTTTTCTGTTTACTGTAGGTTTTCCAGTAGTAGAATGTAAGCTTTAGGAAGGCAGGGTTTTTGTCTGTTTTGTTCACTGCTATAGTAGGTGCTTAATAAACATTTATTGAATAAGTATCTTATGTAAGTTGACTGCAGAGGAGAAGTCTGTGGGAGGAGCAGGTTTATACAGGGGCAGAAAAAAAAAGTTCTGTTTTAGACATGTTAAGTTTGAGGTGCCTATAAGGCATCTCAGTGGTGCTGTAAAATAGAGAGGTGGGCACATTAGCTGGGTCAGGGAAGAGGCCTGGACTGGAGATATCCACTGGGGAGTCATCATCAGCAAGATCTGGATGTGGATGCTTAGGGAGAGAATGAGGAGGGCACAAGACCATTGCATGGGACATGCCAACATTTAGGGCAAGGCAGAGGAAGAGGGGCAAGAAAATAAACCAAAAGAAGAATGGATAAAAAGAAAAGCTAGCAATGGCACCTATTATCCAGCTTCCAGTTAACTCTTCCTGGCTCTAGAACAGTGGTCCCCAAGCATTTTGGCACCAGGGACTGGTTTTGTGGAATACAATTTTTCCACAGACAGGGGGTTGGGGAACATGGTTTCAGGATGAAACTGTTCTACCTCAGATCATCAGGCATTAGATTCTCATAAGGAGCGTGCAATCTAGATCACTCGCGTGTGCAGTTCACAATAGGGTTCTCCCTCCTATGAGAATCTAATGCCACTGCTGATCTGACGGGAGGCGGAGTGCAGAGCTCAGGTGGTAATGCTCACTCGCCTGCTGCTCACCTCTTGCTGTGCAGCCCAGTTCCTAACAGGCCACGGCCCAGCACATGTTGGGGACCCCTGCTCTAGAGTAGTCTTTCATAGTCAGGCACTCTTTCTCTGGGGTTGATGTGGTTTACAATGGAGGCCACGTTCATGGTTCCTCCTGGATCTTTGCTCAGGGCCCCAGGCTCCATCTTCTGGGGGATTAGAACACAGTGGTTAAGCACATAGGCTCTGGCCAGGCCTGGGAGCTCACGCCTGTAATCTCAGCACAGTGGGAGGCCAAGGCGGTTAGATCACTTGACCTTAGGAGTTCAAGACCAGCCTGGGCAACATGGCAAAACCCCTTCTCTACTAAAAATACAAAAATTAGCCGGGTGTGGTGACACACACCTGTGGTTCCAGCTATTCGGGAGGCTGAGGTAGGAGGACTGCTTGAGCCTGTAGAGGTCAAGGCTGCAGTGAGCCATGATCGTACCACTGCACTTCAGCCTGGGCCACAGAGTGAGACCCTGTCTCAAAACAAACAAAAAACAAAAAAGCTGTCCAAAAATATAGGCCCTGTGAGTACATAGAACTAAACAATCAAAAAGAACATAGGCTCTGGAGCCAAAGTACGTGGTTTGAAACTGCCTCTATCACCTATCAACTTATGACTTTGAGCAAGTTACATTACTGTGCCCCAGTTTCATCATCTGTGGGGAAATAATAGTCCCCACTTCATTAGGATGGTTATGAGGAGTAAATCACTTACTACTGAAACACACAGGTGGTATATAGCAAGTGTTCAAAAAATGTTAGCTGTTGTTACTGCTCTTAGGGCTTAGGTCTGAGTGCCTCCTGCCAGGTGGTCTGACTCTAGGACCCAGACTTTGATAGCACAGCCCCTCCCCACTCTTGTCCACTAGAGCAGGACTAGTTGCTCTCTTAGCTAGGGCAGCTACCTCCTGGGACCCAGTCAGAGGACACAGGATCTTGCTGCTGTTGGCTCAAGGGTTTTATCTTCCTAGAGAGTCAAATCAAATAAAGCTGTTGACCAATACTAAGTTACCTTGGGATTCACAATGCAATTTAAGTCAGCGTACACTCTACTTGAGATCTGTATACTGTGTTTTTTTGTTTGTTTGTTTGTTTCTGTAAGGGAAAAGAAAGTATCTGCAGAGGAAGATTCTCATGCACAGATTGAAACCCTCTGAGATATTGACCCCCTAGGTTAGAGAATCACAGACAAAACTGTATGAAACCTCCAGCCACTGTAACATGATAAACACATTTTACTCCAAAGGTCAGCATCATGCTCACTGAAGAAATCTGGATTATTCTGATTAATTAGGTATGTATAAGGATGGCCCCATGACTCTTTTTATTTAATTTTCCTTTGGAAGTACTGGCCTATGTAATTAAAGAAGAGAATGAGATATAAAAACTAGAAGAGTTGAAATATTTATGATATGATAGCCTACATGAAAAATCCAAGGATATCAACTGAAAAACTAATACAAATAAGATATTTTAGGAAAATGGGTAGAAATGAGTATTTTTTTAAAACCGCCTGTTTGAGAATAGAAGAGAATAGACTATTGTTTACAACAGCAACAACACAGTAAACCAGGCACAATAAATGTGCTAGATCTAGGTACCTGCGTTAGTCTGTTCTCACACTGCTATAAAGATAACACCAGAGACTGGTAGTTTATAAAAGAAAGAGGTTTAATTGACTCACAGTTCCTCATGGCTGGGGAAGCCTCAGGAAACTTAATTCATGGCGGAAGGTGAGGTAAAGCAGGCAACTTCTTCACAAGGTGACGAGAGAGAGAATGAGTGTGAAAGAGGAACACTTAACCACCAGATCTCGTGAAAAATCTCGCGAAAAGAACAGCATGGGGGAAACTGCCTCCATGATCCAATCACCTCCCACCAGGTCGCTCCCTGGACATGTGGGGATTATGGGGATTACCATTCAAGATGAGATTTGGGTGGGGACACAGAGCCAAACCATATCAGTACTCAAAACTAAAATGCCACCAAAGGAAGTTTGAATAAATAGGAAGGCATATTCTATTTTTGGGTAGAAAGACTCACTATTATAAAGATGTCAGCTCTCCATGAATTAATCCATAAATTTAACAAAGATCTAATAAAAATACCAACAGAGTACGCAACCTGAATATAAATTCATATGGAAATTTTTGTATCAGGGATAACCATGTTGCTTCAGTAGCATCCTCAGAATGAAAAACAACCAGCCAAAACAAAACAAAAAGAATAGCTATGAGAACATTTTGAAAAGTAAGGTTAATGAGAGGAGAAGCACTGTACCACATATTAATACAATAGTTAAAATAGTAAAATGCAGAGGACACTAGCACACACATAAACATTTTGATCAAGAGAACATAATAGGCCGGGCATGGTGGTTCATGCCTGTAATCCCAGCACTTTGGGAGGCTGAGTTGGGCAGATCACCTGAGGCCAAGAGTTCGAGACTAGTCTGGAAAACATGGTGAAACCCTGTGCCTACTAAAAAAATACAAAAATTAGCCTGGCATGGTGGTGGGCACCTGTAATCCCAGCTACTCAGAAGGCTGAGGCAGGAGAATCGCTTGAACCTGGGAGGCAGAGGTTGCAGTGAGCCGAGATCGCGCCGCTGCCCTCCACTCTGGGTGATAGACTGAGACTCCATTTCAAAAAAAAAAAAGAGAACATAATAGTCCAGAAATAGACCTCAGGCATTAAAAAGTTTAGTAAATGATAAAGATGGCATTGTCTGTCAGTAGGGAAAAGATGGATGATATACTAAGTAGCATTGAGACAATTGTGTAGTCACCTGGAGAAAACGAATGTGGTGTCTCTTTTCAGTTCTTACACTATGAAACAATTATGTTTAAATAAATGTAAGAGGCCAGGCTTGGTGGCTCATGCCTGTAACCCTAGCACTTTGGGAGGCCGAGGCAGGCAGATCACTCGAGGTCAGGAGTTTGAGACCAGCCTGGCCAACATAGCGAAATCCCATCTCTACTAAACATACAAAAAATTAGCCAGGCATGTTGGCAGGCACCTGTAATCCCAGCTACTCGGGAGGCTGAGGCAGGAGAATTGCTTGAACTTGGGAGACAGAGGTTGCAGTGAGTTGAGATTGTGCAACTGCATTCCGTCCTGGATGACAGAGTGAGACTCCATTTCCAAATAAATAAATGTAAAAGAGTAAAACCACAAATTTATAATGTCACAGTAGAGAAAGTGTTTTCCAGAATGGCACACATTTTCTCATAGCTTTAAAAAAACAAATTCTGTCAACATAAAAATCTATAATTTCTACAGAGCGAAAAACACCATAAACAAAGAGAATGGCAAAGTAGGGAAAATATTTGCAACCCATATCATAGTCAGAGGGGCTAATTTGCTTAATATGTACAAAATCTCTGCAAATCAATATGAAAAATAGCAAGTTCCATAAGAAAATGGGATGGTTAATGGAAAGATAAATGTCTCTTAAACATGAAAAAATACTCAACCTCACTCACAAGACAATTGAAACTACATTTAGTATAATTTTTCACCCACCGATTGGCAAAAAATCTAGATGTTGGACACTTAGCCTTGGCATGGTTGTAGGGTAATAAGCAGTCTCGTGTTGCTGTTAGAACTGTAATTCATTGCCGGGCACAGTGGCTCATGCTTGTAATCCCAGCACTTTGGGAGGCCGAGGCGGGCGGATCACGAGGTCAGGAGATCGAGACCACGGTGAAACCCCGTCTCTACTAAAAATACAAAAAATTTGTAGTCCCAGCTACTCGGAAAGGCTGAGGCAGGAGAATGGCGTGAACCCGGGAGGCGGAGCTTGCAGTGAGCCGAGATTGCGCCACTGCACTCCAGCCTGGGCGACAGAGCGAGACTCTGTCTCAAAAAAAAAAGAACTGTAATTCATTAAGACTTGTCAGAATTACAAATGCATAGAATTTCTGATCCAATGTACTTTCACACATGCAAAATAAATTACATATAAAATTATCAGCCAGGTGTGGTGGCTAACACCTGTAATCCTAGCACTTAGGGAGGCCAAGGTGGTAGGACTGCTTAAGCCCAGGAGTTCAAGGCCAGCCTGGGCAAAGTGGCGAGACCTCGTCTCTACAAAAAAATGAAAATTAAAAAATTAGCTGGGTGCAGTAGTCCCAGCCACTTGGGAGGCTGAGGTGGGAGGATCTCTTGAGCCCAGGGGTTCAAGGCAGCAGTGAGCTATGATCATGCCACTGCACTCCAGCATGGGACAAAGTGAGACTGCCTCTCTTGAAAAAAAAAAAAAGAAAACAGTTATCAGCTGGAGCATTGTTCATATTAGCAAGTTTAGCAAAAGCCAACTCACACATCTCTCACTTGAGGACTGATTAAATAAATCATTGCACATGCATACAATAGAATATCATACAGCCAGGCTGAAGAGCTGTCATAAAAATCTTTATAGGCCATGATTGAACTTTATCCTAAGAAGAATGAAGAGCCATTAATGAATTTTTAAGCAGAAGTGTGGAATTAGACCTGCATTTTAGATGTCTCTGGCTTAGTATGGAGCATAGCTTGAAAGAGTAAAACAGAAGCCAGGGAGATTAGTTGGTGGCCCAATTTAGGGTAGTCACTGAGGGGAAGACATAAAAGATGTAGACGATGACAGGGCTTGGTGAGAGATTGCATGAATGGGTGCAGGAGCTCAGGCACCTACGATGCCCAGTTCAGGCTTTGGCAGTGGATGAGGCTGGCAGATATGCATTGAGACCAGAGGCACAAGTGGAGCTGCAGGGTTGGGGATGAGAAGGAAAGGTGATGAGTTTCATTTGCATTGATTGAGTTGGAGGTGCCAGTGGGCAGCCAGTTGGGATGTGCAGTTGAGCGTTTGCATATACAGCTCTATGACTCAGAGGAGAGATTGGAATTGGGGATGGATTTGGGAATCTTCATCGTACAGCTGATGTTTGAGGCAGTAGGGCAATCCGAAGTCATCTTGGGATGTCCTGTGGCATGAGAGGAGAGTCCAGGCACTGGAGCAGCCCCTAGGGAACACAGGCAGAAGAGAATGAAAATCTGCAGGAGCTGGAGGAGTGTGGGGGACGTGGGTGGGAAACCAAGAAGAGCATCATATCACGGACCTCAAGGAAGAGTGTGCTCGGGTTTTACTGGTGTCTGTCTCTCCCTTGATTTAAAATCCTCCACATAAACTGGATTTTATTTTTCTTTGTTTTCTCCCCATCTGTCTTATCCCACCTTCAATCGGCATGAGGTTTTGTGCATAATAACTATGTCTGTGGACAAGCAAAGGCATGAGTGAGTGACTACAGTTGTAACTGGTTCTTTACGTGACTGCTGTGCACACCTCCACAACTGCTCCTCTCCTTGCTCTCCCTGTCTCCATTCTTTTAAATTCTCCATGCTGTCATCAGTGGCTCTCCACTGCCTACAGAGGAGCATCCTCTGGTTGGCCTTCAAGCCCATCCACATCCAGCCCCAGCTGGGCTTATCTCCTACAACACGTGGTGTGGAACTACACCCACGCTGGCCGCTTGCTGCTACATGAACATACTCTGTGCTTACAGTGTCCTTTTCCCTTGGATTTCCTGCCTCCCGCCCCCTGCGATAGTTCCACCCATCCTTCCACATTTCATGGAGATCCCACTTAGCCCCAAAGGCCTCCCCAGACCTTCACTGCCATGAATGTCTTCCCCGTTCTCTGTTGCACTTTGTCTTGCATTCCCATACTAGCTCCCTACCAGTTACTACTCTTTCTCCACACTGGAGTGTGAGGGGAGTCTGTCCCAATGTCACCATTCCCCCATGACTTGCCTCCCCACCTTTTCAAGTCTCTACTCAAGCGTCACCCTGCAAGGCTTGCCATGACCCCTCTGTTTTCATCGCCAGCTCCAGCACTTGGCACGGTACAATTGCTGAAGGAGTGGTGGGTGGATTGTGAGTCCTCGGGAGTTCAAGACAATACTTGAATTTATTTCTGTAACTGTGCCAGTGCTTTGCATCCAGTCAGCACCCTGTGTTTGCAGTAGGCTCCTGGGAAATAAGTTTTACTCAATTCCGTGCCCCCGCTGCCTAATACAGATCATGGCACCACAGTAGGTGCTCAATAAATGTTTAAGGAATCAATAAATGAAAAATTACACATTTAATTGCCCTCAGGAGCCTCCAGAGAGGCCACTGGTTGTGCAAACTCACTGGTTTGTGTGTGCTTCCTGCCAGCACTGACAGGCTGCCTTATGGGACGGTGACAAGCTGTGTCCTGTAAACCTGGCTGTGCTGAGAGACGGTGACATGCAGCTCACAGAAGGCACTAGGGCTGTCATGGTGGCCAAGCATTTAATACAACGATTGTGGCGCTCCAGGCAGAAACACAGCCCAGAAGAAGCCTCAGAGGCAGCCATGGAGGGGTGGGAGCACTTACTCCTTAGGGAAAGCTTGACTTGGTTTCTACTGTGTGCATGGCCCTCCGAGGGTCCAGGTAGAGGGGAAGCTACAGCTGTGAGAGCAACTGGCCATCCGTCTTAAAGAGTTTCAGGTCTAGTGGGGTTGAGGACAGGCTCACCGATAATCCCAGAACAAAGGCAAGATGGGCCAGTGCTGGAAGAGATCCACGCACAAAGGCAGGAGAGCCCCCAGGAGAAGGGGAGGCTTAGGGAGGATTAGTGGAAGCTTCGTAGTGGAAGGGCCATCTGAGCTCATTGACTACGCTTTTTTTTTTTTTTTTTTTTGAGACAGAGTCTCACTCTTGTCTCTCCGGCTGCAGTGCAATGATCTCGGCCCACTTGAATCTCCACTTCCCAAATTCAAGCGATTCTCCTGCCTCAGCCTCCCGAGCAGCTGGGATTACAGGTGCCTGCCACCATGCCCGACTAAATTTTGTATTTTTTAGTAGAGACAGGGTTTCACCACATTGGCCAGGCTGGTCTCAAACTCAACCTCGAGTGATCCACCCACCACGACCTCCCATGGTGCTGGGATTACAGGCATGAGCCACAATGTCCGGCCTTCATGACTAGGCTTTCTGAATGGGGTGGGAATTGAAACAGCTTCCAGCTGGTCTCCCTGCTCCCTGCTCCCAGTCTATGCTCATGGTTGCAGCCAGACGATGCTCTTGAATTGAAGGACAGATGATGTAACTTCTCTGCTCAGAATTCTGCAATGGCTCCCGTTGCATTCAGGGTGAACAGAGGTCCTTACGGTGGCCTACAAGGCCTTGTGTGATCGGCCTCCCAGTGGCCTCTGCAACATGGCTCCTCCCCCTCACCCACACCAGATACCCCGAGCACCTTGCTGCCCCCTGAGTGTGCCAGGCAGGCTTTCACCTCAGCCTGCTTTCCCTGCTTGGCACGCCCTTCCCGCAGCTCACCTTGTCACCTGCTTCACGTCTTCACTGAAACGTCCTGCTGTGCCCTCTCTACTTTAAATGGTAACACCCACTCCCCTGCACTCTGCTGCCTTATCCCTCTTGAAATTTGTGTTTCTCCATGGAACCTTTTAGGTTCTGACATAACTGTGCATTTTACCAACTTATTTATGTTTCTTGTCTTTTCCCCCATAGAATGTAAGCTTTGTGAAAGCAGTTTTTTGTTTGTTTGTTTGTTTGTTTGTTTTTTGAGACGGAGTCTTGCTCAGTCACCCAGGCTGGAGTGCAGTGGCGCGATCATGGCTCACACAGCCTCCGCCTCCCGGGTTCACGCCATTCTCCTGCCTCAGCCTCCCGAGTAGCTGGGACTACAGGCACCCGCCACCACACCTGACTAATTTTTTGTATTTTTATTGGAGATGGGGTTTCACCATGTTAGCCAGGATGGTCTCGATTTCCTGACCTTGTGATGTGCCCGCCTTGGCCTCCGAAAATGCTGGGATTACAAGCTTGAGCCACTGCACCTGGCCATGAAAGCACTTTTTAAAAATCTGTTTTACTCACTACAGTATCCCTAACACCTAGAACATGGCCTCATGTTATGTGCCCAATAGGTACTCGTTGAATGAATCAATGAGTAAATGAATCAATGGGGCCATGCTACATGCTTGAGGAAGTCCATGGGAAGGGCCTCCTGGCAGAGCTCCTAAAAATGGCTGCCCAAAGGGTCATTTGCAGGAATAGATCTCTGCCATACAGAGCAGAGGACCTGCTGGGGGTAGGCGGTCAAGTGAGGAGGAAGGGGCCCCAGTCCAAGGGAGAGCCTCTGCAGGATCCCCGTGTCCCAGCATGGGTCAGGAATGCCTCGAGTCTTCTCCCTCTGCCGCACTTGCTGTCCACGCTCCACCTGCACCTTCCCAGGAACCCCCCCAGCTCCCCTCCTGTCACTCTTCCCGCAGTTGCCTCTCCTTATTCCTGAATTCCCAGCCCCTCTCCAGGCCAGCTGAGGCCCTTAGACAAGCACTTTGCTGCCTCCTTGTGGCTTCTGCAGGAAAGGCTCCTCCTCTCTTCCAGAGAGTGAGGTTAACAGATAGCCTGGGGGTGATGAGAGAGGAAACCGAATCTTCTTGACTAGTGGCGGCCTGAATCATTGGCAGCTGCCCGCTCACAGCACTGCTGCCTGTGGCAGTGAACATCTCTGTGGCAGCGCCCTGACTGGTGCACCAGCTGGACTCAGGCTTTGGTTGTTCCAGGCTGCTCAGCTCCCGGGAAAGAATGTGAGGCAGCAGTCAGACCCCAGGGCCTGCCTCAAGGGTCACTGAGGTCAGTGACTAGTGTATCCAGCCTCCACCTGCTCAGCTTCCTCCCAGCTCAGAGGCAATAAATAGTGTTTGAGGGGTGATGAAGCCACCAGCCAGCGCAGGGCCTCCCAGGGTGTGCAGAGAGCGGGGGCAGGGTGTGACACGAGCCAGGGCCAAGGTATGTAGAACTGGAGCATGGGAGGCCACCCAGCCTCCTAATTGGCTAATTGGCTGGGATGTTATATCCCAGCCAATTGTTTTTTGCAGGTAACAGATACCTGCTTAAGCTAATTGCCCTCAAATGAAGGAATATTCTAGAAGGCTCCTGAGTTATCTAGTAGACCCATAACTCACAAGACTGGCTGAGAAGACTGCTTTATTTCTTACTCTACTGGGTAACTTTTTCTTTCTGGCTGCTTTCAAGTTCTCTCATCTTTGGTTTCAGGTTTGACTATGATATGCTGAGGTATGTTTTTCTTTGTATTTATCCTGCTTCAGTTCTCTGAGCTCCTTGGATCTGTGGCTTCTTGTCTTTAATTTTGGAAATTCTCAGTGATTATCTCTTCAAGTAGCTCTTTAAATATTTCTTCTCCCTTCTCCTTCTGGGACTTTGATCACATGTATGTGAAACCATTGGTATTGTCCCACACATCTTGGGTGTTTGGTTTGGGGGTTGCTGGTTTGTTTCTTTGTTTTTACTCTCTCTGTGTTATAGTTAGCTAATTTCTGTTGATCTTGCCTCAAATTCACATATTTTTTTGCCTTGCTTTTGTCGAGTTGGATGATAAACCTGCCAAAGGATTTCTAGATCTCTGATGTTGAGATTTTCTTTTTTTTTTTTTGAGACAGAGTCTCACTGTGTCACGAGGCTGGAGTGCAGTGGCACAATCTCAACTTACTGCAGCCTCCACCTCCTGGATTCAAGCAATTTTCCTGCCTCAGCCCCCCCAAGTAGCTGGGACTACAGGCACGCGCCACCACGCCCATCTAATTTTTGTGTTTTTAGTAGAGACAGGGTTTCACCGTGTTGGCCAGGATGGTCTCGATCTCTTGACCTCGTGATCTGCCCACCTCGGCCTCCCAAAGTGTTGGGATTACAGGGATGAGCCACTGCACCCGGCAAGATTTTCATTTCTGGCATCTTCAAGTTTCCATTTCTTTTGTACAATTTCCTACTCTCTACTCAAATTCCGCATCTGTTCCTGCATGTTGCCCACCTGTTAGAGGCAGATCCTGTAACATGTTAGATGTAGCTACCTTCAAATTCCTGCCTTCAAAGTCCTCACTTCATAGTTACAGCATCGCAGCCATACATATCTTCTCTTCTTGAGAAGGTGACTCCTCTGATCATAGAGTCATGCTCATATGTTTTCTGACTTTTCAGACCATGCATGGCTTTCCCCTCCCTGGCTCTATGGCTGGGTTGTTTTTGAAGGGGTTTTCTCCTTTCCGCTGTATGCCTCTTTGCAGTTAGTCAAGGCTAGAGTAGACCCTTCTCCCATGTCCCCTTCCACATTTGTTTTGGTTCTTCATCTGAGGCTGTGGGCCATGCAAGCAGAGCTATGGCCAGTCCCTGAATATGGCTTGAAGCAATGCTCAAAAAAATACTCCTTCCCATGCCTTGTCTTCCCTGAATTTTTTTGGGGTAGAAGCAATACATTGACCAGAAATGTCAACTTTGCTCTGAAAAAAAAGTAGGCTCCTGTATAGTATCAATGAACCTCATAACTAGAAAAACACCAGAGACACACACACACACACACACATATTTACACACATATACACACACATACATGTATACACACATACACATACATGTATACACACATGTATACACAAACATACACACACACATATATACATACACACATATACGCATGTGCACATACATACATAAATACATCCACACCTACATAAATACATACATACATAAACATGTATACATACACACACATATATACACAAAGATACACACACACACACACACACACACATATTTGTCTTCCAACCCTCTTGGCTTCACAGCTTGGCCCGTGCAGGCTTTCTTTGCCTTTAAGAAGATGAAATTGTTACCAAAGCAGGAGAAGAATGTCAGACACTCTGCATGCTTGCCAGAGAGCTCGCTAGAAGACATGCAGAAGGTCAAAGTCCTCCATCACCAGAGCAAGTTCAGCCACCAGGCCCCTTAAGCAGTGTCAAGAGCCTGTGAAAATATGAAACCTTTGAAAATATGGGTGCCAAAATATAAAAACAAAGAGTGTATGAATATGTATGAAATCTTTATAAAACATAATATTGTCAGTTTCATTCACTGTCAAATTTAATATTCAAAATAGTCTCATTACATTTATAAAACTTGTTCGATTTCTTCTCTGTGCATGCTGATTGCTGAGATGTCACTCACAGCTAAGTACACATTAAATAACTTACTCATAGCCAGTTAATTTCTGAAGCAAGATTATAAAAATGCTTTCTAATTATTTAGAGCGATACATTTAGTGTGAGGGCATTTTAAGATGTTAAGTATCATTGGGGTGAGGCCTCCAGAAAAGAAAGAGCCTGGGACCCGAGAGGCTGGAAACAGCCCAGGGCCGGCACAGCTGTGCTGTGCGTGTGTCCTGCATCATGATGCCACTCCCCTTCCTCCCACACTAGGCATCCTCGCGATATCTTAAACTGCGACTCAGAAAACAAATCCTACTCCTGGCATCATCCACAGAACCAGCTGTTCACACCCCACATCCTCCTCAGCTTTCCGGAGTCTCAGCCTTAGTCTGGAAGCAAGGATGGGTGCCATTCCTGAGGAAGAGAACTGCTGGACATGGGTTCTCTGAGGATGGGGTAATTTCCTATTTGTATGCCTGGTCCCTAGGCCAGGGGTGCTGGTGAGTGGAGAAGGACAGGGCGGGGGAGACTCAGCGGGGACCAGGCAGGTAGCTGTGTGTCAGGAGGGTGTGTAGGTGCTCGTGAGCTCATTGAACTAACCGAATTAGTGTCTTAACTGAACTGACAGATGCTTGCCAAAGATGGCCTCCTTAGCCTACACCGTCTATATTTGAACCTCATGTCTCCGTTTCTTCCACCTTTGTCCTCAGAGACATGCTCACCTTTGCCTCCCACCTTATGACACCTGGCTCTGGTCTGTATTTGGTATCTCCTTTTGTTCTCACCTTCTGAGCTTTCATGCAGATCACTGGCATGTCAGTGACGTATCTGTCCATATTTTGATTAAATGAAGAGTTACTGACACCTACTAAGTGCCAGGTGCCAGTCACAGCTATCTCGGCATGTTTGCTCCCAAAGGACACAGACAACACTCAGAGGGTTCTAAAACTGAGTTGAGGTGTGGGTTTCAGCAATGAGACAGAATTTTAAAATAAACCAACCTCTATTTTGTTAAACATGTAGAGTTTGGGGACTGCAGGAGGGAAACAGTGTTTCTCAAAGTTCTAGGAGTACTCAGCAACACGCAGAGGGTTTCTTGAAAAGCACCAGCTGGGAATCTGCATTTCAACCAAGTTCTCTGTGGGTTTCCATCCCTCGGAAGGTTGAGAATCACCGGCTAAGGGATGCAGTGGAGACTGGGGCTGTCTTGATCCTTCTGGCTTATTTGGGTTCCAGGGAGTGACTTGCTTGACTTTTTTTGAGCAAGCTAAGCGGATTCATTTGTAGGTTCCTGGCATTCCTTCCTTTGGTTCGCTGAGGCACTGCAAGAGTTAATAGAGTTACAGGCGGGGGAGGGGGGGGGGCGTAACTGAGACAAGGCCCAGGCCATGTGAATGCCATCCCGCACCTGAGCACTTCCCAGAGCCAAGTCCAGAGCTGAGCCCAGACTCAGCCTGGACACAGAACTGCTCAACACAACGTCCTCCCAAGTCCCAGGGGCTCTGCTTCTCTTCCTGCGAATCTGTGTTTTGTCTGACCTCACAAAAGACTTCCTCTTCCCTCCCCTCATTCTTCTTTGCTCCTTACCACCCATCCGTGTTTCCTCAGCCCTAGCCCCATCTAGTCTCTTTCCCAGAGGCTGCATTGTAAGCCCTCCTGTCTGTCTCCAGCATGTTAGATGCCTGTGTGAGTCTGTTCATGTGCATCTCGGTGCACACATGTGTACCAGCATGTTTTTTTTTTTTTTTTTTGAGATGGAGTCCTGCTGTGTCCCCAGGCTGGAGTGCAGTGGCGCAATCTCGGCTCACTGCAAGCTCCGCCTCCCGGATTCAAGCGATTCTCCTGCCTTAGCCTCCCGAGTAGCTGGGACTACAGGCACCCGCCACCATGCCCGGCTAATTTTTTTTGTATTTTTAGTAGAGATGGGATTTCACCATGTTAGCCAGGATGGTCTCAATCTCCTGACCTCGTGATCTGCCCACCTCGGCCTCCCAAAGTGCTGAGATTACAGGCGTGAGCCACCATGCCCGTCCTGTACCAGCGTGTTTTTAGCTGTGCAGGAACAGACCCTGAGCAAGGGGAGGGCATAGCGCTCAGAGTCAAGGCTAAGATTGTCCAGCTACAGAAAACACTTCGGGTCTGCAGACACACACAGCTCTCTCACCTGTCAGACAGAGAACCCAGGGGACATGCTTGTAAGACAAAGCTGAAAAAAATCACAGAGAAGGGGGGCTGCTGGGTTTTGAGGGATGCAATCTTCTAGCATCTCAAACCATGGAGGGAAGATGAGCAGCCCTCCCTCACATGCCAAGAGGACGCCCCAGTGGGCTCAGAGATGAACAGGGTCAGTGCTAGGCAGACCAGGAGAATGGGGCATGAGTTGGGCCTTGTTATGAACCCAGATGGGGCTGTGTGCCAGAAAGCGTTGCCAGGGGAGCCAGCGAGGTCGGCAGGACCACAAAGAGGTGAGTGAGCCGGCACCACGCAGCAGGTGGATGTGAGGACTCATGTTGGGCCAGGAGCAGGTGGCCCGAGAAAAGGTGCACTTCAGGGAGTGCAGCAGTGTCCAGGAGGGCACGCCCAAAGGAGGCAGCACGGCCACCACCCTGAGGTAGCAGCAGCCTGGGCAGGGACAGAGAACCTTTGTTAAGAGACCAGCAGATCCTCATGCCAAAATAGCAGACCCCAAGACAATGCAGGGAGTCCCCACACTGAGACATCAGGAGCAGCCTGACACACAGGGAGGTGGTGGCAGCCTGGGATGTGGGTAAAGAAGACAGCACAGCAGGCTCTGCCTCTGCACCTGGTGGTGAGATCAACACAGTAAACAGGTACAGGGTTGAAAGCAGGAAGAAAATTGTCTTCATCTAAGTTCCCTTAAAAAGGGGAAGCTGTCTTTGCTGGGAACAATATTTTGATAAGTGCCTTAAGCCTGAAACTGGGATCCCAGTGGAGGCCTGGATGTGGGTGGAGCAGCTCTGCTTGAGACATGAAGGAATTTTGGAATTGTGCATGTTTTACCAGAGAGGCGGGGAAAGAGGGAAGAAAGGAGGCTGCCGCTTGGTGCTGTTCAACATGAATCCCGTTTCTCACTATCCCTCTATATTTTCAGAAAGTTACTGACATCATGAGTGTATGGGCTCAAGTGGGGTGCGTACCCCTGATATTTATGTGCACAT
Organism: Nomascus leucogenys; assembly: GCF_006542625.1. NCBI lineage: Eukaryota > Metazoa > Chordata > Mammalia > Primates > Hylobatidae > Nomascus > Nomascus leucogenys. The sequence goes on along the minus strand of NC_044388.1, from coordinate 2,557,303 downwards.
ATCTCCGTGTGTGGAAAGAACAAAGGGGCTGGCCTGAGACTCAGAAGCTGGGCAGAGCCCAGGCAGGGAAGGGATGCGGAGAGGAGAGACCCCACGATGGGGAGGTCTTTGGGTAAGTTTAACCAAATCTGCCAGGCCAGGCCCCAGTTGGCCACTGGGTTACAGTGTTCTCCCACAGTGTTGTTTTGGTTATTCTCCATTCTGTTCGCTGTATCTAAATCAACAACTAACAGGAACACACATGCACATCCCCCTTGGAAACCCTCCAGGAATTGGAAACCAGGTTTCTGCACTGGGTGGGCTGGAATGCTGGGACTCTCAGGCCCATTTCAGAGCACAGGTGCAGCCAGGGACTGGCCCTCTTTGATGCTGCTATGCCTCCCTGTCTCACTGAGGTCTCCAGTTGGAGGATGGGGGAAGCACCAGCATCTTCTGGCTCTTGGCTCTGGTTAGGTCTAGACTGCAGGCATCAGGACCCTCTCCCCATTGGGGATCTGTAACTGATGCAGGGCCAGGGTCACAGGAGGCAGATAGGATTGCTCATGTAGAGAGGGTCCTTAAAAGAGCCTTGAGCCTTCAGTAGTGACATCTACAAGCCCAGAGAGGCAAAGGAGAGCTAAGACTTTTCTAACCAGAAAAGCCTCTTGTTGGCCCCTGGAGTCCCATGTCTGTCCCCTCAGCTGTTCTTTCTAGGGACTGTTCTTGAAGATAGTAAGGAAAAGAAGTGACAGATAGGCCCAGGTTTCTCAGGCAGTCCAAGGGCTCCCTCATCTCTCCCTCCCTACACCTGGCTCCCCTGAGAACCACCCCCAAGGCTAGGGTGAGATGGGGCTCTTCAGAATTTATGTGCAGCCCAGGAGGCCAGTGTGAAGGAAAAGCCCCCTGGTGGCCTCTGAGACACTAAGGAAACCCTTCACCAGAACTGAAGTGCTGTTGGCACGGGGACCCCGCTTACAGCCGCCGAGCAGAGGAACCAGGTTAGCCTCTCGCTATCTGGTGTGGGATAGCAAATGAGGTCATTGTTAAAGCCTGGAGAGGGATTTATTGGGGAGAATCCACATTGACCATCAGCCTCGCACCTTACTGGGCCTTCAGGAAGTTCAGGCTTTTGTGGTAGGAGGACTACACGTCCAGTGTCAACAGCCGGGGAATATCTGGGTGTCCCCTCAGCTGGTCCCAGGGAAGGCTGGCAGGGGTCTTTTTTTCTATTGCGTAACTGGAGGAGGCCACCTCGGTCTTCCAGACAGCCTCCATCTGCTTCCCCTGTTGGCTGGGAGTGGGGGGTTTGGAGAATATGAAAAGCAACAGAGAGAGATGGAGATGCTAGAGACTCTCCAGAGCCACCAGGCCCAAGCGAGCTTTGTCCCCTTCCCTTCTAAATCGAGTGTGTCACTGCCCTCCTCGTCTCCCCTCCAATACTGAGTCTGAATCTCACTTCCTTGGGGCTCCTCTGGCCGAGGAGCTGCTGGAAGAGGTTCCCAGGGTGGCCCCTGTCCTTCAAGGAACAGGCCCTGGGGCAGAAGCCCTGATCTAGGCCATGCAAGGGTAGGTATGGACCAGGGTCCTTTTAGCTCCCCAGAGGTTCACGGTATCTCCAGAGCCTGCCGGTCACCTGGTGGGGAGGTTCAGGCTTGTTTACAGGACAGACCAACGGCAGATGCCAAATCGATGCTCAGGATAGAAAGGTTGTAAGTTTTCTGGTGTGGGTCCTCAGAGTCTTTCCGTCACATAGTTTGAAGTGCACTGGTCAGGCTAGCCCCTGAAGCCCACACACTATGACACACACCCCACCTGTGGGTCAGTGGCCAGCGTTGGGGAGGGCAGCTGAGAAGACAGGCACTTTGCAACTCGTAGGGTGATATTGGCCTGTTGGTGCCCTCACTTCACTGCCCACCTCCCCAGGCTGGTCACCCCTGCTCCCTGCCTCTTCACCCATACAGCCGCTGCTCCCTCAGCTTCCCAGAACCTACCGGGCCATCTGCAGGGGCACACATTCCCGGTGCCTAGACTGAAAGGGCTGCTTGTAGGTGGGGCCACTGGGGCGGATGTGCCGGGGTGAGGCTGCAGGCAACTTGCATTTCTTTGGCTTTGGTGAGGTGACCTCAGGGATGTTCAGGTGAATGTTCCACTCCAGCTGGAGCTAGAGGAACCAGCAGAGAGGCATCAGGGAAACAGGAAGTTATCTCCTCTCTAGGTTGGGAGGAGGCTTTGTCTGTTTGTTGGTGCCCCTGCTGGACTCAGGGCTGAGTGGGGAGGGTAAGGCCCAGGGAATCCCTTCAATTAGAAACCCTGGGACCACAAGGTATCAGACCTTTGCTGGAAACTCCTTGAATTCTTTTTTGCTGTGTTAGTTCCTGTTTTCTCCTTTGTTGTGAGGAAGCTGGATAATGGGCAAAACAGCAAGGAAGAAAATGAAACCAGAGCAGCTGGAACCCATGACAGCAGCTCCAGGCAGGATTCATGGCAGGGGGCCACGTTGTGCCTGGACTGCACTGGGTATCTTTCCGTCCAGCCCCAGCCCTGGCACTGGGTGAGGAGCTGGGGGAACCTTCACAGCCACTCAAAGTATTGTCATGTTCCTTTCATTCTCAATCCCAAAACAGCAAGTCAAGATGCCTCTAGGAGATTATCTGGACTGGTATAAGGTGATATGAAACCTCCATGGCCAAGACTCTTCTAGCTGTGTGACGCCAGCCCTCACACCAATGCCTCAGCATGCTGCCTCCCCTAGAATCAGGCCACTGCCGCTCAAGACTTGGGGGCAGGTGGTACCTCCTGACCCAACCCTAGGGCAGGTCCCGGCAGGCTCTGACTCACAACTTTGGGATCCTCCAATCCCTCCAAGCTGCCCCTAGGGACCACGTCGGCACTTGCTGCTTTTCTGCTCCTGGCAGCCTGAGCCTCAGGTCTAGAGCTGAGGGCTGCTTATCCCAAAGCCAGTGTTGCAAATGAAGGAGTCTGGCAGGGAAAGGTCCCATACTCATGGGTGGTGCAGAGAGCTATTCCTGCTATATGAAAGATGGATATGGATGTAAACTCAGTACTTGTCTAATGGGGACAAAATTATTAATAGTCCCAAAGGGTATGAATTCTCATTTGCTGGGTTCCTGTTTTACATCTGTTGTAGAGAATCTAGAAACGGGCAAAACATCAGTGAAAAAAAAAAATTAAAGAAGACAAAGAAGTTAAATCTGTATCTATACCTATATCTATGTATCTATAATAAAGAGTCAAGGCCGGGTGCGGTTGGCTCACGCCTGTAATCCCAGCACTTTAGGAAGCCAAGTCAGGCAGATCATGAGGTCAAGAGATTGAGACCATCCTGGCCAACATGGTGAAACCCCGTCTCTACTAAAAATACAAAAATTAGCTGGGTGTGATGGCGTGCATCTGTAGTCCCAGCTACTCGGGAGGCTGAGGCAGGAAAATTGCTTGAACCCGGGAGGCAGAGGTTGCAGTGAGCCAAGATTGCACCACTGCACTCCAGCCTGGCAATAGCGAGACTCTGTCTCAAAAAAAAAAAAAAAAAAAAAAAAAAAAAGTCAAAAGAGGAGAATATAGGAGTCTTTTATTCCATTATTCCCAAGTTTCAGCTGTTATCTCTTTGGCCTTTTTTTTTTTAATTCTATACTATTTTGCATTTATTTTAAATGTCAGAAGTTTCAAGGATTCCAATATAAGTTTTTCTTTTTTTAGTAATTCAGTATATAGACAATTAGTGGTATACACATGGATCCATTGTCCCTCAGTGGTGTATGGACCATAGATTAGTAATCATTTATCTAGACAAAGAGAAAAGGAAGTTTGGGTGTCAAAGACAGTGTTTTGGAGTTTAAAGAGGTTTTCTGGATATGAGAGAATGGCAGAGGAGAGGAAAAAATAAAAGAAAATCTCATGATTGTGAATTATAAGTTGGACCCATGTTAGTGATTATGAGTGAACCAATTAAAGATTGGGGTTACTTTTTTATTATTTTTGGAGGGTGAGTGAGCATTATATCTCTGAATGGGGAATAATGGATACAATGGCATAACCAGATCACGTAATATCTTGGGATTTATTTGGGTTGTACTTGATGTATGAATGTTAAAACCAGGTCTATGTATTTTGGATGGTTACTTTACTGAATTCTGCCAAGGTAAAGTGGGGTGGTCTGGAGGGGGTGAAAGAGTAAGGTTTCTGCTAGTGTTAGTTTTCAGAGGAAAAACATGAGGTCTCAGCAAGGACATGGAAAAGATGAGGATAGGCTCCAAGTGTAGAGATTAAGAGAGTGAGTGATACCTTCTCATTCCGTTGGCCTAAACCCACGTGGTTCCTAACCCACAGGGCGTGGCCCCCTGAGGGGCAATGGAGTTTTTGCCAAGAGCCCGAGAATGTAAGTACATACTCAAAATTGTACGAAAATTGAATAAATAAAAAGTAAAACTACTAGTATGTAGGAATTCTTGGAACTTTTAACATTTAAAATGAATCTTAATAGTATAGGATTTTTTTTGAGGAGATAAACTAGTGATAATGGAATAACAAGGACTAATTTACTATTCTCCTGTAAACAACTAGTAGGCCAAACAGAATAGATGAAAAAATGATGTATACCCATTCAGACAACAGGCAGTGCAGGTCAATGATCCCCAAAAGGAATGAAACAAATGAGACAATGTCCAGGCTCCAGCACAGGGCAGGGAACCCAAACAGAAGCCAGCAGCCTTGCTGAGATGAGGAGACAGCGTTTGGGGATCAGGGAAGCCAAGGTGACTAGAATTTGAAAATCAGAGTACCAGAGAGGAGGAAGCCACACGGCAAGGAATCTCCAAAGCTCGGCAGAGGGGTCGCATTAAGTCTCTGTGCAGGCCTGGGAGGAAACCACCAAGGCTGGGGGAAGAATCACTGGGCAAGAACAGGCAGAACCATCCTCAGAGCTCATAGATCCCTGGGAAGTTTGTGTTCACATCTGTAAAATACCGAAAGAAAAAACTGCCCACCTAGAATTCTACATCCAGCAGAAACATCTTTCAAAACTGAAAGCTGAATAAACCTTTTCAGACACGAAAGCTGAAAGGATTCATCACCAGCAGATGAGCAGTGAGAAATGTTAAAGGAATCCTTCAAGCAGAAGGAAAATGATACCCGAAGTACATTTGGATCTACACAAAAGAGTAAGGAGCACTGGAAATGTTAAGTGTGGGGGTAAATAGATTATTATTTTCCCTTTGCTTAAGGGAAAAGTAATAACAATGTACAGTTGTCCCTTGCTATCCATGGGGTATTGGCTCCAGGACTCCTCACAGGCACCAAAATCTGTGGATGCTCACATGCTTATATAAAATGGTGCAGTGTTTGCGTATCACCCACCCACATCCTCCTGTATATATTAAATGGTCTCTAGATGACTTATAATATCTAATATAAATACTATCTAAATAGTTGTTATACTGTTTAGGGAATAACAAGAAAAAAAAGTCTGTTCGTCTTCAGCACAGACACAACCATCTATTTTTTTCTCCAAATATTTTTGACCTGTGGTTGGTTAAATCCACAGATGCAGAACCCATAGATACAGAGGGCCAACTGCATTCGTGGATTTGTAACTTACATAGAGGCAAAATGTATGACAACAGTAGGACAAGGCCAGGAGGGAAGAAATAGATGTATACTATTGTAAGGTTCTTACACATGAAATAATATTATTTGAAAGTAGACGATGATAAGTTAAAGATTTATATTGTAAACCCTAGAGTGCAGTGGCTCACGTCTGTAATCCCAGCACTTTGGGAGGCCGAGGTGGGCAGATCACATGATCAGGAGTTCGAGACCAGCCTGACCAACATGGTGAAACCCAGTCTCTACTAAAAATACAAAAATTAGCCGGGCGTGGTGGTGTGCACCTATAATCTCAGCTACTCAGGAGGCTGAGGCAGGAGAATCTCTTGAACCTGGGAGGTGGAGGTTGCAGTGAGCCAAGATCATGCCACTGCACTCTAGCCTGGGCAACAGAGTGAGACTCTGTCTCAAAAAAAATAATAATAATAAAAATAAAATAACAAAACAGGCTGGGCATGGTGGCTCACACCTGTAATCTCAGCACCTTGGGAGGCTGAGGCGGGTGGATCACATAAGGCCAGGAGTTCGAGACCAGCCTAGCCAACATGACAAAACCCTGTCTCTACTAAAAATACAAAAAAATTAGCCAGGCATGGTGGCGGGCGCCTGTAATTCCAGTTACTCAGGAGGCTGAGGCACGAGAATCACTTGAATCCAGGAGGCGGAGGTTATGGTGAGCTGAGATCGCACCACCACACTCCAACCTGAGGGGGAGAGAGAGAGACTCTGTCTCAAAAAATAAAAATAAAAAATAACAAAACAGAGGTATGGCTAATATGTAGTATGTCAGGAGTGGAGATAAGATGAATTTACTTGAAAAGCTCAGTTACTCCATAAGAAGGCAGGAAAAGAGGGGAAAGAAAACAGAACAGATGAGACAAATAGAAACGAAGAGCAAATTATATATTTAAACCCAACTGTGTTGATAATCACATCAAATATAAATAGCCTAAAACCACCAAATAAAAGGCAGAGATTGACAGATGGCATAAAAACGCAAGACCCAACTATAAGATATCAATTAAAAACCCAATTTAAATATAGAGACACAGTGCTCACTTTGGTAGCACATATACTAAAATTGGAATAATACAGAGAAGACCACTAGCATGGCCTCTGTGCAAGGATGACACACAAATTCATGAAGTGTTCCAATAAATAAATAATATATAGACACAGAGGTTAACAGTGAAAGAGTGGAAGAGGGTATACCATGCAAATAGTAAAAAATATTTAAAAAGCTGCAGTGACTATATCAATATTGATGTACACTGAAGAGCAAGGAATATAATTAGAAACAAACGGCCGGGTGTGGGTGGCTCATGCCTGTAATCCCAGCACTTTGGGAGGCCCAGGTGGGCGGATCCCCTGAGGTTGAGAATTGGAGACCAGCCTGGCCAACATGGTAAACCCCCTCTCTACTAAAAATACAAAAATTAGCCAGGTGTGGTGGCAGGCGCCTGTAATCCCAGCTACTCGGGAGGCTGAAGCACAAGAATCACTTGAACCTGAGAGGTGGAGTTTGCAGTGAGCCAACCAAGATGGTGCCACTGCATTGCCTGGATGACAGAGCGAGACTCCATCTCAAAAAAAAAAGAGAAAAGAAAGAGGGCCATTTCATAAGGATAAAAGTCCAAATTTGGGGCCAGGTAAGGTGATTCATGCTATAATCCCAATACTTTGGGAGGTCAAGGTGGCAGGATCGCTTGAGGGCAAGATTTGGAGACCAGCCTGGACAACATAGTGAGACCTCATCTCTATAAAAATAAATAGTAAAGGTCAAATTTTCAAGAGTACATAACCTTAAATGTGTATGCACCTAATTACAGAGCTTCAGAGTATTTGAATAATAAACCTATAAAACTGAAATAAATAGACATAAATGGAGAGATACAGCATGCTCATGAATTGAAAGAATAAATATTATTAAGATGCCATTTCTCAGTGCTGGGTAGGTAGGGAATTGGTGGGTTGGAGTTTGTGGTGGGTACTTGGGCCAAAACTAGAAAGACACTCAGTAAAAGGGGGCTCACAATGACACCCAGGACATTCAACCCCCAAAGCAGCAGCCAATGATATATATCTGTGGAGAATGTCATGCAGAAAATGAAATAAAATCCAGGGATCCAATCAGATGCAGAGAATGTGTATACAGAATAATATTCAAGAAAATGACTGAAAGATTGGTGGGTTTTGATGCTCAGTGAAACCTGGGAATTCAGAGGAATGTCTTCACTTACACCTGAATTTCCCTCTTAATGTTTCTCATTGTTGTATAGCTTTCGGTTTTGCATACAGTAGTTGCCGCTTATCCTCGGGGGATACATTTCAAGAACCCCAGTGGACGCCTGAAACCTCAGTACCAAACCCTTTATACACTGTTTTTCCTGTATATACTTAACTATGATAAAGTTTAATTTTTAAATTAGGCAGAGTAAGAGATTAATAATAACAAAATAGAACAATGTTAACAATATACTATAATAAAAGTTATGTGAATGTGGTTGGTCTCTCTTGCTCTCAAAATATCTTACACAGGCCGGGTGTGGTGGCTCACACCTGTAATCCCAGCATTTTGGGAGGCCAAGGTGGGTGGATCACCAGAGGTCAGGAGTTTGAGACCAGCCTGGCCAACATAGTGAAACCCCATCTCTACTAAAAATACAAAAATTAGCTGGGCATGGTGGCGCATGCCTGTAATCCCAGATACTTGGGAGGCTGAGGCAAGAGAATCGCTTGAACCCAGGAGGCGGAGGTTTCAGTGGGCCGAGATCACACCACTGCACTCCAGCCTGGGCGACAGAGCGAGACTCCCAAGCACTTTGGAAGGCTGAGGCAGGCAGATCACTTGAGGTCAGGAGTTAGAGACCAGCCTGGCCAACATGGTGGAACCCTGTCTCTACTAAAAATACAAAAATTAGCCAGGCGTGGTGGCGGGTGCCTGTAATCCCAGCTACTCGGGAGGATGTGGCATGAGAATCGCCTGAACCCAGGAGGTGGAGGTTGCAGTGAGCCAAGATAGCACGACTGCACTTTAGCCTGGGCAACAGAGCAAGACTCTGTCTCAAAAAAAAAAAAAAAAAAAAAAGGAATGCTGCAGACTGAAAGATAATATCCACGAAATACAGATCTGGTATAGAACTTGCATCCAGAATATGGGATGAATTTTTACAACCCAATAATACGCTTTGCCAGAGGAGATAAATGGATGACAAATAAGTACATGAAAATATGCTCACATTATTGTTAGGAAAATTCACATTGTATAAATTAAAGTCAGTATAAAATAGTTCTACAATAACATGAAAACATATAACCTGATTTTTAAATTATTATTATTTTGAGTTTTTGGCTAAAGGAGCAGAGGAAATGGAGACAGTCATCCTGTAGATGTCATGAGGTGAGCTGGGATTAAGGTCACCATTGCAGGTCTGGCTGGAAAAGACCCAGTACAGTGTAGCCTTGATGTTTTCATTTGTCCTGATGATGCCAGTCTTGAAGACGCAAAAAAAGAGGGACCATATGACATAGTAGTTCTACCAGGAGGTAATCTGGGTGCACAGAATTTATCTGAGTCTGCTTCTGTGAAGGAGATACTAAGGACCAGGAAAACCAGAAGGGCCTTATAGCCACCGTCTGTGCAGGTCCTACTGTTCTGATGGCTCATGAAATCAGTTTTGGAAGTAAAGTTACAACACTCCTGCTCGCTAAGGACAAAATGATGAATGGAAGTCATTACACCTACTCTGAGAATCATGTGGAAAAGGACGGCCTGAAATTCTTACAAGCCCAGGGCCTAGGACCAGCTTTGAGTTTGTGCTTACAATTGTTGAAGCCCTGAGCAGCAAGGAGATGGCAGCTCAAGTGAAGGCTCCACTTGTTCTTAAAGACTAGAGCAGCAAGTGGCTGGGCGCGGTGGTTCACGCCTGTAATCTCAGCATTCTGGGAGGCCGAGGCGGGCGGATCGCGAGGTCAGGAGATGGAGACCATCCTGGCTAACACGGTGGAAACCCGTCTCCACTAAAAAATACAAAAAAATTAGCCGGGCGTGGTGGCGGGCGCCTGTAGTTCCAGCTACTCGGGAGGCTGAGGCAGAAAATGGCGTGAACCTGGGAGGCGGAGCTTGCAGTGAGCCGAGATCGCGCCACTGCACTCCAGCCTGGGCGACAGAGCGAGACTCCGTCTCAAAAAAATAAATAAAAATAAAAAAAGACTAGAGCAGCGAAATGTGACGTTCACTTAGAGAAACAGGCCATTAGGAATCCATTCTCACTGTGTTCACTCTAGACAAAACAATGGTAGATTAACGTGTTCAGAAGCCACCGTCATTACTGCTTTTGCCGAAGTATAGTTGTGAAGTCACAACTACACAGAGATTTCTCAACCTACAAAGTGTCTGTACATTTTTTTTTCTAAGCCTTGTTTGCAGAATAAACAAGGCATTTAGCAAACTAAAAATAATAAAATAGGCAGAGCAGGAGTTCAAGACCAGCCTGGGCAATATAGTGAGACCCCCGTCTCAAATAAAAAAAAAAAAAAAAAAAAAAAGCAGGGGCAAAGGACCTCAATTGACATTTATCCAAAAAAGACATAAATACTCTGGGCCACTCTGCCTATGGGACAGCCCTGCTCTGTCTGTGGAGCAGCCATTCTGTTGCACACTGTTGCTCTAATAAACTTGATGTCTTTAAAAAAAAAAAAAGACATAAAAATGGCAAACAAGTATATGAAAGGGTGCTCAGCGTCACTAATCATCAGGGAAATGCAAATCAAAACCACAATGAGCTATCACCTCACCTCACACTGCTAGAAGGGCTATTATCAAAAAGACAGGTGATAACAAGGTCATGGCAAGGGTGTGAAGAAAAGGGAACCCTGTGCACTATTCATCGGAAGGTGGATTAGTACAGCCATTGTGGAAAACAGTATGGAGGCTCCTAAAAAAATTAAAAATGAAATTACTATGACCCAGGGATTCTCTTCTGGGTATATACCCAAAGGAGCAGAATTGCCACCTTGAAAAGATATCTGGACTCCCATGTCCATTGCAGTATTACAGTAGCCAAGATACGGAAGCAACCGAGGTGCCCATCAGTGGACAAATGAAAGAAACTCTGGTATATACAGTCGTGCGCTGCATAACAACATTTCAGTAAATGATGGACCACATATATGACCATGGTCTCATAAGATTATAATACCATATCTTTACTGTACCTTTTCTATATTTAGATACACAAGTATTCACCATTGTGTTCTGACTGCCTACAGTATTCAGAATAGTCACATGCTGCACAGATTTGTAGCCTAGCAGCAATAGGTTACACCATATAGTCTAGCTGTGTAGCAGGCTATCCCATCGAGGTTTGTGGAAGTATGCCCTATAATGTTCACACAACAAAAAATTGCCTAACAACACATTTCTCATAACACAACCCCATCGTTAAGTGATGCATAACTGTATATACAGTGGACTATTATTCAGCCTTAAAAAAGGAGGAGATCCTGCCATTTGCCACAATATGGTTGGCCCCGGAGGACATTATGCTAAGTGAAATATGCCATGCATAGAAGGAAAAATATCGCATGATCTAACTTATATGTGAAATCTAAAAAAAACAAAAGGCCAAATTGAGGAGACAGAAAATAAAACAGAATTGGAGTGGGGGTGGGAGGAAATGGGGTGACATAGACCAAAGGATACACAGTAGCAAATACATAGGACTAAGAAACTGAAAGCTCTATGTGTTGGATTATAGTTAATAGTGTATTGTATTCAGGAATTTTGCCAAATGAGTAGATTACTACTGCCCTTGCCAGAGGAGAGAGAAAAATGGCAACTATGTGAGATGATGGATATGTTAATTTGTTTCAATTACAAATTTTACTATATAGTAACCATTTTACTATATATGTATCTTATAATGTCATGTTATAAACCTTAAATATATACAATAAAACGTATTTTAAATAAATAATAAATAATAAAAATTGTGGCCAGGTGTGGTGGCTCACGCCTGTAATCCCAGCGCTTTGGGAAGCCAAGGCAGGTGGATCACTTGAGGTCAGGTGTTCAAGACCAGCCTGGCCAACATGGTGAAACCCATCTCTACTAAAAATGCAAAAATTATCCAGGTGTGGTAGTGGGTACCTATAATCCCAGCTACTCGGGAGACTGAGGCAGGAGAATCGCTTGAACCTGGGGGGCAGAGGTTGCAGTGAGCCAAGATTGTGCCACCGCACTCCAGCCTGGGCAAAAGAGCGAGACTCCGTCTCAAAACAAACACATTTTGAGGGATCATGAGGGAAAATGGATTCTAAGCTAGACTTCCACATCAAAGCAAACAGTCAATTAAGAGTGAGGACAGATATTAAGTAAAGACATTTTCAGACAACCAGGGTCTCAGTGACTTAACCCTCTCATGCAACCGTTGTCAGACAGTGAGTGGAGGAGGGACTCTACTAAAACAAGGAAGTGAACCAAGGAAGAAGAGACCTGGAATCTAGAAAGCCAAGGAGCTGATTCAGGGAGAAGCAAAGCAAGTCCCTGTAAAACAGTGAAGATGACGGCTGTGCACCAAGCCTGGAGAGCTACCAGACTGACAGGAGCAGGGCACGGAGAACCACAGGGGAGGGAGAATCACAGCCCAGAGCCAGGACTGCAGGATCCAGCTGCCCCCTCTTCTCCAGAAGAAATCTTCTCTTCTACAGATCTTTTTGAAGAGACATCTCTCTCTCTCTCTCTGGGTTGCTCTCCCCAGAAACAGATTTGAAAGCCGCCCACCTCCATGCTCAGGCCGCCGCTTACCTTCACCTCTCCCTGGTGCAGAGGCTTTATCCTGCCTTCTCCTTTCTCTTCTGCCCCTGGTCCCACAGTCTCAGCCACATCCCCACAGGTTCACTTTGGGCCCCAAGCCGACTGGCTGTGCTGACCCCAGGAGGCAGAGTGGGGCAGGGGTCGGGGCGGGAGGCCCACCTTGGGGAACATGGTCACCATGCTGCTCAGGCACTCTCGGCGCTTCTCCTCCAGGCCCTTCTGCTTGTCTGTCCAGGCCTGCAGCCTGAGACTCTGCAGGCGGTCAATGTTTTCCAGGAAGATGTAGAGGTTCTGGGCCTTGTAGGAAGGCTTCGTTTCTTTCATGATTTGTACGTGGTTGATCGCTTCTTGCCTGGGAAGAGAGGAGAAGCGATTTAGGGGGTGGAGAGGCCTCCTCTATCCCCCAAGTCTGTTAACCAGAGATGACTTTGTTTTCTTTAATTCCTTAGAGCAAAAAGAGAAATGGAGGCTGGTGAGAGCTGGGGAAAATGGGGCAGAGAAAAGTGGGAGGTGGTATCGAGTGAGGAGCCTCGGGGCTGGGATGAAACAGGAAGAGAAAGGAAAGACAGGGGAGCACATTAGGTGGATGATGGACAGGGCCACGGGAAAAGAGGAAGAGAGAGGGAAGTTGCTTAGAGGAAAAGCCCACTACAGGGAGAGCAGCGGGCAGTGCCCTTCTTCCTACAACTTCAAGGGTTGCCCAGGGACCCAGGCCAGACTTGCTTTCCAGGCCCCCACTCAGGAGACCCTGTCCAGGCCTGGGGTGGCTCTCCCCATCCCCCCTTGCCCTGTGTTCCTTCTCTCCCACTTGGTTTAGGCTCTGCCCACATATTGCAGCGGGTGGGTGCCAAGTGGGTTCCAGGGAGGGCCTACCGGAGGCTCTGGAAGCGTCTATAGAAGATGTACTTATGGCACAGGTACTGCAGCCTGAGCGCGCCCAGCTCCATGGTGGTGGTGGTGAGCTCCAGCGCTTTGCTGCGCAGGCAGTGGGGCAGCCTCAACTCAGACTCCTCACTCAGGAGCTGCAGGTTCTTCCTCTGGGCCTCCATGTCCATGTGGTACACCTTCTCCTTAAGAGTTGCAGGGGATATCTGCAAAGAGGGCCGGGTCAGCCTTTGGATGGATGTCCCAGTGACAGGAAAGGAGGCAGATTTCTTGGGCTTTGTGGGAACTCGGCGGGTCCGTGGTCTGTAGGTAAACTCCACTGAACTCATAGGCCTCTGCTTTCCCAGGGCAGGCTGCTGGGTACTAGGAGACATGGGCAAGTGTGGCCTCCTGCTTTGGTGAGCAGATTGGGTCTGGCTTGGGGCAGGCACTAATGATAGCTCTGCCTTCTCCAAGTCCCTCTGTCGACTGGTGGGTGTGAAGATCCTCCTCTCCACATCCTCCCCTAGCTGCTCCGGCTCTCTCCCTGGGCTCTCCTGCTCCTTTCCTAGCTGGACCCATCTCCGCTGCTGCTCCCTGGCCAGGTCTTCCAGCTTCCACTGCCGCAGCTTCTCCTGGTGCTCCTGCTCCAGCAGGGCCCACTTCTTCTGCCGCTGCTGCCACATCTCCTCCTCCTCCAGCCACAGCTGCCTCCGCGTCTCCCAGCCAAATTCCTCCTCCCAGGGCTCCTCTTGGCTCTCAGAGGTCACCTGCCTGGAGCTCTCCAGAGACAGCTGCTTGCTACATTGTAACTTAATTTGGAGTCCTCCCTTCTCCTGGAAGTAGTCCTCCTGGTCTTTGTCTTTGTGGCCTGAGCTTTCTGCCACTGGTCTTTCCCATTTCTTAGGAAACCTGCGAGCTACTAAGGGTAAAAGCACAGGCTCAAGGCTCTCAGTGTCCTTACTGCTGAACACATCTGCGACCCTCGAGTGCACAGTCATGGTGGAAAGTGGCTGGTGCCCTGCAGCTATAGCACCACTGTCCCGCATCGTGGCCATGGGACTTGGGGGAAGTGGCGAGAACAACTGCTCCTCCTTCATCGGTTCCTGTTGGCTTTCCTCCATGACTGTTTCTTTCCTTGGGAGGGTCTCTCTGTCAGAGGGACCCGGGGAGTCAACAGAAACCTCAGCTGGGTCTTCTGCCTGACCCGTAGCAGTCTGAGCCTTCTTCAGCTGGAACTCCAAGGCCTGCTTCGTCAGGAGAAGGTCATGGTACCTTCCCCCTAAGATCTCTACCTGCTTCAGCAGAGCATCCCTCCTGCTCTCAAGGACCTCTACAAACTGCTGGAAGTGCAGCCTCTGGCTGCTGAGCTCTTTGGTCGCCTGCATTTGCAGGTGTCTGTATTTGGTCTCCAGGCTCCTGTTCTCCTTGTGTTGGAGGATCAAGGCCTTGTTGAGGTTCTCCACCACAGTAGCCATGTACCTGATGGCCCTGACCTCCCCCTTGCTGAACATGGTAGAGTCCAGGAGCTCCTGCAGCATGGACATCACCTCCGAGGCCTTCGTGTTCATGGTATGCTGGTCCTGGAGCATCTGTTCTGGGCTCAGTGGCTGAGGATGGGATGGAGATGTCTGTGGGCTTCTTCCCTGCCAGCCCTGCCAGAAGGTGCGTTTGGACACTGGGAGAGGTGGAGAGAAAAAAGTCAATGATTTCTCATGGGTCCCAAGGATTGCATTGATTCTCCAAACCCTGCAGGGCCAAAATGGCAACCCCCTTAGGGATTTGGCGAGAGTATGGAGCTGGGGCTGTATGTGGGGCCAGGGACGGTGCTGTCAGGACAGACCTCTGCTGAGTGAAGAGCTTGCCCAGAGCCCAGGCTCAGGGTCGGCCAGCTCCACAGCACCTGCAGAGACCAGAAGGGCCTGGCGTAGGCAATCAAGCACATCTCACTGCAGCATCCTCCTGGTCTTCCATGTTCTCCTGGGGTAGAGTTATTTTTCTAATCATGCCACTTCCCAGCCTCAGTATGTTTGCCTCCTATTGTCAGCTACTTAAACCCCTTACACCCATCTAGAAAGCCTGGTTTCCCTTTCCCGTTAGCAGTGGACTGTGCTTATGGAGAATTTATCACATGGTCCTCCAACTGTTCACATGTTTTATATATTTTTTTAAATAACTAATGTCTTTTTCCATTTGGGGGATCCCTTTGATACTCTGAGGAAAGCAGCAGACCCTCTCTCCCCAGGAAAATGCACTACACACAGATTGTGCCTGCCATTAGCAGATCTCGATTTCTTAAAGGCTGGGTCACGGTGGTCATTGTACCCCCTTGGACCTAGTATGTATAGAGCTGGTGGAGTGATTACCTTGGAGCATCCATTCATCTGCCTATTTAATAAACATCACTGGTGGAAGAAACAATGCTAACTTCAGATGAGGGGTAGAGGAAATATAAAAATGAAGGGATACTGAAGTTGGGCTAGCATCTAGCTCGTATTGTCAGAGAGGCCATGTGGCCTAGTGGTCCAGAGTTTAGATTCTGCAATAAGATAACTTGGGTTTGAATCCCATCTTTCTGATTTGCCTTGGGCAATTTTCCTAACTTCTCAGTGTCTCAGTTTCCCAATGTGAAAAATGGGGATAATCATAGAATCTATG
This sequence comes from Nomascus leucogenys, assembly GCF_006542625.1. Taxonomy (NCBI): domain Eukaryota; kingdom Metazoa; phylum Chordata; class Mammalia; order Primates; family Hylobatidae; genus Nomascus; species Nomascus leucogenys. Next base: position 2,541,363 of record NC_044388.1, on the reverse strand, counting down.
TCATAGGACTTAGATTATGCATGTTTAGTGCCAAGTGCAGTAACAGGTCCCTAGTAAGTGCTCAATAAATCATCCCTAAAAAGAAAGAAAGACACAGTCTTTACCATTCATAAGTTTATAATCTAGCGAGGGTCTAAGTATACAATAAGTGTATTTGAAGACATAGTACGGTACAGATTGCAGAAGAGGTTGTTTCCTTATCCACTTTTCCCTGCCTTCTCCCTCCTGCTGACCTTACTTGATTGATAATGAGGCTGGCCATGAGCAACAATGGTAAATGCTGATGGTTAACTATTGTTAATTAAGCCCTGAGCATGTCCCAAGCATGGTGTCAGACACCTCACACCATGTAGAAGCCTCCCCACAAACCTGGAGCTAGGCAGTATCCTCTTCTGTTTATATATGAGGAAACTGAGGCTCAGAGAGATGAAGTCCTTGCCCAAAGTGATACAACCAGAAACTGACAGAGATGCAATTCAAACTCTTGAGTGAGATTAAGAAGCCAGAAAACCTATGTGTGGGGCCACAGCCTTTCCTTGTGGTCCCTTCTCTTCTCTGAGCTTCAATGTTCTCATCTACAAAATGTATGAGTTCGATAATCTCAGGTTCTCCTAATGTCGATGGGAGTAAAAAGCCAAGGTTCAGCTATTTGCTGATGGACCACCTCTGCAGCAGCCTCCGGCTCAGCCTCCCCAACCTTCCTGGCTCTGTTGCTGGGTTTGGAGTGAGGAGAGGATGGTCCGCAGGTTCTAGCTGCGAACTCTAGCCCTCCTGGCCTCCCAGCGTTGTTCCTCAGAACCTACGTGAGGCCACAGCTCCAGTGAGCACGCCAGAGACCTGTCTCCACATCACACGTCCCTTAGCGCTGAAGAACAGCTCAGAGCTGCTCAGTGCTTGGCCTGGGCTCAACCCCCAGCCCCTCAGCACTGCCCATCCATCTCCAATCAAACTTGTGTGATGGAGGAGAGTCAGGAAGACCCCAGGCCCAGCCTCTGACTTCCCCTGCCATGGCTCCACCCCGTCCCCACCTAGCTCCCTGGTCAGGTGCTCCTAGAACCTACCTTGTGACCTTTTCTTTTGTCCTTCAATGAGAGTGGAGCAAAGGGCAGTGAGTGACTCCATGCCTCTTTTGGTGGCAATGAGGGAGAGCGGTAACACTTTCTCCGTCACTTCAATCCATTCGTCCAGAGTTGCTTCTTCCTCTTCACTCTTCCTGGGCCCGATCTCATGGGTCAGAGTGTCACCTGGAGGAGGGATGGGAGCAGTCTGTCCTCCAGGGGGACACAGACAGCCCTATAGCACAGGGGTTACGGCGGCTGTGAAGTCACATTGATTTTACCTCTTACTAGCTATGTGATGTTGGCAAGTCACTTATACCCCTGAGCCTCAGTGTCCTTCCCTATAAAAGAACTGAGTGAAGATTAAATGAGATAATACATGTGGAACAGTTAACATGAGGCCTGCCATGTAGAAATTCACAATGGACATTAAATAGTATTGTCTGTACAGCAGGGAGGTATCTGACTTGTTACTGCTCTATGCCCATTCATTGCCTGGTCCAACATCTGGACAACTGAATTAATTAAGCAGAATCAACAGCTCTGTCAGTCTTGAGGGCAGCTGAGGGACCACTGAACTAAGAGCTTCCAAGCATGGGGTAGTATGCGGGGGGCAAGGCACATCCCAATACCATCTTCTTCCAACACGGGAGCATCCGGCACACAGCACACGGGTCCCGTGATGGGATGACGCTGAGCTGAGTGGGGGATAGCACTTAGCTTTAGGGTTTAATGCAGCTGGCCCACACCCAAATGGCTGTACCAGTTGCTCACAGCTGGCATCAGGGCCCATGCAGTAAAGGTCATTCAGTGCTTTGAATATCACCCAGGGGTGCTCTATAAAATAGCTAATGTGGGTTCAAATTTCGTTTCTATCCTGCACAAAAATGAGATGTCATAATGGACCCATGACTTAGGCTTCATCATATATTCAGCTAATGTCGATCTGTGATGTTTGGATACTTCTGTGTCTGCCCCTCAGGAGCGTGGAGGTGATGTGCTGTGGCACTGTGGCACGAGAAGGGGATGTGTCCTGTGCTGTCCCTGTGCTTGCCACCCACACTCCCCTCCCAGAGGAGGCATGGTGCCCAGCCTGCAAACTCACCCCAGTCACCCAGCCAGCAGAGAATATCATACAGGTGCTTCTCCTTCGTCTTAGCATCTTTGGAGAAGGAGGCAATTTTTTCCAGCAAGATGAATCTCTTTTTGCCCTTTGGATCTGTCTGCTGAGATTTGGCATTTTCTTTTAAATCATATCCTAATTCTTCCTGGAAGCGGTTGATGACACAATTGACTTTGTCCAAAATGTCTGAGAGTTGGGTAGAAATATCCTATAGAGAAGCAGCAGATTGTAGTGTTAGGGCTGTGGACTTGAGCCAGAAGCCACATGCTAGCAGCGTGACCTTGGACAAGTCGCTTAGCCTCTTTGGGTCTCAGTTTTCTTATATTTAAAGTGGGAATTATTATAGTACCTATGTCACAGCGTTTCTGTAAGGATTAAATGAATTAAATATTTTAAAGTGCTTTTAATAGTACCTGGCACATTACACAAAAGTGGTAGCTTTATTATCATTGTGATTATTAAGAAGGTCAAGAAAGGATAGAATACCAAAACCCCATAGCAAACATTTCTTTAGAATTTCAGGGGTTGCTGGGGGTTTCTGGATGTCTTTCCTCACAAGGATCCACAGGCAACAGAAGCTTGGGAAAGCGAGGCCCCAAGAAACTTTAGGATCAGAGGCTCAAGTAAAAAATGTACTAGAACCTCGTGTACAGGGTGATTTGAGCCTTTGGCCATTTCCCCAACTCCTGTGAACTTCCTGGGCTCAGCTTGGGGGATTCTGGAGGGTTGCCAAGAACAGATTCTGGGTCCTTTCTCCTGCCCTCTAAGACCCAGCACATGTGCCTCAGGGCTATCCTCGAGCTTCCTGCCCCCTTCCCAGCCCCAGCCCTGCCTCGGGTGGGTGGTTGCTTTCAGCTCACTCTGCATAGGCCAAGTTTAGGAGAGAAAAGTTATACTAATCTGTCTGCAGACCCGGGTTGCTGAATATCCGAGGACCTCTGAGGACCCAGAGCTAGAATCTCGCTCAAACCTGGGATCAGTCCCCAGCCTCCACATCAGATCCCAATGTAAGGGTGATTCCTTCATCTCAGGGGCTACCTCTTGAGCCCGAGTTAGCTGGGCAGCCTCAATCCTCAAGATGATGGCTTTCACTGATGTGGGAGTCACCAACTGTGGGGGATCATCCTTCTCCATTTTGGATCACTCTGTCAGTCACAAAACATCCTGTGTCTCTGGTCCACAGGCCTGGACACACAATGTTGTCTGCTTTGGAGGTTGAGGGCACCAGGGTGTCTCCTGGGTACCCTCTGCCCGGGCACAGCTCCTCCAGTAACTGCCAAACACCAGGTTCCAACTGATCCTCTTTTCCCCAGTGACATCATCAGTTCGATTAGAAGAATTAGGAGATTAGACTCCCCACTATCTAGCTTTGTGTCCATTACCTAACATATATTTACTTGACTTGTTGCCTTTTTTTTTTTGAGACGGAGTCTCCCTCTGTAGCCCAGGCTGGAGTGCAGTGGTGTGATCTCGGCTCACTGCAATCTCCACTTCTTGGGTTTAAGTGATTCTCCTGCCTCAGCCTCCTGAGTAGCTGGGATTACAGGTGGGTGCCACCACACCTGGCTAATTTATTTTTTGTATTTTTAGTAGAGACGGGGTTTCACTGTGTTAGCAAGGGTGGTCTCGATCTCCTGACCTCATGATCCACCCACTTTGGCCTCCCAAAGTGCTGGGATTACAGATGTGAGCCACTGTGCCCGGCCGACTTGTTGCTTTTTAAAAATTACTAAATGTTATGCTCCCAAACAAAACATTAATGTCTAAAAATAAGAAAAAGCAATTAGCAAAAGTTATCTTCCTAAATAAAATATTTTAAATTTCTAAAAATTAGAGCCAATCAATAACCAAATGGAGGCCAGGCTCAGTAGCTCACGCCTGTAATCCCAACAATTTGGGAGGCCGAGGTGGGAGGATCACTTGAGCCCAGGAGTTTGAGACCAGCCTGGGCAACATGGTGAGAGCCTAGCTCTACAAAAAAATTTAAAAAATAGCCAGACATGGTGGCGCATGCCTGGGATCCTAGCTACTTGAGAGGTTGAGGTGGGAGGATCACTTGAGCCCAGGAGGTCAAGGCTGCAGTGAGCCATGTTCACACCACTACACCCCAGCCTAAGTGATAGATACCCTGACACACACACACACACACACACACACATACACAAACATACAGAGGGAAGAACATCCCATAATGCTAAAGATGTCAATTAATAAGGGGGACATAATTCTAAATGTGTATACACCTAATAACATTGCTTCAAAATACATGAAGCAAAAAGCTTCCAGAACTGAAAAGAGGAATAGGTAAATCCAAAATTATAGTTGGAGATTCCAGCACTTCTCTTGCAGGAGTTGATAAAAGTAGCAAAAAATAAAAAGTATAGAGGTTTTGAAAAATACTATCAACCAACTTGACTCCATTGACAGTCATAGAACACTTCACCCAACAACGGGACACATATTATTCCCTATGCATATGGAACAATGATCATATAAACCATAATTTGGGCCATAAAACAAGTATCAATTAACCTAAGAAGCCTAAATTCATACAAAATATGTTCTCTGACCACTATGGTATTAAACTATAAATCAATAATTGAGAGATCTTTGGAAAATTCCCAAATATTTTACAAATTAAGCAACATACTTCCATATAACCCTGAGTCAAAAAAGAAATCACAGGGAAAGTTATGAAATACTTTGAACCGAGTAAAAATAGAAACATATCACAATTTTGAGGATGCTGCCAAATCAGTGCTTAGAGGAAAAAACTAGAAAAGGAAGAACAAAAAAACCCAAAATAAGCAGAAGGCAGGAAATAATAAGGATAAGAATAGAGACCAATAGAAAACAAACAAAAATAGAAGAAAATCAATGCAACTAAAATCTGATGTTTTGAAAAGATTAATGCAATTAATAAAACTCTAGCCATATTTACCAGGAAGAAAAGAGAGGCCAGGCGCGGTGGCTCACGCCTGTAATCCCAGCACTTTGGGAGGCCGAGGCAGGTGGATCACGAGGTCAGGAGATCGAGACCATCCTGGCTAACACGGTGAAACCCCGTCTCTACTAAAAATACAAAAAATTAGCCGAGTGTGGTGGTGGGCGCCTGTAGTCCCAGCTACTCAGGAGGCTGAGGCAGGAGAATGGCATGAACCCGGGAGGCAGAGCTTGCAGTGGGCCCAGATCATGCCACTGCACTCCGGCCTGGGCGGCAGAGCAAGACTCCGTCCCCCGCCCCCCGCCCCCCCAAAAAAAGTTAGATCTCAAATTGGCCGGGCGCAGTGGCTCATGCCTGTAATCCCAGAACTTTGGGAGGCTGAGGTGGGCAGATCACTTGAGCTCAAGAGTTCAGACCAGCCTGGGCAACATGGAAAAACCCCATCTCTACAAAAAATACAAAACTTAGCCAGGCATGGTGGCACGTACCTGTAGTTCCAGCTACTTGGGAGGCTGAGGCGGGAGGATCACTGAGTCCAGGGAGGTCAAGGCTGCAGTGAGCTGTGATCACACCACTGCACTCCAGCCTGGGTGACAGAGTGAGACCTTGTCTCAAAAAAACAAAAACAAAATAAAACAGAACTGGCTGGGCACGGTGGCTCACACCCGTAATCCTAGCACTTTGGGAGGTCCTGGTGGGTGGATCACCTGAGGTCAGGAGTTCAAGACCAGCCTGGCCAACGTGGTGAAACCCCATCTCTACTAAAAATACAAAACATTAGCCAGGCATGGCAGCAGGTGGCTGTAATCCCGGCTACTTGGGAGCCTGAGGCAGGAGAATCGCTTGAACCTGGGAGGTGGAGGTTGCAGTGAGCTGAGATTGTGGCATTGCACTCCAGCCTGGGCAACAAGAGTGAAACTCTGTCTCAAAAAAAAAAAAAAATTAAAAAACGAAACAAAACAGAACTACCATTCAACCCAGCAATCCCATTACTCGGTATATACCCAAAAGAAAATAAATCGTTCTACCAAAAAGACACATGCACTCATACCCATCACAGTGCCATTCACAATAGCAAAAACATGGAATCAAGTTGATTCCATGACATGACCATCAACAGTGTTTTGGATAAAGAAAATGTGGTCCATACACACCATGGAATACTAGACAGCCATAAAAAAGAATGAAATAATGTCCTTTGCAACAACACGGATGCAGCTGGAGGCTAGTATCCTAAGCAAATTAATGCAAGCATAGAAAACCAAATACCACGTGTTCTCATTTATAAGTGGGAGCTAAACATTGGGTACTTATGGCCAGAAATATGGCAGCAAAAGACACTGGGGAGTACTGGAAGCAGGAGGGAGACAAGGAGGAAAGAGCTGAAAAACTAACTGTTGGGCACTATGCTCAATATCTGGGTGATGGGATCAATCATACCCCCAACCACAACATTCACGCAATATACCCATGTAACAAACCTGCACATGTACCCCGAGTCTAAAGTAAAAGTTGTGGGAGCTAAGCTATGAGGACACAAAGGCATAAGAATGATACAATGGACTTTGGGGACTCAGAGGAAAGAGTGGGAGCGGGGGGTGAGGGATAAAAGGCTACACACTGGGGCCGGGCGCAGTGGCTCACGCTTGTAATCCCAGCCCTTTGGGAGGCCGAGGTGGGCAGATCATGAGGTCAGGAGATCGAGACCATCCTGGCTAACACAGTGAAACCCAGTCTCTACTAAAAATATGAAAAATTAGCTGGGCATGGTGGCGGGCACCTGTAGTCCCAGCTACTCGGGAGGCTGAGACAGGAGAATGGCGTGAACCTGGGGAGGCAGAGCTTGCAGTGAGCTGAGTTCGTGTCACTGCACTCCAGCCTGGGTGACAGAGCGAGACTCCGTCTCAAAAAAAAAAAAAAAAAAAAGACTACTCATTGGGTACAGTGTACACTGCTCAGGTGATGGGTGCACTTAAATCTCAGAAATCACCACTAAATAACTTATTTATGTAACCAAACACCATCTGTTTCCCAAAAACCTATTGAAATTTTTAAAAATTAAAAAAAAATTATGATCATAATTACAAATGGAAAAAAGTAAAAGCTGAAATTATTTAAAAACAACAACAAAAGAAAATGAATTGAAACCTACTGACTAGACTGAAAAGTATTTGCAAACATCTATTTGATAAAGGAGTTGTATCCAGAATAGATAAAGAGCTACTACAACTCCACAAGAAGACAAACAACCCAAGATTCAAATACACACATCACGAAAGAAGTTATACGAATGGGCCAGGTGCAATGGCTTATGCCTGTAATCCCAGTACTTTGGGAGGCTGAGGTGGGTGGATCATGAGGTCAGGAGTTTGAGACCAGCCTGACCAATATGGTGAAACTCCATCTCTACTAAAAATACAAAAATTAGCTGGGTGTGGTGGCACCTGCCTGTAGTTCCAGCTACTTGGGAGGCTGAGGCGGGAGGCTCACTGAGTCCAGGGAAGTCAAGGCTGCAGTGAGCTGTGATCATGCCACTGCACTCCAGCCCGGGCGACAGAGCAAGACTGTGTCTCAAAAAGAAAAAAAAAGAAAATATACAAATGGCGAATAAGCACATAAAAAGATTCTCAACTTATTAGTCATTGCATTAGGGAAGTACAAGTTAAAACCATGAGATCCCAACTCTGATAAAAATGAGTCAGATGATAAAAAGCATGACAATACCAAGTGTTGAGGAAGATTTTGGGAAAGTGAAACTCTTACATGGTATATTGCCAGTGGGAATGTACAGCCACTTTGGAAAAGAGTTTGGCATGGTTTTTTTTGTTTGTTTGTTTTTGTTTTGTTTTTTTTTTTGAGATGGAGTCTTGCTCTGTTGCCCAAGCTGGAGTGCAGTGGTGCAATCTCGGCTCACTGCAACCTCCGCCTCCCAGGTTCAAGTGATTCTCCTGCCTCAGCCTCCCAAGTAGCTTGGATTACAGGCGCCCGCCACCATGCTCGGCTAATTTTTGTATTTTTAGTAGAGACGGGGTTTCACCATGTTGGCTAGGCTGGTCTCGAACTCCTGACTTCAGGTCATTCACCTGCCTTGGCCTCCCAAAGTGCTGGGATTACAGGTGTGAGCCACCGCACCCAGCCAGCAGGTTTTTTAAAAAATATGCATTAGCATATAGCCCAGCAATCCCACTCCTGAGTATTTAAATATTTATTATAAAACATATGTCCACACATAAATCTACACAGAAGTATTGATAAACCTGAAAACAACCCAAACACAACAGTCCATCAACTGGCGAATGGATAAACAAATTGTAGTATGTCGGTGTGATGAAATATACCACTTCACATGACAAAGGAATGAACTACTAACACATGCAATGACATGGAAAATTTCAAAAGCATTATACTAATGAAAGAAGCCAGACACAAACTCCTACAAACTATATAATTCCACTTATATGAAATTCTAGGAAGGCAAAACAATAGTGATAGAAACCAGATCAGTAGATGCCAGAAGCCAGGTCAGCGGGGAGGAGACTTACTGAGTAAAGGAAATGATGGTGATCGTCACATGACTGGATACATTTGTGAAAATTCATTGTATTGTACACTTAAAATTGCCATTATATGTAAATTACACCTCAATAAAGTTGATTTTTTAAAATGCAATGTTTTGTAATGCTCGAGACTATGGTGGGATTGTGGGCAACCAGGGCAAAGGGCTAGCAATTAGGAAGGTACTGGAGGGTGTTAGGAAATAACTCTTCCTCCTTTGCCAATGGTGAGTCTCCTTTATTTGCATACCCTTTTCCCCTGGGACTGAGATGCTCCCTCTTGTAGACATTATTCCTTCTTAGCCCCTCTCACATGAGCATCTTGGTGGCCGGCTACAACACCTTCACCACAGTTCAAAGGCCATAGTTTGGTGATCGCTAGCCCGGGAGAGATGTTTACAAACTTTAAAACAAACAAAAAATCACCCAACCCCTTCTCAAGCAAAGCTTTATGCAGACCCTCACTAACCAAAACAAAAACAATATTTTGGCTGGACGTGGTGGCTCACGCCTGTAATCCCAGCACTTTCGGAGGCCAGGGCAGGCAGACGGCTCGAGCCCAGAAGTTTGAGACCAGCCTGGGCAAAATGGTGAAACCCCATCTCTACAAAAAATACAAAAATTAGCCAGTGTGGTAATACATGCCTGTAGACCCAGCTACTCAGGAGGCTGAGGTGGGAGGGTCACCTGAGCCTGGGAGGCAGAGGCTACAGTGAGCCGAGACCACACCACTGCACTCTAGCCTGGGTGTCAGAATGAGACCCTGTCTCAAGAAAAGCAATATTTTATTAGTACACAATTATAAGTTTAATTTCATGATATCTTTCTATTATAAAGTCATTTAATGTCAACAAGCCTGTTTTCATGAACCCAGAAATTTGATATTCATATGTATATTTTTAAACTATTGTTTTAAAACCAGTTAAAATATACTTAAAGTTTCTGGGTAAAAAACGGTAGATTGAACATGAGCATCCAAATTTGTCCACTAAAAACCCATGTAGCCAAGGGATTTTTAAAGGCATAAATCCATAAGGACAGGGAAACAGGAGAAGAGACCAGCAAAATATTTTCAGAAGTGGAAACCAGATGGATGAGAGATTACTCACTTACACTAGAGAAGGATAGACCCTAAGGCAGCGGCAGAACTATATGGCAAATGGAATTGGTTGTGCCAGACCAGAGATGGGCAATCTCCTCTGTCTGACCACCCTGAGAAGGAAAACCTAGGAATGCTGACATCAGAAGTTCCCAGCCAGATCATTGTGCAAAGAAGCTCATGACTGGCCGGGTGTGGTGGCTCACACCTGTAATCCCAGCACTTTGGGAGGCTGAGGTGGGTGGATCACGAGGTCAGGAGATTGAGACCATCCTGGCCAACATGGTGAAACCCCGTCTCTACTAAAAATACAAAAATTAGCCAGGCGTGTTGGCACGTACCTGTAATCGCGGCTACACAGGAGGCTGAGGCAGGAGAATTGCTTGAACCAGGGAGTTGGAGGTTGCAGTGAGCTGAGATCACGCCACTGCACTCCAGCCTGGCGACAGAGCGAGACTCCGTCTGAAAAAAAAGAAGCTCATGACTGACAAGCCCATCCATGTATCACCTGAACAGAGAACAAATGCTTCCAGTCAGCTTTTAGGTGACCCATCCTTAAGTGTGAGCAGACAACCAAGGATTCTAAGACCTCCAAGAAAATAATCTAATATAGAAGACAGAGACCAAAACAACAGAAAAAGAAATTTGGAGCAGAGATTATGCAGAGAAAAAAAAAATGACAGAACTATCAGTAACAGCTTCTGAGATAAGATAACCCTGCAACAAAATATGCTATAAAGAGGACAATTCAGAGAATAAAAATAAAGTGAAAGTGATTAAAACCTTTAAAAGATGGAAAACCTCAGAAGAATGGGGAGATAAAGTTGAGGAAATCTCCCAGAAAATAAAGTAAAAAAGATGCAAAGCTAGAGAGAAAAATAAGAAATTAGAAGGACCAGTTTAACAGGTCCATCGTCCAAGTAATAGGAGTTCCAAAAAAGAAAGAATAGAGAAAATAGGAAGAAATCACCAATAGGATGATTCAAGATTATTCCCCAAAAGTGAGGGGCACTGAGTGCCCAGCACAATGGAAGATAATAGCCACTCACCAAGACATATCACTGCAATTTCAGAACATTGGAAACAAGAAGTTCAGAGAGGGGAAAAGTCACCTAGAAAGGACAAGGAATTAAAAGGCTTCAGACTTCTCATTCTCCACGGCAGTGTCAGAAGCTAGAAGACCATGTAGCGATGCCTTCATAATTCTGAAGGAATTCATTACCCAGCCAAACAACCAATCCAAGGGTCACAGTTGAAAAATGACAACAGCAAACATGCAAAGTTCCAAAATAATTTACTGCTCCCTTTCTCAGGAAGCTTCTGGATGATGGTCTCCTCAAAAAAGCGGGAGTATTATAAATCAAGAAAAACACAGGCACAGGTGGGGATCAGAAGCCGGTTGGTGTGTGAGGGGGTTTTCTCGCTCTAGGGAGCTTATTCAAGCAATCACTGTGTCAACAGACACAGATGTTTCCCTTTCTTCATATGATGAAAATCAGGGATCCAAACGTATTTGAAAAGCTAAAGAGGTACCATTTATCCCCACTGGAATGGCAGGTTTTGCAGCAATTGTTGCATATATATTATATAAATTGAAGAGCAGGGGAAATACTAAAATGTTGCATCATCTGATCCACATGTGTGTGGCAGCCCAAGGCTTTGTTGAAGGAGCAATGACTGTTGGTATGGGCTATCATTCCACGTATCGGGAATTCTGGGCAAAACCCACACCTTAGAAGAGATGCTATCTTGGTCTTGTTGGAGGGCTTGCTTCTTTCGTTAGGCATCTCTTTTTTTTTTTTTTTTTTTTTTTGAGATGGAGTCTTGCTGTGTTGCCCAGGCTAGAGTGCAGTGGCACAATCTCGCTCACTGCAACCTCTGCCTCCTGAGTTCAAGTGATTCTCCTGCCTCAGCCTCCTGAGTAGCTAGGATTACAGGTGCTCGTCACCACGCCCAGCTAATTTTTGTATTTTTTTTTAGTAGAGATGGGGTTTCACCATATTAGCCAGGTTGGTTTTGTACTCCTAACCTCAAGTGATCCACCCACCTCGGCCTCCCAAAGTGCTGGGATTACAGGCATGAGCCACCGCGTCCACATCTCATTATTGAAGCTACATATTAATGCTGAAAATAAACTATTTGAGTGGGTTCAGCTGATAACATGGCATTGTGAATACTGGCCTTTCTTGCAGGCTTGATTTGCCTGGTGACTGAATTACTAGTGACTAGTTTACTAACTAGGTCATTCAGGGGAGTCAAATTAACACAAAAGAAACATGTCACCTAAATGATGGTGTTGAAATGTCCACCTTCTTAAACTGTTAAGATAATATTAGTTCTAAAGAAGATAGCAAACCAACCTTGAAGTACTCCTAGTTTGCTGCAGAATCTTGCATGTTTTGGATGTTATATGAGTCCTATTTGCCCCAGTTAATTTAACTTTTTTCTGCCTGTCTTGTGGACTGGCTGGCTGGCTCTTTTAGAACTCTGTCAAAAAAGTGCATGGAGGCTGGGTACGGTGGCTCACGCCTGTAATCTCAGCACTTTGGGAGGCCGAGGCAGGTGGATCATGAAGTCAGGAGATTGAGACCATCCTGGCTAACACAATGAAACCCCATCTCTACTAAAAATACAAAAAAAAAAAAGTGCATGGACTATAACTTGTAAAACCTCTCACAGCTGAAAGTATATATGTGTATGTGTTTAAATCAAATCTAGGAAGCTTACAATAGAGCTGCATAGTAGGAGTATTTATTAAAGAATCTTAACTGGAAACATGAGAATAACTTATGAATTCCAGTTTAGTTCTTTTGTAATTGTAGACATCTATATTTGCTGCTGTAATATAAGAATAATTCGTAAATGTCGTCTTGAAACAGAAACATGTATTTCAAGCACTCATGGAAAGGTAACTGAAGAACACTTTTTAAATGTGTGTGTTATTTTCTCCATAAGAATTGTAAACGTTAAACGAAACATATTACCTATAATGGAATTAATGATTTATAAGCAAGCTGGTTTGAACAGACATTATACACATGCTTTTCTATACTACAGAATGCCATTACACTTGTGAAATTCTCTTGTCTAACCTGAATTTACATTCCATGGTGATAACATGGTATATGTATTGTTATAAAAATAAGTGACCATGTGAAAAAAAAAAAAAGAAAGAAAGAAAAGCATAGAATATGGCAAATAAAACTCCCACAGAAGAGTGAGGCAGCCAGGCAAAGTGACTCACGCCTGTAATCCCAACATTTTGCCAGGTCGAGGCAGGCAGATCACTTGAGCTCAGGAGTTCCAGTCCAGCCTGGCCAGCATGGTGAAACCCTGTCTCTACTAAAAATACAAAAATTAGCCGGGTGTGGTGGTGCACACCTGGAGTCCCAGCTACTTGGGAGGCTGAGGCAGGAGGATAGCTTGAACCCAGGTGGTGGAGGTTCAGTGGGCCACTGCACTCCAGCCTGGGCAACAAGAGCGAGACTCTGTCTCAAAACAAAACAAAACAAAACAAAACAAAAACAAAAACAAAAACAAAACAAAGCAACAACAACAAAAGAATGAGGCAAAGAACATGCCCAGGAGAATGAGAAAAGAGATGCCAGGTTGCCAGATGTGCAGCAAGGTGAGGGGATGAACAGTCAGATTGGAGAAGGTCAGCAGTCTCCAGCAGTGATGTCTTCAAGAAGATGAAATGGAGAAAATTCTCTGCTATATCTAGATATTCTGATAGGAGATTTAAGCAACTGGGGGAAGAATTTCAGGTAGATTTTGTGAGAAATACATAGAAAATAAATGATTTTAAAAAACAAGATTATTAATTCCAGGAAAAATAAAAATTTGTGCAGGAAAAAAACACAAGGTCTCCCTGGGGAGGACAGACCCAAGGAGGAAGCTGGGCAGGGAATTCCAGGGTCCCCGGTATTCAGAATATGGTCTATTCCTGGGCAAGTGTGCTTTGCATGGGCAAATCCCCTTGGACCCCTTGCCCTGGGGGGAGGGCTGCAGCTGGAGGAAGGCCAGAGATGCGAAGGTAAATGCCAGAAGAAACAGCTAAAAGAGGTGAAAGCGTTGCCTCCAGAGAGGGGAAGACGATGGGTGCAGGGCTCTGTTGTTTGTCTTAACAAATCTGGTACAATTATTTGATTCTATACGTGTGTACATGTTCTAAGAAATATTTCATTAAAAAGAAAAACATTTAAAAAATAAAAATGCAACTCATAAAAGTTCACGGAACCTCTGGACCACTTCTGCTGTACTTACAGATCTCGATAATAGTTTGAAAATCGTCCCAGCTGCGCGGGCATCGCGGCAGCCCCCGGGGGAAGGTGGGAGCGGTCGAGAGGCCGCGGGTGGTCCGTCCCCCTCCCCCGCCCGCCCCCTCCGTTCCCTTCTCTCGCCGCCGCGGCGGCGGCTGCGGGCCGCGCGCCAGTCCCCTCACCGCCCCCAAAAAGTTTGAAAACCACAGGACCCAGCCTGGGCAGTACACACAGGGAGACGTCGTCTCCAAAAAGTTACAAAATTAGCCGGGTGTGGTGGCACATACCTGTAGTCCCAGCTACTCGGAGGCTGAGGGAGATGGTCCGGTTGAGACCAGGAGGGGCTGAGGCTGCAGTGAACCCTGACTGTGCCACTGCACTCCAGCCTGGGTGACAGATCAATACGCTGCCTCAAATAAGAAAAGAAAACCGCAGAGCTGGGCCTTCATTTGAGACCATGTGGGTATCATTTTGATTAAACCACAAAGCATTTTCTCTCTATAGCAGCCCACAAGGGTGAATCCCACTTCCTTTTCCTCCCAGGTGTCACCTCTAACTCAGGACTTCTCCTTCGTGTCAGGAGTTTTTCTACCTCTCCGGAGTTCTTTGGATCTCAGGAACCTAGCACGGCATCACGCGAGTCCCGGCTCAGGTGAAGGGGGAATAAAGGGAACAGGAAGCGCCTTTTGCGGGGCTTTGCAGGCTGGCGGTCAGCGCCCTTCTGCACCCGTGTGCCTGGGGCTCGTCACTCTCCAGCCCCAAGGCCTTCAGCGCATTCACCGCAGAGCTCCAGGTTACAGTTTCCGCAGCCGCACAGCAAGCATGTACCTCACATTTTAACTTCTGTCAGAGTGGGCCCTGCTTTCATGAGTTCAGCGCTCAGTGGGAGCCAGGTCCCAAAAGTGAACTTCAGGGTCACGCGAGAAGCACGTGTACGCCCCACAAGGGCGTGATTTCGGGGATTTGTCTGTTTTTTTTTTTTTTCCAAGCTGCAGTGTGCTCAGTCCCCGAGACAGACCCTGCCACCTCACAGGAGCTCAACAAATAGTTCTGGAGTTAATTAACTTAAAAGTACTGTAAAAGAACTACACAGCAAATTCGCTGTGCAGCGCAAAGGCACCCTACACAGGGCGCGAACGCTTCGGCTCCTGGAGCGCCGGCGACTGTGAAGCCTGGACGCAGGCAGCTGGGAGAGGCAGAGGCGCCGGCCCCCGACCGTCAGTCAGAGGCGGGAGCAGGCGTGCCCCGCCCCCCGGGGGGCGGACCCGGGACTCGGCGGCGCGGGGGCGGGGCCTGGTTCTCCGCGCCGGGGGGGCGGGACCAAACACACCGGGCCGGTCGGGGCCCCGCTCGCCGGCGGGAGCCACCGGAGCCCCGGCCACGAAGGGGTGCGACCCCCCGCCGGCCCCGCCCTCCCGGCTGCGGTCTGGCCAATCAGAGCGGCTCTTACTGGCGGGTGGGCTGAGCCGGCCCAGCTGCTCGGAGGCTCTGGCATGGTAACATCCCCGCGCGGGGGTGGAGGGGCTCGGGGCGGTCCCACAGCGCCCCCTGCGGCCCGGGCCGTGGCCGAGGGGGCGGGGAGGCCGCTGGGGATAGCTGGGACCCCGGGGAGGGCGAGGGGGGCCGAGGGTGAGGGAAGAGAGCCCGGGAGGGGGGATGGGGGTGGGGACTGGGGGCGAAGGGGCGGGGGAGGCCATGATGGAGCCTGGCCGGGGGCGAAAGGGGCGAGAGTGGCGGGACGGGGTGAGGAGTGGGAATGGGAGAGGTGGGGGTGGGTTCGCGGAGAAAGATCGGGAAAGAAGAGAGAGGGCAGACATGAGGGGACTCGGGACCAGGGGACAGGTGGTGACCAGTTTCCCCTCCTGGGATATTTGGTGTGCGACATGCCCCTCCCCCAGCCCCAGCGCCAGTTCCCTTTGGAAGCCTGGGTGCTCCTCAGACCACTTGGGGACTCTCTGCTTCACCTTCCTGCATTTGCAAGAGCTTGTCTCCTGAGGCGAAGAGAGGGCCTCTGAGGAAAGGGGCTCCCAGCCCATGCCATCAACAAACTAACGACTCTGTGTGACCTTGGGCAAGTCACTACCTTTCTTTGGGCCTCAGATTTCCCATCAATTTTTTAAAAAAGGAAATGCATGAAAATTAAATCCAGATCTCTTCCAGGGTCTAAATGAATAGGTTTTTGAGGAGGAAGTTTAGGAGAATGGGTTTGGTAGGGAAGCAAAGGAAAGGATGAAGATGGAGGCGAGGCCTTGGGCTGGGGCTGGAGAAATCCCCACGGGTGCGGGGGGGATGGTAGACAGAAAGCCTGCCGGGCTGGGGCCGGCTAGCCTATCCTGTTGGAGGGATGGAAGAACTCTAAGGAGAGGAAGAGGTTGAAACCTAACTCCACAATGATGGAGACCAAAAGTAACACTCGCTTCATCAGAGGGAGAGTGATGAGATGGCAGGATCAGAAAGAAACAACAGGGGCCGGGCGCGGTGGCTCATGCCTGTAATCCCAGCACTTTGGGAGGCCGAGGCGGGCGAATCACCTGAGGTCAGGAGTTGGAGACCAGCCTGACCAACATGGAGAAACCCCGTCTTTACTAAAAATACAAAATTAGTCAGGCGTGGTGGCGCATGCCTGTAATCCTAGCTACTCTGGAGGCTGAGGCGGAAGCATCGCTTGAACCCGGGAGGCAGAGGTTGTGGTGAGCTGAGATCGCGCCATTGCACTCCAGTGTGGGTAACAAGAGCGAAGCTCTGTCTCCAAAAAAAAAAAAAAAAAAAAAAACAACAGGAAGATACTTTCTAGTAAGGCAGATCTTTGGGGAGCAAGAGGAAGAGTAGGGCTGATCCAGGAAAGTTGGAAACTAGGATGGTCTTTGAAACGGAAGGGCAGGTGCTGTTTGGGGCAGCTGAAGAAGGGCCACAGGTAGATTACAGGGTCACCAGCTGGTCTCTCGCCTTTTTTTTTTTATGATGGCTACCACTTTCTGAGAGATGTGCCTCCCAGCCTTCATCTTCAGGGAGTGGGAGTGAGTCAGAGCAAGCAGACCTTGGGAACACCTGGCTCGCTGGGGATTTCTGGATTGTATAAGGATTGGGGTTAAAAAAGAAAAAAGGAAATGTATCTGAATGTAAGAAGTATCATCTGTGGCGCCATCATCCTTGCTGGGAGGCAGCTTTGTGAACTGGTTGAAAGCACAGGCTTTGGGGTCAGACTGCTTGGATTCCAAATCTGCCTCTCCCATTTAATGTCTTGGAACCTTGGTCAGGTTACTTAATCTCTGAACCTCAGTTTCTTTATCTGTAAAATGGGAATAATAATCTCAAAGATGGTTGCCAGGATTAAATGAGTGTTTGACACAGTATCTGGCTCATAATAAGTGCTCAGTAAATATTAGCTATTAGCTGTTATCATTCCCTCTTTCTGTTCTTTTCCTTCTGCCTCTCCATTGTTGTCCTTTTCTCCTTTTATTCTAATGAGTGCTAAGTTCTGAGATGCCCCTTAGATGCAAAGTCTCAGAAGTATTGATTGCATCTTTGGTGGTGGGAAAGGGGTGGCCCCTCACTGGCCGAGGTGAACATATGATGATCAGATGATCAAGTGTCTCTTCATCTCTCAGCCCACAAATGTGTTTTTGTTCTAGGGAAGACACAGGATCTGTTTCTCTTTCAGCAACCATTTCTGTATCCTTCCCTGTCACTAGTCATGTCTTCATATTCTCACCCAGAAATAAAATAAGACCCAAAGTTTTATGGCACTGCAGCAGGTAGGAGAGGGATGGGGTGTTTCAGGAAAGCAGGGACAGAACACGGGAAGCTCAGGGAAGGAAGGGCTTTGGAAGTTCCGTAGTAGTTTATGTTTATTCCATTGTTCTGTCCTCTGTGGGGAACTGTCCAGAATAGGACAGTGTCTGAATTCTGGCCAGAGGTCTTCATCCCAAGTTGAAGATGACTGTATACAGTTAGCTTTATTAGGTTTTCTCATGCCAACATTTCATTCCAATTTCCTTTTTCCAAGCCACAAAGACCTTTGCCAAGCTACCTCTCTCTGTCACAGCCTATATGTCAGAGAATTTATACAGATGTACATATGCACACGTGTACACACTGTTTTCAAAGTGCATTTTAGGATATTCCAGTATGCAAAAATCTAATAAGGTTAGAGATGAGACTGCATTTTATCACAGCACTTTGTGTGCAGGGCCCTGACTAAACACTTGGGGGAGGTATAAAAGGAGAAAACTCAATCCCTGAATGTAGGGAAATCCCCACATGAGTGGGAGACAAGCAGTCCCACATGAAACACCCAGCAAACATTCACGGAGTATCATGTCACTCTGCAAAGTAGTGCATCATTTATCCTGAAGGGACACAGGTAGGAGTGTGTGTATGTGTGTGGGATAGTCATAAGGGTAACCTGAAGGAGGTGAATATTGGATCATCTTGAACAAAGCATGAGACTGTAGAATAAAAGAAATGTGTTTCACTTGAGGGTAATCTAACAATTCTGTGCAAAGAGAGGAGGAGGGAAGCCATTGAGTCAGGATGAGCGAAAAAGAGTGTGGGGTGGCCTTCGTTGCAAGGCTTTGACTGTTAGAAGAAAGATTTTGTAGGGTAGGCAGTCAGGAACCGGTAAGTTCTCAATAAAATGTTGAATCGTTGGTGATTTAATCACTTAGGTTGCAGGAGATGTACTAGATTGCAGACAGACCTGCTTCATGTGGCAGGAGCTTTGCTTTCAAGGGAGGAGGGCCAGAGGGCAGATTGGATCCAGTCCCGGTTCTGTCCCTAACCAGTGGTGCTCCTTGGACAAATTATTCCCTGAAAAAGGGGGATACCTTGGGTGACTGTCAGGGTCTCCTCCAGTTCTGACATCCTATGTTCCCTGAATAACTACTAGACCTAACTTACCAGTGGCCCCTACTGTTTTGTAGGAGTTGCCAAGACCATTTAGTCATTAAATTAACACATATTTATTAGCACCTACTTTGTACCCATCAATGGTGGTAAGGAAAACACAATGGGAACTGGATATGAGGTGAGCAAAAACAGATGAAGTCCCTGCCCTTCAGTGTTTTCAGTCTAGTAGGGGCCACGGATATTATATTTCATTAATTCTGAGACTCGTATTTGAACATTTGTCAAGTCAGGATGCATCTTCAAATTGACAGGATATTATAATTTAATTGGCAGCATTTGTTTTTTATTCATGCCAAATAGAATAATAATATAATCAGGATTATACAAATAACTATAAAATTCTAATGGATAATTGCTGAAGGAGAAGGTACGTGGTGTTGTACAAGTATATAAAAGAGGGCTGTGACTAGTTCAGGGAGTTGGGAAAAGCTTTCGTGAAGAAATGATTAGTAGATGTGAAGTGTATGTAGGCAAGGTGTGTGGGGTTGGCAGGGCCAACCCAGTTTTCTCAGGCAAAGGTGGATGCCTGAGGTGGGAGAGCTGAGAGAAGCTGAGTAGGGCTGGAGCTGAGACCCAGGAGCTCAGCATGGGGGAGGTTGGCAAGGTAGCTGGGTAGCAGACCCCCTCATAGCCTTACTGGTCAGGGGGTTTACTATTGACCCTAAGAGCAGTGGGAAGCCATTGAAGAGTTTTAAGCAGGGGACTAACAGTCTGAGGTGCACTTTGAAGAGCTTGTTATAGCTGCCGATTGGAGTGGATGTGGGGAAAACAGTTGGGAGGTCACTGCAATTAGATGAAAAAAGATGGTGGCTTGGGCAAGATGGGTGGTGGAAAAGGAAATGGAGAGAAATGGATAGATTCAAGAAATCTTGAGGAGGTAAAGTTAACAAGACTTGGTGATTTATTGGCAAGGAAGAGGGAGTTGTGGAGAGTGACTCATAGGTTTCCATTTGGACAATTGAATGGTGTGGTGCCAGTCTCTGAGACGGGCTCCCCTGGAGCCTGGTAGGACCCAAAGATGTTAGAGAGGCTCCTGAGGCAGCTTGAGATGGGAAAGTGTGACACAGAAAATTGTATTTCCCCCACTATTGATTAGTTTCTGACTTCCCATGCTGAGGAAAGCATCAGGGGCAAGAGCAAGTCTGAATACAGAACTAAAGCAGTTGAGCACTTAGAAAAGGTGAGTCACATTGGAGTAGTTTAGCTCATACCCTTTTCTCCTTAGGACAAGATGGACAGTTTTTTTTTGTTGTTGTTGTTTTGTCTTTTTGAGAGTGTCTCACTCTGTCACCCAGGCTGGAGTGCAGTGGTGCAGTCTCAGCTCAATGCAACCTCCACCTCCTGGGTTCAAGCAATTCTCGTGCCTCAGCCTCCCCAGTAGCTGAGACTACAGGCGTGCGCCACCACACCTGGCTAATTTTTGTATTTTTAGTAGAGGTTTCACCATGTTGGCCAAGCTGGTCTTGAACTCCTGACCTCAGGTGATCTGCCCACTTGGCCTCCCAAAGTGCTGGGATTACAGGCATGAGCCACTGCACCAAGCCAGGAACATAATTTTTTTTTTTTTTTTTTTTTTGGAGACGAAATCTTGCTCTGTCGCCCAGGCTGGAGTTGGAGTGCAGTGGCGCCTTGGCTCACTGCAAGCTCCGCCTCCCGGGTTCACCTCATTCTCCCACCTCTCCCGAGTAGCTGGGACTACAGGCGCCTGCCATCATGCCTGGCTAATTTTGTTTTTGTATTTCTAGTAGAGACAGGATGTCACCGTGTTGGCCAGGATGGCCTCGATCTCCTGACCTCATGATCTGCCCACCTCAGCCTCCCAAAGTGCTGGGATTACAGGTGTGAGCCACTGCGCCCGGCCAGGAACAGATATTTTAAAGGTAGACATGAAGGGCGTTTTTAAATGCTGAGCATTCTCAGCATAGGGGAAATTGGCAGCAGTGAGGTACCTTGTCTTCAGCCAGATACCACCTTTCCCTGGGATTCCTCCTTATCACCCCCTAACTTTCAGGCAAAGAGGCAGAAGGGCTGGGCCTTTTAGCTGCATCTCCAAGCCTCGGTTCACTTACAGTGAGTTTGTTTGTTTGTTTGTTTGTTTTTGAATGGGCAATATAGTCAGATGGCTGCGTATTCAAAAGATAAAAAAGCCATACAGGGAAAAGTCTCCCCTTTACCTCTGTCCCTTTCTACCATTTCTTGGGTATCATCTTTTGTCTCTGATTTTTATACAAATGATAAAAGTTTGCTGCACCTTCTTTTTCCCAGTTGTTAATATATCTTATAGATCATATCGAGACAATAAGCTTCTTCATTCTTGTTTATAATTGTATAGCATTGCATTTTATGTGTATATATAATTTCATAGCTCCTTACCGGTGGCTATTTAGGCTGATTCCAATCTTCTGTTTTTACAAATAATACTGAAATGAAAACCTTAAACATACAGCATTTTGGCCATGTAGGGCTATGCCTATAAAATGAATTTTTAGAAGTAGAAGGTTCTATATAGAGATTTGTTCCGTTTGTTCTTCATTCGTTCAATATTTGCTGAATACCTATTGTGTGCCAGATGCTGGTAGGTACCAGGAATATAGCTTCCAACAAGTCAGATATGATCCCTGTCTTCATGGAATGTTATTACACTCTTGTTGGGGAAAACATATCCAGGCAAACATAATAATTACAAAATTATGTACATGAGGAAACTAAAAAGGGGATCAGATAGAGAAATAGGAAGGAGCTACTTTAAATAGAGTCAGGAGGTCGTCTTAAAATAAGTGATACTTAAGCTGAGAACTAAAGGATGGGATGCGGACAGCCATTGGGGGTAGGATAGGGCAACCTAAGCTGTTCAAAGCCTACATCCACAGGGAGATAGTTCAGGATTTGTAGAGGAGGGGATGGACACCAAAAAGGGGATGGAGGTAAAGCCAAAGAGATGAAGCTGGCGATTGGAAGTGGAAGATGTCAAAGAAAGTAGGTGGCTAAGGATGAGGTCAGTTAGGGGAGGAAGCTGGTCATGAAGAGATGAGAATTAGGGAGACAAGCATTTTAAAGGACTAGCGACTATTTGTGTTGAGCGAGCTTTGGATTGAATCTCTGTAACTGGGCTAATTAAGGTAGGGGAACTATAAAAGAGGCGACTCCCTCCCTAGATACTTTGGGAATAAAAGAGACCTCTAACTTATTTGAGAGAGGCACAGCCTTGCCCATAGGCAGGAGAATGGATTAGAAGCCTTAGGTAGAGCCAGTCTGTGCCTGTAGTGAAGCCTCCTTCATCTTTTCTGTTGCTTTGACAAAATGGAAACTTTCAAAATAAAGATGACATTCAAGGGGCTCAGCCAGCTGGCTCTGAGCTGGCACAAGAGAGAGCAAACCTACCAAGGGCCAAGGGCTTGGGGTGGGCAGGAAATCGGGCTTGAAGACCCTCCTGAACTTTGTGCTCCTTTTTCATCCTCACCACTTCTGCTTCCCTTCTGCAAAAAGCCCATCTCTGTGCCCATCCTGGGTCCTATGACTTTTCTCTCCCTCAACAGTCGGTTCCCGATTCTGGTCCCCGGCCCCCAGCAGCGCCTGCCCCCTTCCCACCGGGGCCCCCCATGATGCCACCACCCTTCGTAAGTTTTATGTCTTTCCCTGGGCTTGGCTTTTCCAGCCTGCACCCCCGACTCCCCAGCCCCTAGCCACTGCTGCATCACCAGCACAGTTTTCCTGTAATGCCCCTTTTGCTGCCCTTGGAAGAGGGATGGTTTTACTTGGGCATTGGGTTGGGGAGAGCTATTGTGAAGCTCTCAGTACATAACATTGACAATTCCCCCTTTGTCTTTTTGACCTTAGGACACACTGGGGCTGGAGGTAGGAGAAGTGGAAGGGAAAAGACCCCATTAATGTGAGGGCAGGGTGGGACTATCTATCTCTTTCACTACTCCTTACCTATGCTCTTTAAATATGCCACAGATTTCGGGCTGGAATGGCATTGGTGGTCATGAGTTGGAGAGAAAGGGATGGGAGGCAGGGGACTGGGGTACTTGGGTACCTGGATACCTGCCTTCTGCCCCTTCATCTGAGAGGCCTCTTTGGGGGAGAATTGCTGAAGAGGTGGAGCCTTCCAGTCTCAGTCTGGTGCTGTTAAACTTCCCTTATTCCTTTCCTTTCCCGTTATAATTAAGAAGCTGTGTGCTTGCCTGTTAGACCCCAGTTATCAGTCTTTCTCAGTGGTGAGGAGGGAGGCAGTTTCATGCCTTGTGCTTCTCAAACTAAAGCCTTGGAATTGCCTTAGAGCAGGGTGGAGGGTCGGGGAGGGAGGTGGTGGATATTTCCTGACAGGTCCTCTCTGCCTCTGACAAGGCGGTGTCTTCCCTGCTCAGTATCTCTTCCTTTCCTCATTTCCAGATGCCCCCTCCAGGGATCCCCCCACCCTTTCCTCCGATGGGGCTTCCCCCCATGAGTCAGAGACCACCAGCTATCCCCCCCATGCCACCTGGCATCCTGCCCCCAATGCTTCCACCAATGGGGGCGCCACCACCACTCACACAGGTAATTGTCTTTCCTCCCCTGGGGCCTCAGAAAACCATGTCAGTTTAGCTAGGGGTGGAGATAAGAGCAGGCATGTAGGCCTCAGAAACTGGGGAAGGAAGGGAGCTTTGGGCCAGACCCATGTGGATTTGTCTGCTGAATGACAGACAACTATCAGGCAAGGTGAGAGGCCAGAATCTGGGGGTTGTCTGAGGAAGTGCCCAAGTGAGGGTCATGGCTCCAGTGAGATCTCTCAGGACCCTTTGAGGTACCCTGTCCCTCCTGTTCCAGCCCTTACCTTGGTGGTTGGTTTCTGTCTTCTTTGTATCCATAGATACCAGGAATGGTACCTCCGATGATGCCAGGAATGCTGATGCCAGCGGTGCCTGTCACCGCAGCGGTAAGCACTAGGGGCCAGCAGGTAGCAGACTCTGCCCTGCAGTCCCGTGAGTCTGACTTGGAATACAGGACTATGACCTCCATTCTTTCCCTCTTCTCATCGTATCCACTCAGGTCCCCGGCAGCACTCCCCACACTCAAATCCTCCTCGCCAGCCATGTACTCAGCTCTTCTAGTTTCTCACTCATCCCCAAAGGCATATACATTCTCTTGTTACTCACATGCCTTGTCCAGCTCCCTTAAGGAGCACACTTATCCTCACAGAGCCACACACTGTGGACACATGAATACAGTTCTTCACATCCTCTTTGTCCCCAGAAGAGTCAGTAGCACCTGGGGATCTTGCTGTGCCTTCTTATGCTATTGCTCAGTGTAGCACAGTCTGGGTAGGATATAGAATTTGGCATCCACTGTGAAGGAATGAGCCTCAGGAGTTGTCTCAACCAAATACTCTCACTTGAGGAGAACGAAGAATGGAGCTGCTACGCGATTCTCCCCTGGGATCCCAGAGCTATGGCCCTGAAGGGTGGGGGAAGCCTGTTAGGGAGCAGAGATCACTAGGAGCAGGACACATGGATTCTGGCCTGGCCTGCTTCTCCATCCCCCATGGCCTGGGTCCTGGGGGCCACTGGGCTTGGCCCCAACCCTTCCCCCTCCTCTTTCTTCGGCAGACGGCTCCGGGTGCGGACACCGCCAGCTGTGAGTCTTCTGGGGGCCTGCTCCCCCCAGGCTCGGAGGTTGGGGGGCATAGGGGAGAGGGGACCATGGACTGGAGCCCACCCTGGATCATGCCTGTTGGGATGCCAAGGAGTCTGGGATATTGATGGGACCAGGGGACTATTTACTGGGGCTGGAATATGGGAGGCATAGGTGGGGATAAAATGGAGGTTGGAGCAAAGACTTAGTATGTATCCTTTGGCTTCTTTTTTTCTAGCTGCTGTAGCTGGGACAGGCCCTCCGGTGAGTTCTTCCAGCTCAGGGGTCTCTGGGTAGAAAGCCTGAGAGTGGGGGACTGATAGTTAAATCTTTGGGGTGAGGAGAGGCTTTGGAAAAGGGGCCTTGATCACCATTCTGTGCCCCCCCCCCAACCAGAGGGCCCTATGGAGTGAGCATGTGGCCCCAGATGGGCGCATCTACTACTACAATGCTGACGACAAGCAGTCCGTGTGGGAGAAGCCCAGCGTGCTCAAGTCCAAGGCAGAGGTCCTGAGCTGGGCTTTCTGGCCCTTCCTTTCAGCTGCCCTGACCCTTCCAAGTCCTTGGCCTTCCCTTAGTCTCTAACCATATTCATGATGGTTCCTCTGGTCCCAAGGTCCCTGACCACTCCCTACCCTCCCTGGAAATACCTCCGTAGGATCTCAAGAAGTCCACCTTCCCCAGTTTGAGCCAGGCCAGGTGGTAGCTAAAGGTTCCTGTGTCCTCTACTCACTGGGTCTCCTTAGCTCCCCTGACTGGCTGGAGAGCTTGCCCATCCCACTGATGGCTCCTATCCCATCCTCTTGCAGCTGCTCCTGTCCCAATGTCCCTGGAAAGAGTACAAGTCGGACACAGGCAAACCTTATTACTATAACAACCAGAGTAAAGAGTCTCGCTGGACCCGGCCCAAGGATCTGGATGACCTAGAGGGTGAGATGTCCTACGGGTGGGCTGGGTCAGGAGTTCTGGGGGTTCCCTATTGCCCCTGTGACTGACTGTGTTATCTTTTCCCATAGCAGTTCTAGTCAAACAAGAGGCTGCAGGGTGAGTGACTTGCCCACCTATCCATTTATAGTTGGGGCACCTGGAGTGTGGGAGTAGACTCTGTCGCCATGATCTCTACACTGTGGGAGGAAGAGCCAGCTCTGTCTCCTTGTGGGGTCATCCCCTCTGTCCCCAGTCCTTCCCAGTATAAAGAAACCAGCCAGCCCCTGAAGTCCTCCATTCTTGCCCTCCTGGACACTGCCCTTCTGGCACATCTGCAGGAAACAGCAGCAGCAGCTGCCACAGACACTTCAGCCACAGCCACCTCAGCCACAGCCTGACCCCCCACCTGCACCTCCTGGCCCCACCCCAGTGCCCACAGGCCTCCTGGAACCTGAGCCAGGTGGGAGTGAAGATTGTGATGTGTCGGAGGCCACCCAGCCCCTGGAACAGGGGTTCCTGCAGCAGCTGGAGGAGGGCCCCAGCAGGTGAGGGCTGCCCCCCATGGCATTCCCGATGTTGGCCTCAGACTCCCAGCCTGGTTCAACCCTTGTCCTCTGCTGGGCCTCTCTCTCAGGAGGGGTTTGAAGATCTGGGTGTGACCTCTGAAGGGCAGAAAAAGGCTGCCCTGGGGAACAAGGAGGGGGTGATATGTTGCCAAGAGTTCAGGGCACTGAAAGCTGTGAGAGCTGGGGGACCCTGTGGCTGAGTCCCCTGTGCCCTCCAGTTCTGGACAGCATCAACCACAGCAGGAGGAGGAGGAATCAAAGCCAGAACCAGAGAGGTCTGGCCTCAGTTGGAGCAACCGGGAGAAGGCAAAGCAGGCATTCAAGGAACTGCTGAGGGACAAGGTGCTGGAGTGGGGCTCCCAGGGAAGGTTTGGAGGGGGCGGAGCGGAGCAGGCCCCATGACTCCCACCTGCTTCATTCCAGGCTGTCCCCTCCAATGCCTCATGGGAACAGGCCATGAAGATGGTGGTCACCGACCCCCGTTACAGGTAGGCCTGGGCAGAGGGAGCCAGGCCCTGTTCATGAGAGCAGCTATGCTAGGGACTCCCTAGGAAACCCCAGCTCAACACTCAGCCCTAAGGGAACCGGAGTCAGGACAGTGACAGATTGGGTTGGGGTGCAAGGGGAACAAAAGCTGGAGGGCCTCCAGGAGAAGGAAAGGAAAGGTATCTGACACAACACATTCAATAAATGCTTCCTGAATTGAATCAAACTGAATTGAATTAATTGGGGGAATGAGGGTGCTGGATAGGGTGACTTGAGAACCCCAAAGGAAAAGGGCCCAGTATTTGCAGTGTCTTGGAGCTGCATCTCTTCCCCTCACTTCCTGTCACCCCTACTTCTCCATGAATGGTGTTCAGGTCCCAGACATCTGTGCCCTTGGAGCCCCTGCAGCCTGCAGTGTCTCATGACCCTCCAGTGTGGGCTGTGCAGGGTGGTTCAGGGTGACTTCTCTATCCCCACCCCACTCCTACCCTCTATCCCAGTGCCTTGCCTAAACTGAGTGAAAAAAAGCAGGCATTCAATGCCTACAAGGCGCAGCGGGAGAAGGAGGAGAAGGAGGAAGCCCGGCTAAGGGCCAAAGAGGCCAAGCAGACCCTGCAGCATTTCCTGGAGCAGCATGAACGCATGACCTCCACCACCCGCTACCGGTCAGGGGGCCAGGCTGGGCTGGGGCTTGGGAACCCTGAGAACACAAAGGTCCAGGGTCTCTGTTCTCTGTCTACCTACTCACAGCTTATATGCTCCACAGGCGGGCAGAACAGACCTTTGGGGAGCTGGAGGTCTGGGCTGTGGTCCCTGAGAGGGATCGAAAAGAGGTTTATGATGATGTCCTCTTCTTCCTGGCCAAGAAGGAGAAGGTAATGGTCCCTGGGCAGGATCCTTCAGCCCATCTCATCCTGGACTTTCCTTGTCTTTGCTTTGTTATGGACCCTAGCCATTTACTTCTCTATTTCCCCAGTGTCCCAGCTTCTGACTTGGAAGCTGGTATGGGACTTGCACATCTCATTTCTGCTCTGGGCCTATAGTCCTGGGTGTAGCAGGGAGGAGGAGTCTCTGAGAGATGGGTCTGTAACCTGTACTCCCTCCCCTTCCCTGAGACATGAAAGTCTTGAGTATGGCCTTCTTCCTAGGGTTCCCTAGCTACCTTTCCCCAGGTCCTCCTCTGCCCAGGCCTACTTGGGTAGCTCTGGCCTGCCCTGCCTCACCCTGATCCTGTGGCTCCCTAGGAACAGGCCAAGCAGCTCCGGCGCCGTAATATCCAGGCCCTAAAGAGCATCCTGGATGGGATGAGTAGTGTCAACTTCCAAACCACGTGGTCCCAGGCCCAGCAGTACCTCATGGATAACCCCAGCTTTGCTCAGGACCATCAGCTGCAGAGTAAGCCTGGGCCTCCAGTTGCAGCTATCCCTTTCCCTTTCCTTACTGGACCTGGGACCCCAGAGTCTGCCTCACCCCACTCCCCTGTACCTTCTGCCCTCCCAGACACCCTAGGAGTACTCAACACTCACCCAGTCCTTGTACCTCTCTGGACTCCGGGGATACCAGAATGTTTCAGGACACCCCTCCCTCTGGGGTCTACTGTTGGCCTAGACTTTTTGTGTCCTTGGAGGAGGAGCTCTGGGATAGGAATCTTAAGTCCTAGAGATGTCAATGATGATTTTAGCTCATGTGAATATGATCTTAAAGCATCATAGCACTACAGGCCTTAACCGGTCATGTGTTACAATAGACTGTTGTTGGCCTGTAATCACTGATGATACTCAAATTCACTTTCTGAAATTGCATCAAAGCCTGATTGATTCCCAGTTCCCTAAGATGTGAAACCTCAGATCCCAAGATAACTGGTTTCATGTTATGGCTTCTAATAACTGAATCACAAGAGCTAAATGCTTGCTCATTTATTCTTATACAATTAATGATCCCCTCTTAAGAACTACCATTCCAGTGGCTGCTCCCACAAAGCCCCCTCCAGGCCCTTCCCCCACCACCCTGGGTATCCCTAGCAGCTGTAGGACAGCATCATTGAAACATTAGGGGTGCTGGGGTCTGAGAGGGTGTCCTGCTGGGACAATGCCCGCTGAACCTACTGCCTGTCTTTAGACATGGACAAGGAAGATGCACTGATCTGTTTCGAGGAGCACATCCGAGCTTTGGAGAGGGAAGAGGAGGAGGAACGGGAGCGGGCCCGGCTTCGGGAGCGACGCCAACAACGCAAGAATCGGGAGGCCTTCCAGGTATCTTTGCTGTCCTTTGTAGATCAGAGCTCGGCTCTGCCCTAGAGCACAACCTCTTCACCCATTCCCTGCCCCCTTCTGGATAGGCTGCCTGTTCTTTCTGTGCCTAGCCCTGTCCAAGCTCCATGAGACCTCTCTCTGCCTGCAGTCTGTTTCTACTGTACCTCCTCAATTCTGGACTGTGCTCTTCTAGGGAGACTAGATGTATGCACCATCCAGAAACTGCCAGCAGAGAGCACCCTACAGGCACGACTTGGCAGCTAGGCCATGTTTATTTCCCTTGGTGGGGCGCCCGACAGGCAGAGTTTATTCCCTCAGCTTCAGAGTGGCAGTGGTGGTGGTAGTGCTAGGGGTTACTGCAGGCAGGTTTCTGTTTCTTTGCCTCCTGGGACCGGCTTGTTCTCACTTTTTTGTTCTGTCCCTCTCTGTGTATTTACATTCTCTCTTTTTGCATTGTTCTCAGCCTTCCATCTGCATCTCTTCATCTCTGCCTCTCTTGCCTGCATTTCCTCAATCTTGATTGTCCCTGCCTCTTCCTCTGCCATTCCCTCTCTTCCCCCTCATTCTGTGGCCCTGCCTCCCTCCTTGTCTCACTCTCTCTATAACTGGCCTCTCCCTGCTCAGACCTTCCTGGACGAGCTGCATGAGACAGGGCAGCTGCACTCTATGTCCACCTGGATGGAGCTATATCCAGCAGTCAGCACTGATGTCCGCTTTGCCAACATGCTGGGCCAGCCGGGTAAGGCAGCCAGGCTCCCTGTTCTCTGGCCTGGCTTCCCGCCCTGCCAGCCTCTCTGCACCCCCTACTCCTGGGTCCTGTCCTCGGCACAGCCCCCAGGCCTTGGGAAGCTGCCGCCCGCCAGGCCCCCCTCCCTCCCTCCTTGCAGGCTCCACCCCTCTGGACTTGTTCAAGTTCTATGTGGAGGAGTTGAAGGCACGATTCCATGATGAAAAGAAGATCATTAAGGATATCCTTAAGGTGAGGGAGGCTGGGGTTATGGATGGGTACAGGATGGATGCAGGGCACGCTCCCTGCAGAGGACTCCCTGATAAGTCCTGTTTTGCAGGAGCATTACAGCTTGGTTCAGCAGATATGTACTGTGATCCTTTACTGCACACTAGGGATACAGTAATGAATACACAATTTCTACCCACAGGAGCTCATGGTCTAATAGGAAGATATATATGAGAACTGTTATACAAAGGGGCAAGTGTTATTACAGAGACAGGAATCTGAAGAACATTTGAACTGCGCATTTAGAAATGAGTAGGTGGAAGAGGTTGGAGTGTACACAGGGTACTAAGAGCAAAGGCAAGGGGGTGGAAAGGGCATGCCAGGTCTGAGGAGGAAGAAGCATAGCTAATTGTAAACTGGTAGCACACAGATTGTTCTTTCTGGCCTATACAGTGTTCTCTAAAAATTTGGAATTTTTTGCTAACATTTTAAAACCAGGAAACTTCACATAGAAAATCTGAATCTTTAGCTTCTCTTGTCAATATGGATTATCTAGCAGCATTGAGCTGAATTTGCAAGGCATTCTGCAGACTCAAGCTGAGATGCCACTTTAGAAAGGGCAAGTCATCCCTCTCACCACTCCTTAGTGCCTTCTTGATACTGTCACAAGTGTCAGCTGCCATTTACCATCACACGTGGCCTGTTGCTCTTCTTCTACTGGAGAAGAGAAATAGTTCTCAGTATTTACATCTTATCAAAAGTGGAAAAGTGAGTGAGTGATGGACTAAACCTTGTGTTCCAAAAGAAGAAAACAAAGAGCATATTTCTTTATGGAAGTGAAAATTCTAATGCATTTGAGGAGATAATACAGTACAGTGGTTAGGAGCAGGACTGGAGGCAGACTGCCTACAGTAAAAGTCTAGCTTAACTGCTTGATAGTTGTGTGACCTTGGACAGGTCACTTGACCTTTCTGACCCTGTTTCCTCATCTAAAAAATGGTGAATGTTCCACCAGAGTACACCTAATTACAGAGATTAAATGCTACCTGGGTTGAAAGGGATCTGGAAATAAAGCTAGAAATGTCTCACTGCACATATATTTCTTTGAAGTACTGTTTTGCCTTACAAATTCATGTAGGTGTTGCATTTTAACACCATATTACCTCTCTATTTAATATAAATTTAATATTTTAAATTACTTACCATTAGGTAAGATGTATCATACTGTCCTGAGGTATCCTCTCTTTCTCTGGAACCACATGCCCCAGCTTGGAAGTAGAGCCCTGCATGTAAAGTGCCTTGAATGCTAAAATAAGAAATTTGGATTTTTTTCTCGTAAGTAATGAGGAACCGGGGAATGATTAGATTAGATGGTGTATAGCAGAACCTTTCAGTCTAGAGTACATACTTATGTCCTTAGGGAAGGTGGTGGTGCTAGGTAGAGCAGTTCTTGAAGCCTCAAGATACTAAAACTGATAGTGGCAATTCAAATAGTCACATTCTTCTCACTTATCCCCAGACCTCTCTCCTACTGTTGGGGCCACTTGGTACAAAAGTCCCAAGAAGCACTAGATGCCAGGAGCTGGGTTAGAGGGATAGAAGAGGGTGAGCAGGGAGAAAAGTCAGTAGGCGGTGCAGGAATCTTGGTAGGAGGTGATCCTAGCCGGGGGCGGTGGGGACAGCAGAAGAGAGCAGGCTGTAGCGCTCCAGCTGTTCTGAGACACTCTGGGTTTCTGTGTAGGTGCCTTGAGACAAGCAAGGGTTGGAATTGAGTGTGGGGGGATTTGGTGCTGCCTCCTGTTTTCAAGTGAAGCAGCTTGAATCTTTTTTATGCATAGAGGTTCTACATAAGATTTCTATTTTAATAAACGGTTTCTGCTGTTTAAAAAAAAAGGGAGAATTTAACACCAGTGGGATAGAGTCACTAAGTAGAATTGATAGATTTTGTGAAATGGAGGGAAAGGAAGGAATCAGAGGTGTCAGGGCAGTGGATGATGGAACTATTGATAAGGATAAAACAAGAGCAGGGCTGTAGAAAATAGGAATTCTATTTGGGGAATTACTCTCAAAGCAAATATATTTTAAAACAGAATAATCGTATAAAGCAGAAATGCCTTATCCTGGGATAGCTAAATTTTATTGGACAATTAACTTTTAGCCACAGAGTGGCTGGTTGATAGGCCTGTAGGGGCCTATCCTCACTGAGTCCTGTCTCTCCACACAACCTGAGAAAGCAACTTTTTTATACAGTTCCCTTCCTCTTTCCCCATTTGGGTTCCTGCCTATGGAGGGCAGATGAGCCCAGGAATCCCTCTTGCTTTCCACAGCCAGGCAGACCATGATGGTGCCTCTCATCCCATAGGATAATGCAAAGAGCCCTGGACTTAGAGCAGGCAGACAGATCCGGGTCAGGGAGATCCATGGAGGATGCTCATGAGAAATATATTCTCTTGAGATCTGTTGAATTTTAAGTGTCTGAAATATCCAGTCTAGGATGAGTTTGAAAATCAGGAGAGATGAAGGATGAGATTGCTAGGGAGTACAGATTGGGTAGTGAAAGAGGACTAAGTGCTGTTCTCAGGAACATGCATATGCAAGAGAAGTAATAAAAGAGGTCAGAGAGGGGGTGACCTGGAGAGGGGAGTGTTGAAGAAGTAAATGGTAGAGGCACTGAGGACCAGATGAGTGAGGACCAAGAAGGCGGCCTTGGATTTGGCTAGTAGACACAAGCAACCTTTGGGAGAGTAGTCATGGAGGGGGCATGGGGGTAGCACATGTTTTAGAGTCAGATAACTCCTGGTTGCTTATTGGCTCTGAGACCTCCGTAAGTTCCGCGTCTCTGAGCCTGCTTGCTCACCTGTAAATCAGGGATAATTCATAGGTCAGGTTGTGAGAATTAAATAACATTTGTAAAGTGTCTAACAGGTTCTCAGTAAATGTTTATTCCTTTTCCTTTCTGCTGCATTTCAAGAGGTTTTGAAACAAAGGAAAAGAGCAGAGGTAGTTAGCTTGAAGGGGAGAGCATGGAGGAAAGGATGTTCCAGGTTAGGTGAGGTGTCTGCTTGATGGAAGGAGCCAGTAATGAGGGTGACTTGGAGCTTTCAATTTCCTGAGAATGAATGCTGTGTTGATAAGGACTGGAGCAGGGTTGAGGAAGTACCCTTGGAAAGAAGCAAGAGGAACACACCTCTGCCATCAGCAAAAAGGCCAGAGGAGGTGAGAGCTATGTGGAGGGAGAGGAAGGGAATCTGGCCTGTGCTTAACTGACGTGAGAGCCAGACTTTGAACTCCAGTGGCTTCATTTACCACTCATGTCATCTTGGGCCAACTGAGATCACTTTTCTAAGCCTCTGCTTCACTGGAATGTTATGAGGCCTAAATGAGAAGCATAGAGCCTGGCCCGTGGAAATGTTTTTAGTATTGGTGGGGAGCTGCACACCTGGTGGCCTCCATTTCTGCCATGGACGAAGTCATCTGGGTGGGTGTGGTGCTTGAAAGCACAGACTTTGGGGATAGAGAGACCCCCCAGGGTAGGGTTCTTGCCCAGCCATTTATCAGCTGTGAGACCTTGGGCAAGTGCTCTAGTTTCTCTGAACCTTGGTTTCTCCTTCTGTGTAAAATTAGGATACTAGGACCTATTCTTAAATGTAGAACCAAGAGGATTAAATGAGATAATATGTGAAACACTCATCGTGGTACCTGGTACACAGTAAGCACTCAGTAAATAGAGCCAAAGGGTAGGGGCCAGCAAATGCTGATTGAGAATGCATGGAAGCACTGCTGAGCAGCAGGAGGGCCCAGCTGGGGCCAGAGCTTTAAGCCAAAGGAACAAAAGTTAATTTTGAGAAACTCAGCATTAATCAGCAGTTGAGAGACATCTCCCAACCCCTTCAGCTCTGTGTGATATCCAAACCAAGGGTAGGCATGGGGGCTTAATTGTCAAGTGATGAGGACTTGGATAACTTGGTTTCTAATGCATATCACAGTCCTGTGGATCTCTTCCGGAGGCAAGGGCCTTCTCGACCATCTGTAGTATGACCACTCTGCCTGCCAGCTTTGGCCTCAGGCACGTGGTGCCCCTGCTTCATGCACGGCTGTACCCACAGGACCGGGGCTTCTGCGTGGAGGTGAACACAGCCTTTGAGGACTTCGCCCACGTCATAAGCTTTGACAAGAGGGCTGCTGCACTGGACGCAGGCAACATCAAGCTGACCTTCAATAGTGTGAGGGGCTGGGCAGGGAGTGGGGCTCAGTTCTCTAAATCATCCGTGTCTTGTTCCATTCCTTCTCACTCACTGTCCCACTGACTATATTCCCAATTCAGGGGATGGTGGTAGAAGCCCAGACCCTAACTTTCTACCTCCTAAGGTATGCCTGAGTGGGACCTGGCATCCACCCTCCTGGGTGACCCTGTTCCGTGTCCCTTCTTTCCTCAGCTGCTGGAGAAAGCAGAGGCACGGGAGAGGGAACGGGAGAAGGAGGAGGCACGCAGGATGCGGCGCAGGGAAGCTGCCTTTCGAAGCATGCTGAGGCAGGCTGTGCCTGCTCTGGAGCTAGGCACTGCCTGGGAAGAGGTCAGGAGCGTAGCCTGGCCCCAAGCACCCCTCAAGCCTGAGGGCAGCGGTGCTTCACCACTGAGGGCCCACCCCAGTCACGTCACAGCCCTGGGCCAGCTCCAGTTCCCTTCCTTTCTCTGCCCCAGCCCTGCCCTGTGCTCATGGCGGTGTCCAGGCCAGGCTGAGTGGGGCCTAGTCTGATCAGCAGTGCTCTCCTCGTTCAAGGTCCGTGAGCGTTTTGTGTGTGACTCAGCCTTTGAGCAGATCACCCTGGAGTCGGAGCGGATCCGGCTCTTCCGGGAGTTCCTACAGGTGCTGGAGGTGAGGCAGGCTTGTCCTCTGGATCTGCCTCAGGCCCTTGAACTCATTAGATCAGTTCAACAGAGACCTCAGTGGCCTCCCTCTTACCCTTAGGGCACTCCTGGCCAGCTAAGGAAGGGGAGGCCTGAGGATCCCTGGGATAGGCAGAAGGCTCTAGCCTGAGAAGGGGAGGCAAAGCCAGACTTTAGGAGGTAGGATACTTCCTGGGGCTAAGTCTGGTGCTGTCCTCACCCTTCTTCCTCTGCCTCTAGCAGACTGAATGCCAGCACCTCCACACCAAAGGCCGAAAGCATGGCAGGAAAGGCAAGAAGCACCATCGCAAGCGTTCCCACTCACCCTCAGTGAGTAAGCGGGTAGAAAGGACATGGGGTGAAGCTGGGTTGTTTTGGGGAAATAAACACTTTGTTTTCCCCTTACAATATCTCTCTTGGAGGGAAATTTGAGGATTCCTTTGGCCCTGGGTCGTCGTCCTCTCTCGAATTCCCAGACAAGGGCTTCTGGAGGGCAGAGAACCTCTGTATTGACATGTATCTGCTGATCTGCCCAGGGCTCTGAGTCAGAAGAAGAGGAGCTGCCCCCACCATCTCTCCGGCCCCCCAAGCGGAGGAGGCGGAACCCCTCAGAGTCAGGCTCTGAGCCCTCTTCCTCACTTGATTCAGTTGAAAGTGGGGGTGCTGCCCTTGGAGGACGGGGCTCCCCTTCCTCCCATCTTCTTGGAGCAGGTAAGCAGTTGCTATGAGCCTAGAAGCTGGAGAACTGTTGTCCCAGACTGAGAGGATGCCCTTCACAAGCCCCAGCTCCTTTGAGGGTAGACTGGATTGGGAGGGCTGCACCTATGGAAGTAGAAAGAAACTTCCTCTACCTGCCCAAGCAAGAAGCTGGAGAAGGAAAACTGGACTTAAGACTTCCTCAGAACATGAGGTTCCTGCCTGTGAAGAATGAACAGAGGGGCTAGAACAAAGAAAAAGAGCCTGCCTTTCTCCTGTTTGGACTTAGTAGGGATTTTTCTATCTCCAGATCATGGCCTT
Source organism: Nomascus leucogenys (assembly GCF_006542625.1). NCBI lineage: Eukaryota > Metazoa > Chordata > Mammalia > Primates > Hylobatidae > Nomascus > Nomascus leucogenys. Next base: position 2,505,714 of record NC_044388.1, on the reverse strand, counting down.
CGGAAAGCCAAGAAACCAAAAAAGAAAACTAAGAAGAGAAGACACAAGTCGGTGAGTGAAGGAACTTCTGCCTAAGCCCCTGCTATTTGTGAGCCCTGTTCTACCTGCCTCCCAGGCTATCCACAGGAACTGAGGAGGTGGACTCTGGACTCTTACAGAATAGTCCTGAGAGTGAGACAGACCCTGAGGAGAAAGCTGGCAAGGAGAGCGATGAGAAAGAACAAGAACAGGACAAGGACAGGGAGCTGCAGCAGGCAGAGCATCCTAACCGTTCCCCAGGCTTTGGAATCAAGAAGGAGAAGGTGAGGGGCAGGGGCCCTAGGCCAGTCAGCACGCTGGTCAAGCCCCGACGGCCCTCAGTGCAGGCTAAGGGTGAACTGTGCCTTTGCTCCAACAGACAGGCTGGGACACGTCAGAAAGTGAGCTGAGTGAGGGTGAGCTGGAGAGGCGGCGGCGGACACTCCTACAGCAGCTGGACGATCACCAGTGACCCAATGAGCTGTTCTCTGCCTTGGGTCTGTGTGAGGCCATGACTCCTGGGCCACCCTCACCGTCTGCCTCAGACTTCTTCCTTAGTCTGGTCTGTGTCCACTTTTTCTAAAGTAACCCCACCCCCAGCACACCATTGTTGGCACCTCTCAAGGTTGCTCTTGGTGTTCAAGGGTCCCCTACTCCCTGGACTAGTGCAGTCCTTGCCCTCAGCCCCAGACCAGAGATGGGTGGTATATGCCATGTGGGGTGGGTGATGCCAGTAGATAAAAGTGTGAGAGAAGGGGTCTCCAGGGAAGAGTCACAGGCTGTTGGACACTGCCTGGGTGGCAGAGGGCAGGGTCATCACTCTCTAGCATCAGTGCCTGCTCCTGCCTGCCCTGGCCCTGAGGCTCCACCACTTCTTCCTCCACCCAGGACCTAATGTACGTGTGTTTTGTTTTTTGTTTTTTAAATAACAATATTTATAACATGGCCAGTGACTCTTTTCCATGTGCTACTGGGGCAGGCTGGGGACTGGACACATGCCCAGCAGAGGGCACTAGTGTCTCATGGCAGGCCTGCTTCCCTTTGTGTGGCTAGAGCCCACCCAGCTGGTTCTCCTTTTCCCCAGAGTTCTGATCTCATCTCCTCCGAAATAGATGCAGTGCCCCAAAGATTTCTTTTCTATCCCCATGGCCCAGGTCAGACTAAATGGCCACCCTAGCCCCCTGAGCTCAGAAAGAGGAGACAAAGTCAGGCCTGGTGCATCAAGCCTTTGTTGAGAGGGGGAGAGTCTGAGGTTTATGTACAAGAGGAAAGGGAGGTGGTACATGTACAAAAAAGTGGGTCCCCACATTCCCTTCCAGGGGCAGAGGAGAAGCAGGAAGGTAAGCAAATAGCCAAGACCATCATGCTCCTTGTCCCCTGCCAAAAAAAAAAAAAAAAAAAACAACAAAACCCGTAGCTGAGGAAAGAAGGTGAAGAGTTGGCACACCCTTTCTCCAGCCATCTGCAGAGTGGTTGGTGCAGAGAAAACCTCTGCTCTTCTGCCTACCTTGACAAGAACAGTGTGAGCCTAGAATGAAATGAGCAGAGAAATAAGAGCAGTGAGCCTGACATCTCTCCTCTTACCCTTATCACTAGGGCACAGCTGGCACGGCCCATGCTTCAGAGGGCCCTGGCTCCTGGTAAGAGATGAACTGAGACTGACAGGGTCCCAGGGCTCCCTAAGCCTAGATACATCTAGACCAGAGCTGACCATGGGCCTGCAAAAAGGAAGGGAAAAAAAATGAAACAACAGTTGCTCTCTCCTCTCATCCCTCTGGGCTCTAGTGGGAGAGAGATCCATGTGCCCTGTTTAGGCTAAGGCTGGAAATGGTTTTTCCTAGCCCTGAGCTGACCCTTGGTGACCCTTCAGGAAATGAAGTCAAAGACCTTGGGGGCAAAGTGCAGTACTGGAAGCACCAGGGACCTACAGACCTAGTGCCCATAGTGGCACAAGTAGAAAGATCCAGCCTCAAGAGCTGGGGCGGACATGGTTGAGAGAGCAACACAGTCCTCTCCTGGGCCCTTGGCCAATTCCAGGTCCATTGGTTGGACTTGTGGGACTCTGAGGGCTGAAGTGCTTCTGCCTCCGAGAGGGTCTCAGTGGGGGCCTGGAGCCCGAGGGGGACCACTGGGCGGTGCAGCACTCCTGGCTTGGTGGCGAACAACCATAGGCTGGCAGTGGAGGCCTGCGGGGGAAGAGAGAGACCTGTGAACAGGATGGGAGGCTGAGCCAGGACAGTGCCCTCAAGAGCAGCCCCACAGGTAGGGCCAGGGAGGAGCCAGTGGTGAGGCAGATAAACAGGAGGCTTAGATAAGGCTTGAGGGGTACCCAGTTGGGGAGATTGCTGGTTGGGGAGATTGCTGGGCTTTGCATTTCAGAGGATCAGGTTGGGGTGACTAGAGGCCACTGGGCAGTGGAGAGAGACAAGGTAGATGCATTCAGAAAGAGCCAGAAACTAGGAAAAGACCCCAGGCTGACTGGACGTCAGGAAACAGATCAAGGGACATCGGATACCTCCTGGTCAGAAGATACTACCAGAGCTCTTATGAGAAGAGAACTGTGGGGAAAGGTTCCTTAGGCCTGGGAATGGACCCTCAGCCTCAGCCTCAAAGATCAGAACCGTAGGCTTGGTCCTGCCTGCTCTGGCCTGTCCTCAACACTGGCCTGGCGACTCCCTACCCATTGGGTCTTAGTAGAAGCCAGGACAGCATTAGTGGGAGAGAGACCACTTCCCTAAGGACACATGCAGGGGATATGCCACGCTTCTCAGAGCATGGGGCATGCAAGAAGTATGTGTCCCCATTGCTGGGAGGCTGCCAGAGGGTGATTGCAAGTCATGCAGGAAAGGAGGTGCCTGTGGTCTCCAGCAGGAATCCTGGGAGACGGGCATGCAGAGGGGGCAGCTGCGGTGCCCAGTACCTTTCAGGCCCCAGCCTTGGGGGCTAACAGTTTGACTCATCATGGTGGGCTGCATCACAGAAGAAGCGTGAGCCCCGCTTGGCAGTACGGGCCGTGAAAGGGACACTCTTCAGCACTGTGGCCCAGGAGAGAGACACAGTGGTCAGGCCTCGTGGGGGGTGGAGTGGGAGGAGAGCCCAAAGGGGTTAGGTTGAGCTTTGGGAGCTGGGTGCAATGGCCAGGCCCCAGGGAGTGAAAAGGGCCCCACCTGTGATGATGTCCTCGATGGTACCATCCTTCCCCTCATAAACAGGCCGGTGTTCCTTGGCCTGGCGCCGCCTCAACTCTGCTATTAACTCCTGCTGTTGCCACTTGTTCCGCTGGGATGGGGTCTAGGGCCAAGAATGTGGAGGGGGAAGGAAGTCATCACTAACCTAATGTGGGATTGGTTCCTGCCCCAAGGTGCAGTCTGAGGATGCCACTGCTTGTGCACTGCTAGGAATCCCCAAAGGCCCTCCCTCCATCCCTCTGGATGCCAGCCCACTGGCCCTCTGGGTGGTCTGTCCACTCCAAATTTTCATCTCCTCTAGCCTTCTGACCCCCAGCCCCCACTCTTTTGCCTTGTCGTCCTCCAGGCCCCAGCTCTTGGTCCCACCCACCTTGGCATCCAGTTTCTTGGCTTCCTGAGCCAGCTGCTTCTCCCGCATTACCTCCTCTTGCTTCTTGCGGGCTTCATTCTCTTGTTCTGCTTCCTAAGAGCCATGGAAGATCGGGGGTGGGGAGTGAGGCTCACAGGCTGTGAGGGGAGGGGCTGACACTGAGGTGGAGAGTGGGTGGCAGTGGGACCCGCTAACTCCAGGTGGCCACCCTCTGGAGGGGCACTTCCTGCCCTAAACAATGACAGGAAGGTCCTGGGCCCCACCCTGCCCACCAGTTCACAGCTAAGAGGCCTGTCACCAGCTTGCATCGCTCCCTTCCCAGGACTCGGAGGAGGAGTTGGAAAAGGCCCATACTTTAAGCCCAGGCTTCTCTCCCCCAGCCAGTTTTCTCTCAACCGAACTTCTTAAAAAGCTCTCTGCAGCTTACCTTGTAAGAACGAATGAATCGGACAAATACTGGGAAGAATACAGAAGGAGGTGTAGTTTTGGGGCTCTCGCCAAAGTAGCGCACAACTGCATTGTAGGCCTCCTGGGGAAGGGGTGGGCAGAATGGGTCACCCTGGTGGGAAGGATCAGCCCAGCTCCCACACCACAGATGAGAGGCCTGCAGAAAGCAGAGCCCAGGGCCAAAGGGAGGAATACCAAGCACCCAGGCCACTGTGAGCTGGAGAGAACCTGGGGCTCCCAAAGCTCCCGAGTATGAGTCTCCAGAGGCAGCTGCCTGCCACTCCCAAAGCGCTCTCTCTCCCCTACATGTAGCCAGCCAGCTGCTTGATTTAAAAAAAAAAAAAAATAGAACTAGGGCCACCTAGAGGGGCCTGGTGCCTTGGCCCTGGTTGTTCCCACCGCCTGCACCCTGTGCTTGCCTCAGCCGTCTTTGCATCCCGCTGGAGCTTGTCTAGTTTGCCTTCGTTGGTACTGAGAAAGTTCCGGAGGACGCTGTTGTCATGGATGCTGCACTCACGCCGAATCAGCTCCATGCCCCGGCCCAGCTCCTTCACGTCCAGCAGCACGTTCTCCAGGGACACTGGTCACCAAAAGCCTGGCTGAGGAATGCCTAGGGCCTGGCATGCCCACCTCCCAGCCCAGAGCTATATCAAACTCTGGCCCTCCCCCTCAGCATGGGCTCACTCAGGTTCACATACCTGTATGGACATAAGGAAGTACACACCAAGCTAGCTCATCCCTCACAGGGGGAGGGAATGGAATGGAAACTGAGCTTGTGACCCCAAAGAACACAGTAGCAAAGGCAGGCAAGCCACAGAGACTGCTGGTCTCCAAAATGAAACTGCCTCAGGCCTGCGCTAGCATTCATGGGTGGGGCAGAAATAACAGCTACTTCATGTCTATAGAGAGCTTTATCATTTTTTTTCTAAGCACTTCACATACATTATACACAAACCCAAGACCTCTGGGGCCAGCTTGAGGGAGTTGGGAGTAAAGAGTGACTGCTCCCCTTCTTGTTCCTGCTCCCACTGTACCTAGCTGGGAAGGGCTGGGCTGGGCCAGGCCTGGCGCCTGGAGGAAGGCCCCCTCTGGAGTGGCCCCTGCTTAAGGCTCCAGCGGAAAGCTTTGAAGTGGTCGGAAAGAAGATAACAAAAGCCAGAAACAAATGGACCCAAGTGTTCTCTCTCCTCAGCTTCCCGGGATTGTCCTGGGCTGGATCTGAGGGCAGGCCCACCCAGCCAGGCTCTCCTCACCTGCTGCAGCCTTCTCAACAAAGTGCAGCTCATGCCAGAAGTTAGCCAGGTCTGGGTATTTCTCCTTCACCGTCAAGGCGATGAAATGAAGCAGTGTCATCTTCCGGTCAGTGGACTTGGTATCCAACAGCTAGGAGAGAGGGTGAGGGCAGTGCATAAAAGCTAAGCACTCTGGCTCCACAACTGCTGCCCCCCAGGCTTCCTGGCCCACGCTGCCTTCACCATCTTACCAGATCCAGGCTCTGAAGCTTGAAGCCATACACAGCTCCCCGCTTGCTGCTGTTCATGTAGTTCCCCAGTGCAAGTATGATCTGTCCAAAGAATGTGTGGGAGGCAGGTCAGGCTCAGGTCCTGAAGGCTCCTTCTTCCTCTCTGTGTAGCCCCAGGCACCCACCTAGGACCTGAGAACCCCCAGCACCCCTGTTCACAACCTCTTCCTACCTCCAACATCTGCTTCAGCTTCTGTGAAGACTTGACGGAAGCGGACGCCGCAATGATGGCATTGAGTTGCTGTAGGACAATATGAACATTGAAGTAACCCCAGGCTGAGATGGGGTAAAGACAGGGAGGGGTCAGAAGGACTGGAAGGGCAGGGGAGGTGACTAGCAGATGGAGGGTGGAGGGACAGCTGTCCAGAACCATGAGTTGGGTGAGGGTTGTACCGGTGTGAGCATCTGCAGGTTATCCTGGAAGTTCCCCAGGAAGGCCATGCCAGCCATTCGTTGGGTCAGCCGTTCCACCTTGCTGAAGAGCAGCATGAAGCGGTCCTCGGCTGCCAACTCCTCCAGGGGCTGCCGCTCACGCTCATATTGCCGCAGCAGCTTTACCTCAGCCTCTGTGGGCAGGAAGCGCATCAGGCACTCCACGAAGTCCACAGGTAGTGTCTGCAAGTCAAACCTGTGGAGGAGGGAGGGACCACCTCAGTTCTCACATCTCTCTACGTTTTCCCTCATCCCTTTTATTCTCCAAGTTCCTTGAAGAACTGGACAGGGGACTGTACACAGAACACAGCCAAAGGCAAAGGACCCATTGCATCATCTGTCACAGCACCAGCAATGATTCTAGGGGAACATTCCATGCTCCTGTTTAATAAGCCCTTTGATGTACTCCCACTGTACCTAGGGTGAAGTCCAAACACCTGAGCATGGCTTACGAGGCCCAGCCTGCAAGACTTCTGCCCAACTCTCTACCTTCTCCTGCTCCTCTCCCTACACTAAAGCCAGATTCAATTTTTAGTACCCAAGGCACTATGCTTCTCCCTCCAGGCCCTGAACTGGACTATCTCATATATTTTCTTCAGGTCCCAGTTGAGACATTACCTCCTCTGGGAAGGCTTCCCTCATTCATCACCAAGCTCAGCTACATGAACCTCCCTATTCTCCCAAAGCTGCCTGTATACTTCTGCCATCCTGGTGGTATCATTCAGTGTTACTGCACTGTTCCCAACAGACTGAGAGCTCCCTGGGTGAAGGTCTGGGCGGAACTGCCAGCACAGATGCAGTAAATTCTAGCCAAGCCAGTGGATGACTAGGGGGATGTGAGGGAGTTCTGTCAGATGACCTGGAATCTAGGGAAACCCAGGCTCCTGGGTGGAGAACTGGGTTGCCAACAGACTAGGGACCAGGGCCAGGTCAGTGGGAGCCTCACGTATGAATGGCCCTGCAGATCTCCTCAGCGGAGCGGCCAGCCTTGCGTAGGGTGATGGCCAGGTTCTTGGCACGATTGGCTTCCAACAGAGTCACCTTGCTGGCAGCTTTTTGCGCTGTCTTGTTTTTGGAGCAGATGAGGTCAAGGGCAGGGCCCTGCGCTTTTGTCTTGAATAATTCTTCAAACTTATCAAGATCCAGGTCCTGGCAGGAATAGATGAGCAAGGAAAACGCTGTAGCCTCATACTAGTGGAGGACCTCCTGACGGCCCACCCAGCATTGGCCCAGAGCTCTGTCACTCTGGAATATTTCCTGAATACAAACACAAATAAAGTGTTGTTGACACAACTAGAAATATACATACACTCAAGAATGAAGGGTTCGTGGAGCTAAGCCTGGCCTCACCCTGTCTGATGGCTTTTCTAAGACCAGAATCTCCTCAAAAGGCAACCAGGTCCCTAGCCCTCAACCTTACCCCTCTGGACCCCAGGCCCTGTTACCTCCAAGATCTTCTCATCATCAAGTTCGCTGAAGACAGTGCCACTGATCTGGTTGGGTTTCAGTGCTGTCCAGTTGAAGACAGGCAGCCGGAACTTGGTCTTGATAGGTTTCTTAATTCGAATGGCTAATTTGGAAGGAGGATCAGTGACACGGGGGCCAGGGACACACACCCCTGGTCCCACCAGCCCTGCCCAGAGCCCTGGGGATACTCACCTGACAGACCCACTGTCAACACCACAGAGGGGGCAGCACCAGGGAGAGGTGGGGCTGGGGGACACTTGTCTGGGGGAAGAAGAAATGACACAGTGACCCAGGCGTCAAGAGACTTTTCATAGGCTTCCCTCCCCTCTGCCTGTCCCACCTTCTCTGAGAGTTTAAAAAAAAAACTCAGAGAAGGAGCCTACATGAACTCTGCTCAAGCTGCTCCCAGAAATCTAACTCTGACAGGGCAGTTGTTGCTGGTCTCTGACCCAGTTTCTATGGCTACAGTCTAAGCCTCTCCTTGGCTGTCTTCAAAGGAATTGGGAGCAACATCTTTATGATCCTTAAAACAGGTCCACATCTGCCTTTGGGCATCCCTGTGCTGATAACTTGAGCTTCCCTCAGATTCCAGCCCTCCCTCACCCTGATTTTATATCCCCCCCAGTCCTCAGATGATGCCATTTTCCCAGTTTCTCCCTGAGGAAGACACTGCTGACTACAGTTTTGGTCCTCACAAAGACGCTGCCCCTGTTGGCTCCCAGGGGTCGTGGTTACCTGGTAACGGGGGAGGTGGAGGGGGCAAGGGCGGAGCTGGTGGTGGAGGAAGAGGCAGGACCTCCTCAGGGGGTGGGGCTGGAGCCAGAAGGTCCAGGTCGGAGGGTGGCATGCCCTCACTCAGCTCTGCAGGGCCTACTCTGGCCAGGGCCTCACTGTCCACAGACTCCAGGCCCCGGACACTTGGCTCCAAATGGCATCGACGCTGGAAGGCCTCCTCCTTCTCTTTAATGAGCCTCCGCAGAGTGTGTACCTGGTGGCTTGTGTTCTCGTATGTCTCCTGGCAGGCAGACAGCACCATTAAGGGAAAAGTGGGCTAAAGGCATAGTCATTGCCCCTAAGAGTGAGAATTCCTACCCAGGGTTCTCTTAACTAGGGTCTCTGTGAGGGTACTCAGAGGCTCAGAGTGGCAGAAACCCAGGTGGGGGAATGGGGAAGCTGGAAGGCAGCAAAACAAAAGAGGCAAGCAGAAGCTGCCTCCCTCCGCTGGCACCCTGAAGTGTCCTCTCTGCTCCAGCCAATTCTCACTGCACGGACCCCTCAAAGCCCAGGAAAAAAGGTTGCCCCTGTGAAACTCTCCTTAATCTACCACCGGTCTGACATAGCTGCTCTCTCCATAACCTTTTGGGCCTCATTTTGCTTTAATTTCACTTGGCCTTGTATAATGGCTCAATTGGAAGCCCCCCATAAACAAGACCCTGTCTTAACCATCTCTGTATCCTCCATAGCTCCCAATACAATGCTCAGCAGAAGCTGGGCAGATACATATTGAGCTCAACAGAGCCAGCATATATTCTTCTGAAAGAGAAAGTAGGATGGGGGCATGACTTTATAATGAACAAAAAGTCAGGAGAAAATACAGAAGATAATGAAATATGAAGAGCATCTGCCCTGCCAACTTAGGATACCTGGTGGACATCCTAATACACACAGCACTTAGTCACTCTGCCCCTGCTCATTAAACATGGCTGGGGGAGGAACATGGGGGTAGAGGGGAGAAAAATCAATGGGATGGGCTGGTAGGAGGAGGCCTGGGTTGGAACTCCAGAATGCTCATGGGTGCCCCAGCTGTTCCCACCCTCTTATGTGTGTGTCTGGCTCACACTGGCCCCACCTTTCCTCTCCAACTAAAAAAAATGGGGTGAAATCATCAGCCCACTCACACCTGAGTACCTCAAGGGTGAATCAAGATCTAAATCCTAGAGAACTTGATACGATTCAGGGAAAAAAGCAGAACCCCAAGGCCCTGGAGCCCAGGATCAGTCAGGGACTGCCTTCCCCAGAGTACTTGTACCTTGATGCTCTCTAGTTCCTTCTCCCGTTGCAGCAGCTGCTTCTCTAGCTCTGCCACCCGCATCATGTTTTCATTCTCTAGGTCCAGAAGCTTCTCTGTGAGCTGCACAACAGGAAGGGCAGGTTCTGTGCTGGCCCTAAAGCCTGGGCACTCAGCACAGCCTGAACCCTAGTCAAGACCTGAATCCGACCCCTCAACACAAGGCCACAAAGGCAGCTTAGTCAGGTGGTTCCCTTATATTCCAATAACAGATACAAGACAAAGGCCACATTCTGACTGTCTCAAGACCAATGCCACCTCATGCCCAGCCCTGGAGGTTGGTGTGTGTTCCAGCTGGTGGATGATCCAGTGGCTCAGGCCTCAGTATGCTCTTGAGAGCCCCTGGTGGGTTCTAAAGCCTCCCTGGGACTCAACCTGGAGGCAAATGGGTCAGCTCAGGATTCCTGGTAACTTGAGCTTCCATCAACAGTGGCTCTGGCAGGCTAAGGAAGACCACCTACATGGGACACATGCTCCTCCAACTCCTCCACCTTCTCCAGGGCTACATTCTTGGTCTCAGCATCCTCCAACAAACCCCCGACATCAAACACGTTGTCCAGATATGCCTGAATCTGCACCTGCAGCTTCTCGCTCTCTGTGTGCCTTGACTTCTGGGGGAAAAGCAGAGAGTAGTAGTTGTAGGAGCAGGCAGATCATCAGGGGAACTTTCTGAGGAAGTCTTAGTCCTCATCCCCCTTCGCCACCACTTCCCAAAGAGTTCCTGCTGCAGGCCATGTCAGATTCTTGCCCCATGGAGCTGCCTGACTGGGGAGTTATCTGCAGAGGTCCTGAGTCCCAGGCTACAGAAGACAGGCAGGGTCCCAGGAGCATCAAGGACTAGGCACTTATAAAAGAAAAATCATTTGTGATATGGCTAAACTGATCCCAAAGCACCTCACCTTACAAGGACCCCAACCAGCTCACCTGCAGGAACTCCTCTAGCCCCAGCTTGGTAAACTCATACTGCAGGTGGACCCGGAAGTTCATGTCCTCTACCGAGTGCACCACGATGTTGATGAACTGCATGCAGGCCACCTGAAGAAGAGGAGGCCCAGAGAAGCAGCAACAGGAAGGGCAGAGGAGAGCCAAGAGACCAGGAGGATAGGTGGCTGTTAGAATATCATCATCATGTGGGTAATTATAGGGAGTCAATTAAAGAGTTAAGTCTTTATGGGGGCAATAAGAGTATTTTAATTTAAAAAATGTCATTTAATATTCAGTGTATAAAGACAAGTAAATTACATGAAAAACAGATGTAAGTGAAGATACAGCTATCTGATTTCCTTTGTACATCAGCAGGTATTCCTCGAGACAACCTCACCTAGCCGAAGACGCTGCACTGAGGGGAAGAGAAGCTAGAGGAAGAGCTTAGGAAAAGGGAGGGCAGCTCAAAAAGGATCCAATTCAAGGACAAAAAGGCCACAGAAAAGAGGAAAAGGAGGTGATCTGATATACACAAATGATGTCCTGAAGTTTCTAAGAGCTCGCTGGGGTGGGCAGGTGGACAAGAAGCATCTGCTGAATAGAATCATTCTGGGCTGTACACGGAATATCAAGATACGCTGTTGGCCTCACCCCTGTTGTCAAGGAACACACAGCCCTGGTGGGTATGTGCTGGACCCAGGCCCAGTTCCTCACCATGAAGTCAATGTTGCTGTCCTCATTCCGGAAATATTCCATCAGCTTCTCAAAGCGGTGCAGCTCCTTGCATACCTGAATGAGCAAACTTTCTCAGTGAAAGGATCTGCTCCATGCAGAACCCAAGCCCCTGTGCTCTGGCTCCTAGGAGCATCATGGCAAAGGACTGGTTCAGACCAAGCTTAACCACAACTCTATATATGAAATAGGCCATTCTGGACACTATAAAAGAAAACCTGGGGCCGGGCGCGGTGGCTCACATCTATAATCCCAGCACTTTGGGAGGCCGAGGTGGGCAGATCACCTGAGGTTAGGAGTTCAAGAACAGCCTGGCCAACATGGTGAAACCCCATCTCTACTCAAAATACAAAAATTAGCCAGGTGTGGTGGCACATGCCTGTAGTCCCAGCTACTTGAGAGGCAGAGGCAGAAGAATCGCTTGAACCTGGGAGGTGGAAGTTCCAGTGAGCTGAGATTGTGCCACTGCAGTCCAGCCTGGCCACAGAGTGAGACTCCATCTCAAAAAAGAAAATAAAACTGGGACCTGCAATCTGGCTCTGGGTCTGTGGTCCCCCACCAAATTGCTGAGGGAATTCAGTAAAGCCTGTGCCCTTAAGCTGGGCTTTAGGTGCCTCTGGGGATAGGCCAAGAAGAAACATAGGGGTCTGATGCTGCCAAGTTACTAAAGGAAGGAGGGAAAGAAGGAGGAAGGGAGGAAGGCCATGGCTGAGACAGGAGGCTGCAGTCCTAGTGGGGATGCAGGGGAAGGGCCAGTGTACAGGAAAGCCCTCTCTGAGAGGGGTCTAGAGGCTCCTCTGAGCCTCTGGGCTTCAAGGAGGAAGAGCCGTTTCCTGGCTTGAACAATGGATGCTAGGGAAGAGGTCCAAAGAAGAGGAAGGGGTGGGACCACCAGCTGTGGCTGGATGTTGAAGAATCCTATGTTCAAGTAGATAGGGGTTTCAGAGGCAGGCCCAGGGGCTGGGGGAAATTCCACACAGGAGTTCCTTCTCCCCTCACCAATAACAGCCAACAAACCAGGAGACATCCTTGCTTACCTTCTCCTTCCATTTCAAAACACATGTGCTTTGGGTTCTACCAATGGGTTCACTGCATCAGACTCCCATCTGGGGAGTCACTTAAGTACATATACTCAGGCCTCCAGTGGGTCTGAACTAGAGCACAGGGATCTGTACTTTTAACAAGCTCCTTAGGTGATTTGGATGCAGGGCCCAACTAGGACCATTGGACTATAGCCCTCAGCTAGCTGAGGGTATCTTTAGCTGGCCAATCAGGAGGTTTCCTGGCCTGAAGATCTAGTAAGACTAAAGTTCTGGTTTTAAAAATAGTGGGAGTTCAGGAGAGAGGCTGCTTAGCCAAGCATTAGGATGTTAAAAATCATTGCAGATCACAGGAAATGGTGCTTACCTACCCAGCTCCCTGCCTTCTCCCCCACAAGCACACACACACACACACACGAAGCCAAGACTGACCTCTTTGAAATTGTCAAAGGCAGCAAGGATGATTTCGTGACCTCCTCGCACCAAACACACAGCTGCCAGAAGCTCTAAGACAAGGGCTTTGGTCCTAAGGGGTGAAGAAGGAAGATTAACACCCTAACTCCCCATCCTGACAACTACACAGTTCACTTCCCTGACTGGGTTAAGTCCTATTGGAGAGTGGAGAAAGCCTCAGTGGTAAGGAGAGAGGGTGGGAAAAAGAGGGCTTGCTCCCTTACTAAGCTGTGTAGACCAGAGGAGAGCCAGGGACACTTCTCCTCCAGCAGAGGTGAGGGGGCCAAACCAAGGCTCTGACAGGACTCCATGGCCAGGCAGAACTTGTCAGGAATACATGGTTTACAGATCTCCAGAGCCCTGGACAGAGTGGGGAGGAAAGGGAAGGGAAGGAACTCACCTTGGATTCTTGTTATTTAGGCTAAGTGCAATCTCATTGACAGCATGGGGGTGGGACATGACCAGGTTGAATCCGTACTGCAAGGGAAAGGACAGAAGGACGGGACCTTGACGGTGGGGAAGGGAGAGCCCAGCCAGTCTCCTTGACCGTAGGCCCACCAGCAAAACTGTCTTTTTTTTTTTTTTTTTTTTTTTTGAGACGGAGTCTTGCTCTGTTGCCCAGGCTGGAGTGCGGTGGCGCGATCTCGCCTCACTGCAAGCTCCACCTCCCGGGTTCACGCCATTCTCCTGCCTCAGCCTCCCAAGTAGCTGGGACTACAGGCGCCCGCCACCACGCCCGGCTAATTTTTTTGTATTTTTAGTAGAGACGGGGTTTTCACTGTGTTAGCCAGGATGGTCTCGATCTCCTGACCTCCTGATCCGCCCGCCTCGGCCTCCCAAAGTGCTGGGATTACAGGCGTGAGCCACCGCACCCGGCCAGCAAACCTGTCTTTTATAAGCTGGTGCCCTCCTAGCTCTCCTGGTTTTGCAGATGAGGCAGAAGACGTAGAGAACCTATGGCTAGTGCTTCCCCCTTACCTGATAGTTCATGATGGCTCTGAGACAAAGGATACAGACATGGACGTCATCCTTCTGGCTCACTAGGCGGGAGTTCTTCAGGGCCCTGCGCCCAGGGAGAGTGCTATACCTGGGGAGATGGGCCAGGCAGTCAGGTGGGAGCTGAGGCTGCCGGTGAAGCATCTAGGGGCACTCACCATCACCCAGACAGCAAGCTGCCCCTTAGCAGTGGCAAAAAATAGGGAATAGCACCTCGTACCAACAGCCAAGAGGGACAGGGTGCAGGAGGCAGGGTGGTCAGCCTGTTTTCACGTCCTTAAACAGACCTTTGTCAGCAACTACTCAGGATCCCGGCTTTAAAACCAATGCCCCAACCCTAGAGATCCTTCAAAATACAAATAGTAGTTGTGTAGGCCTTCCTAGTCCCTGAGATGGCTCCAGAGACAGTCATTTGAGCATTCCCTCCACCCACTTCCAGTTGCTGCACCTTCTGCACAATCTGTGGGACAAGAGCGTCATGGCTCCCATCCAACTTCTATATCACAGAAAAGGCAGAGCCGACCCCTAAAGGCTTCAGTTGGGCCACAGGCCTATGTCTGGCTTTGCACCACCCCTCCACCCTCTCAGTGATGTTTCATGGAAAAGGGAAGAGACACATATAGTATCTGCTCATGCATGACAAGAATAATCAACAGTGTCCAAGGGACACAACCCAAAGCAGACTAGGAGGAAAGCATGGCCACAAGAGAGACAGAAACCAAGGAAAGGGCCATCGGACCCAAAGGAAAGCCTCCCAGAGTAGGAAGGGGCTCTGAGAAGTCATCCAGTCCATCCACCTACCTCCAGGCAGGGTGGCTCTTAAGACATGCAGACAAATGAGCATGTGGCAGCCTCAGAGAGAAAGGTCTGAAGGAAGAGGTGAAGGGAATGAGAGGGGCAGCCAGGCTGGGTGGGAGCTGGTCTCCAAGCAGCTAAAGGGGCAGAGTGAAGAACTAGAGGGAAACAGAATGAGAGTAGGAGCTGGATCACCCGGTGAAGGCCACGGACCTGTATGCGATGTGCCCTGTTCAAGAGACCCAGAAGGAACGGCAGAGTGAGAGGAATGAAGGGCTCCCCCAGAGAGGGGTGAGGAATGGGGAGAGCTGGAACCCCACGTGGGGTGAGTGCAGCTGAGACCATGTACTTACCCAGGACAGACCGCTGGGCAGAGTCAAGGAGACAGAGAGGACAGACCAGAGACAGACTGGCAGGCAGAGGGCAAGAGAGCTGAGCCTGGAAGCAAGAGTGGAGGGAGGAGCATGAGCACTCACCGCTGAACCCGAGACCTGCACTGAAGGGTAGGGTGGGAGGCAGGCGGGCAGAGCAAGAGCACACATACCGGAGCACAGACTGGCGCGCAGAGCGAGCGAGGCTGTTGGTGAAGGGGGCCGACAGGGCGCTGGGTGGCTGCAGGTCCTCGATTGACCTGCTCCAGGACCGGAGTTTGTCAAATGCACCATCGTCACCACTCTCCAGACCCTCAAAGTCAAACCTGGAGCATGAAAGGACACACATGCGCACACACAGGCACATACCCAGGAGAAATTCAGTGCCAAGGCCCCCGCGAGCCCACCCCCACCCTTCAGGCCTCTAGGGCAACAAGCAGCAGGGGTAGCAGGGAGAGAAAGCAGAACTGGGCAGCAGAGACCTGATCCTAGCTGGAAGAGCCACTAACACAGAACAGCAGCAGAAGCACAGGCAGCAACCAGGAGGGGAGTCTAAGGAGATGGGAAGCTGATGGAGGCCAACTCCTCTGCTCCCCACCGGCCAGGAAATTCCAGGAGTGTCCTCCCCATGGGCCACTCAGGAGCTGGCAGTCTTTTTGCACTCCCAGCTTAGATGGGACATCTCCAGGAAGCTGTGGCTCCCCATGAAGAATCTGCCCCATAGAGGGAATCGTGGGGAATGGGCCAACTGCAGGTCTTGCTAGTTGGCAAATGCCAGCAACCAAAGGGCCTTTCAGTGCTTTGATTCTGGATGGCAGGACTGAATGGAAGGGAAAGGGGGTTCTGGCAAACCCAGAGTGGGACAGTCCTTTATTGTTTGGAGGAGCACCACTGCCCCATCTTAGCACTGGGTTTTAATGACCAGGTTCTCTATGGTTCTGGCTACTTGAGGTTTCTAGGTTTTTCAGGTATACAGGCTCCCTGGGCTTCAGTTTCCCTGGGGGAAGAAATTACAAGTTGAGATTGTGGACCAGGGCCCTGTAGTCTAGCCTCTGCAGGAGTTGAATGGTTTGTCACTTTCTGCTCCTGGAACAGATGTCTTCCACCATCGGCAATTATTATTATTTTTTTAAGAGACAGGGTCTCACTCTGTGGCCCAGGCTGGAATACAGTGGCACAGTCATGGCTCACTGTAACCTCTAACTCCTGGGCTTAAGCAATCCTCCAGCCTCAGCCTCCTGAGTAGCTGGGACTACAGGTGCGTGCCACCATGCCTGGCTAATTTTTTAAAATTTTCTTGTAGAGATGGAGTCTTGCTATGTTACCGAGGCTGGTCTTAAAACTCCTGGGCTCAAGCAATCTCTCATCTTGGCCTCCCAAAGCTCTGGGATTACATGTGCGAGCCACTGCGCCCAGCCAACTGTCAGCAGTTTGTCAATGTGGCCAGGACAAGGAAGATGGCCAAGATCACAAACTCACAGGGACTCCTCTCTTATCATCCTCACTTCAGGATATACCCCTCTGAGAAACAGTCCCTCTCCTCCTTCTTGTCCTCTTCCTCCATGTAGGTCATTAAAGACTAAGGGAGCATCTCTTACAGGTTCTTCTCCCCCAAGAAGCATTCTGCTCAGATATGGGGTCAAAGGCACAGAGGTTGAGACTTTCTGGAATAGGAAGGGATATTTACGGATGTCAGAATGTTCCAAAGGAAGTGGGAGCAGGCTTTAGTGTCCTCATGATCAGGAGGTGTTTAATGGGGCTCTCAAGTAGACATCAGAGGAATCTCCTGACAGGGAAACAGCTTGCTGATTCCATCAGTAACACTGTATCCTCTTGTACTGGTATATGCAGTTCACAAACAATTATATCTTCACTCCAACTCTATTTAGCCTCACCCTTTCCCTCTCAATCCTTCCTAAAACACACACTCTCTCCCCCACACAAAGTCCTTCTTTTTTAAAAACAGAATCAAAGGTACTGCCATGGACACTACTGAGGACAGTACTGAGATTCCAGGGTACTCTTGGTTTAGGGCGGCTGGAATTTGTTTGCTTTTCAAGTAAGAGAAATAGGCTTATTTGGAAAAATGAGCTACATCTTTTACTAAAGCTCTGAATTTTTTAAGAAAAATTATTTCACCAAATGTTTTTCATTTCTTTCTATAAAAAGATTTTTTTTAAGAGATAAGAGAATCACACGAGGTATGACTTCTGCTGAGACAAGAATGCAAAGTGGGCCACTCTTGGTTTTAACAAGATAACCTGGAAAAGGTGAGAGGTGCTGAACATAGACGAAGCATCAAATTCCTAAGGAGATGACACTGAAGACCTGCTGGACAAACGAGAATGGCCAAGGGGGCAAGGACAGTAGTTAGAAAAGTGGAAACTGGTTGGGAGCAGCGGCTCACACCTGCAATCCCAGCACTTTGGAAGGCCAAGGCAGGGTGGGTGGCTTGAGCCCAGGAGTTCGAGGCCAGCCTGGGCAGCATGGTGAAACCCCGTCCCTACTAAAAACACACAAAAAGTTAGCTAAGCGTGGTGGTATACACCTGTGGTCCCAGCTACTCAGCAAGGCTGAGGCAGGACTGAGGCAGGAGGACTGCTTGAGCCCAGGAAGTCAAGCCTGCAGTGAGCCAAGATCACGCCACTGCACTCCAGCCTGGGCAACTGAGCAAGACCTTGTCTCAAAAAAATGTTAGGGCTAAGTCCTAGGATGGAGGAGTTTCCTGGGACGCTGGGGAAAACTAGGGAAAGTTATGGGCAAACTGGGAAGATTGGTCTCCCTAAGGCTGACCTGTCTTAGGTGTAAGTCTAAATGTGTTGGTCATTGTGTTTATTATGTAATTCCATATATTCAGGTAATTGTGGTAGGGTATGCCACTTTAAATAATAATAATGAAATTAACAATAGATCTGCTACCACAATACAGACCCGGTATGTTCCAAACAATACTAAGTGCTTTAACACACGTTATCATCTAATTTTCACAACAACCCTGGAATGTGGATCTCCTTTCATAGAAGAAGATACAAACTTGCTTTGAAGTCACACAGATAGTAAATAACAGAACTGAAACCCAAACCCAGCTTTGTCTGACTCAAGAGCCCTCATTCCTTCCACTATACCAGGCCACCTTTTCTGTGCTAACTCACTTCTGGCTGCCTCCAAGCCCCCCTGCCTGCTAGAAAAAGACTCCTTAATACTTCATTTTTCTATCCAGGTCAAAAGGTCATCATGCTCACTGTTCCTGGGTTCTTCAACAATGACCTGGAGTAACCTTCTCACATCTGGAAACCCAAAGTTGCTTCTGGAAGACTCAGCTCTGCAAAGATGAATGGATCCCACCAAGGCATCTCTACCAGAAGCCAGGACATTTCCCTGGATTGCTCACAGCTTGGCATTTGGATGCCTTGGGTTCTGATTCCAAGCTCCCTTTCCATCTCTCTCTCCTGTTCTCCAAACTGCATCTTATCTTCTACTCCAGCCAAGTGCCATTCTTCACTGATCCCCAGACGTCTCCGGGCTTGCCTGCCTACTTCCACAC
Source organism: Nomascus leucogenys (assembly GCF_006542625.1). Classification (NCBI taxonomy): domain Eukaryota; kingdom Metazoa; phylum Chordata; class Mammalia; order Primates; family Hylobatidae; genus Nomascus; species Nomascus leucogenys. Next base: position 2,487,347 of record NC_044388.1, on the reverse strand, counting down.
CACTGCTTGGGCTGCTCCCTCCTGTCCAGGATTCCCATTTCCATCTTCACTGTTGAACTCTCACCCTTCCTTATCAAAGTAGAATGGAACTATGTCCTCCCCCAACTGGTCCCCAACCTTAGCCCTGGGGTGGTACTCACATGACAGAACACTGGGCAAAGGACAGGTAATCCACCAGCACATCCAGGCCTTTGTTTTCATCATTCAGAAATTCCCGCACCCACCTGCAGATAAAGGAAACACAGCAGAAGGGGTCTGCTAAAGTGGGTCAAGGATGAGGAGGGTGACATGCCTCTGACCCAACACCTCCTCCTCCTGGAACCCAGCACCAGGCTAAGAAAATTCTGAAGATCAAAACCCATGACAGACCCATCCACGGTCATGGACTTCCCCTAGGCAGGGAAGTCAGGGATGGAGAAAGTTCAGGCCCTTCTAATGCCACTTGCTTTATCATGAAGGTGCTTTAGACAAACAAGCTCTCAGGTACTCCCTCCTTAAGGGCCAGACCCTGGCTCAATTATTTTCTGCGTCCCTCCACATGTCCTTGCTCAGTGTTTGTTAGAAGAATTTACTACAGGCCCGTGTGCAGAGTTGTGCTTGACCGAAGCCAGCAAGTCTCCAACTTGACTGAAGCCGCAGTCAAGACCCCGGCAGGAAGGGTCAAGGAGAGCTCTGGAACAGAGGCATCCTGGGGCAAAACACTCTCTACCAAGTTTAAGGAGAGGAGTTTTGGAAAGCAGTGAGCAAACAGAGATGTATAGGAGTTCTGTATTTAGTCATGTTGACTTTGGCAGAACCCGAAAAAGCATGAGGGATGATCAGGAATTCAAGGAACTCTAGGATGTCTATGACCACTCAAGGTCAACCTGAGTACGTGGGCCCCCCTCAGCCAGGAAGGTAGACAACAAAGCACCTAAGGACCATATCCCAGGGCATTATTTTCCCTTCTGCTTTCAGTCCTTTTGGGCTGAGATATTCCTGGAATGAAAGTCAAGGGCAAATCGAGGGAACTGTTATATGACAAGTTCATTCCACAGCAGAAACATAAAATGCTCAGGATGAAACCCTAATCTAGAGTGCTCTACTCCTTCAGAATTTCTGGAGGTCTTTACAGGAAAGCTCTGCCCAAACTGCCCTGCGGGGCCTCTTCTCCCCAATAGCTGGAAAACCAGCGCCATGTTGGCCAGCCACACCCCAAGCTACAGAGAGACTCTGGAGCTACAACACCAGGCCCAGCTGAGATTTGGCAGCAGGCTCTGGCTGAAGCTGACTGACACTGGAGCTGCCTGAAGTTAGCTTCCTCTCTGGGGGCCAACAGGCCTCCCGTTTCCTGTCTGTCTGCTCTCCAGCTCCCCACCCCCTTCTCATTTCCTGTCTGAGTCTATACTGCTATTTCGGGATCTTGACACTTTGAGGAGAGGTTAAAGGGTGCTTAGGCAAGGCACAGAAACCAATACAAACCAGGGAAAGAGGAGCTGGAGAGGCTCTGGAATCCCACTTCCCAGCCTGTCCCTCTCCAGAACCTGAGTTCCCATCTGCTGCTCCTGCACACTCAACTTCTGCAAGCCCTGGGGCTGAGCAGGCTGTGACCAAAGCAGGATCCTCCTCTCCCCACCTTGCCCTGGGTTCCTACCATCCTGAAGCACCCACAATCTGACAAACTCTTCCTGCCCAGAAATCCAGGAAGGATCCTGGTCCTTCCACATAACTCTACCCAGAGAAGCCGCAGTTCAGATGGCAGGCATGCCTAAAATGCCAGGCACTGAGCTATTCCCTGGGAAGAAAGGACCAGGTCCAGGACCTCTAACTTGTGTGCCAACTGCCAAGAGGCCCCAGGCCTGGGAACCACGCTGCTTTGGACCTAGCTCCTGGCCAGCAGCCAGAGGGGCAGGCACCAGGTAGAGGGGGCAGGCAGCAGAGACTGTCATAAACTGCTCTGTGGCCTTCTCCCAATAAAAGCACACCCCTATCCTCAGATGACTACAGCAAGACTTAATCAAGAAAACAAGGCTGGGTACTAGTGACTCCACTTTGGGATCCTTAAGGAGGATCACTTGAACCTAGGAGTTCAAGACCAGCCTAGGCAACAAGGCTAAACTCTGTCTCTACTAAATTTTTTTTTTTTAAATGGCCAGGCAGGCCAGGCATGGTGGCTCACGTCTGTAATCCCAGCACTTTGAAAGGCCAAGACAGGCAGATCACTTGAGCCCATAAGTTTGAGACCAGCCTGACCAACACGGTGAAACCTCGTCTCTACTAAAAATACAAAAATTAGCTGGGCGTGGTGGTACACGCCTGTAGTCCCAGCTATTCGGAAGGCAGAGGCAGAATGGCTTGAGCCTGGGAGACAGAGGTTGCAGTGAGCTGAGATGGCGCCTGGGCAACAGAGCTAGACTCCATCTCAAAATACAAATAAATAAATAAAATAAAATGGCCAGGCATGGGTGTGTGCCTGTGCTCCCAGCTACTTGGGAGGCTGGGATAGGCGGATCACTTGAGCCCTGGAAGTTGAGGCTGCAGTGAGTCATGATCATGTCACTGTATTTCATCCTGGGCAACAGAGCAAGACCCTGTCTTAAAAAACAAACAAACAAAAAGAAGACAGAAGGGCTGAGAGGGACAAAAGGGACCTATGGAGGAATACGGAGTGGTAGGGGGCTCAGGGTGGCAAGCAGCACTCAGGGTTGCCATCGGTGTCCTTCTTGCCCTCACACACAGGGGTACTAAGCAGCCCCTGCCACTTTGTCCTTCAGTCAGTGAAGTCAGTGAAGTCACTGAAGGACTGACCAAACAAAGGAAGAGCTTGGCCACACCTTTCTCAGTGGCTTGGCTTTCAATGTCTGATTCACAGATGAGGTACAGAAGCCATACTCTGGCCACCAGAGCACAGTTACTGAGGCCAGGAACCATCCCTTTCCTGTTCTCTCTTGTGCTGTTTCCCTTGTGATTGCTGCTACAGCTGGCTACACACAGGTGTCCCCTCCCTCTGAAGAACCCTGGGAAGGCTTGCCCTGGGGGCGGATGAGGGCTGCCGCTACGACACGAGGGGAAAGGCTGATGATGTCATTTGGCTGTCCCTACCCCACTGTCAGGAAGCCTGGGCACCCCACCCCCACCCGGGCCTCCACTGCTCACTCATAAGCACTGGACATTTGTGCCAGGCCCTCCCATCAGGTCTATACCCCTGCCTGCAGTTCTATATCACGTGTCCCTCACTGTCCTTTTGCATAAGCACACATATACACACTTTCTCTCTTTCTCTCTCACTTTCATATACCTTTGCATATACCTTTGCTGATTACAGTTTCATAACACTGAGGCCAATACCCTCTTTCACTGTACCTCACACATTAGCTCTTTGCTTGTTCAGCAATTCCTGGTTTCCCACTCAGGGACTGGAAAAAAAAAAAGACTCACACAGTTCTTAAGGGCCCTGTCAGTGGGTTGGAGGCACCAGGGTCTGTGAATATAGAAAACATTCAGCTCCTGGCCCCCACTGCCTTACATCTTTCCTGGTGCTTAAGGAAGCTTCTTCTGCTCATGAACTAAGATTATCTTCTCCCAAACAGGCAAATAATCTTCCAGGCACCAAAAAGTCCAAATAGTCACTGAATGGGAATTAGGTCTCAGCTACCCAATACAGTATGTTCCCCCCACCCTCAGCCTTCTCTGGGCCTCGCTTGGCCCAGCACCAGGCCACAGGCAGACTTGTCTCAACTGCTGTGGGAATGTCTTCCACTCAAAGCCACAGGCAGAGGACCCCAGGAGAGGCCTCAAGCTTGCCAGAAACATCTAGTCAGCAGCTGGCAGAGCTGAGGGGGTGGAAAAGCCAGAAAAGAACCAGTCCAAAGCTCTGGGGAGCCAGAAGCCATTCAAGGGGCAACTCTGCCCCATGGCAGGGAAGAGGAACAGGAACACCATCCTCAGAGGACACAAGACCCTGTGTGCCCAGCCAACAGCCTGGGGCCAGGTGAAGAGGCTCGGCCAATCCAACTCACCCAATGTGGTTGGTGCGAAGAGAGATCTCCAGCTCCCTTAGTACTTTGGTTGACTCCTGCACCCTCCTCCTGAACTTCTGTAAAAAGGGTAGAAAAGGAGGGGAATACAAGAGGGCAGTTATAGACTTTCCCTCCATTACTGGCCAGCCATTCCAGGCCCCTGGCCACAGAACCCTGAAATCCAACTCCCAATGCTCAGAAACAGATGTCCAATATCCAAGTTAAAGGGTTTGCCCCCAAAGCCCACAGGACTATAAAGGCTGGCAAGACGGGGACTCTCTGCCTCATACTTCACCTTCCGAGTTACACTGGGGTCCAAGAAGCTCTGGAGTTTCTGAATGTAAGTGTGGGGAGGGTTCTTCACCTGGAATCGCTCCTGTAAGGGAAACATGCATCTGCGTGTCCACAAAGACAACCAGAGACCTGAGGAGGGCGCTGAGGAAGAGGAGCACTCACAGTGTTCAGTGTGAGGGGGGCTCAGCCTCTCCAAGTTGTCACCTGGCTCTAGACATCACCTAAACTTGAGGTTCCCTTCCTTGACTTATCCCCAGGTGTTCCCATCTGTTGCCATCTCCTCCTCCTCCAATTAGTGCTCCCTGAGCCTAAAATGTTTTTCTATGTCAACAAGTATTCTAAAAGTGTGCTGCTTGCTACAAAGATGTTGGGGATTACAGAGTTGTGAACAGCACCCAAAATAAAGACATAATCGATTGGGCTTGGGAGGCCGAGGCAGGAGGACTGCTTGAGGCCAGGAGTTTGAGAATAGTCTGGATAACATAAAGACTCTGTCTCTAGAAAAAAAACTTCAAAAATTAGGCAGGCATGGTGGCTACCACACGCCTGTAGCCCTGGCTACTTAGGCTGAGGTGGGAGGATCCCTTGAGCCCAGGAGTTTGAGGCTACAGTAAGATATGATCATGCCATTGCACTCCAGCCTGGGCAACAGAGTGTGATCCCTCTCTAAGAAAAAAAATTAAAAAAAGATATGATTGGGAAATGCTGTTCACTGCCTGGCCAACTAATGGATATGGGTTAGGAAGGCCAAGGGGAGAGGAGCTTGGCCTTGTAGAATCCAACTTTCTCAGCAATGAACTCTGCAGTTGGGACTGGAATGGTTTTGCTGAGCTGACACAGCTCAGGGCTGCAAACACTGCTCCTTGCCCAGACTCCAGCAATCCAAAGCAACCTCAAATACTGAAGGCTGCATTCAGCAAGGTCATCCCTCGATTCCCTTCTACATAGGACCTGGGACCATGCCCTACTTTAGCCCAACCCTTTATCTGACCCAAAAAGAAACTCAGGGAGTACCCCTTAGCATTCTGGTCCTATTAGAGCTGCCACCACCAAGATACCTGAAGAGCTGGTGGGTGGAGGGGCTGAAAAATGTCCAGGAGAATGATATAATGTTAGAGAATAGGACCTAAAAACAAATCGAAGAAAAAAACGAAAGGTGTGAGGAACAGCTGAAATTATCTGACCTAGGAAAGACTGAGGATCAATGAAAGAACCTCAATATCAAAGGGTTACTGTTCTCCAAACCCCAAGCAGGTGCTAACCAACTCTTCTTAATGCAGAACACAAGGATATGGACCTTTGGTGGAGAAGGGACTTGGACTAAAATCTCTGAAGCATACTCCTAGCTTATGTCAAGCAGCATGACCTGGAGAGGCAGTGGAACAGAACAGTTAACACAGACTTAGCATCTGCTTGCCTGAGCTCAGCCCTGGCTTCATCACCTACTAGCATTAGGCAAGTTACTGAGCCTTGGGTTCTTCATCTATAAAATGCCAACACTGCCTTCCTCAGAGGGTTCTGTGATGATTAAATGAGATACTTCAGTGTGTTCAGTACTTGGTCCATAACAAGCACTCAATAAATGTTACCTATTATTATCTCACCCAGAGCCTGAAAATAAATAATAACATTGTACATGGCAAAGTGCTGGGTAAACACACTACCCACACTGCCAGATACTTCCATCTCTACCAAGATGTAAAAAGGCAAAAGCCAACTCTCCCAGCCCTGCATACAGGCCTGTCTGAGTTCACAGACTCGTGACTCATGATCTTCAAATGTATGCAAGGGAAAGAGCCAGGTCATATGTGTTAGAAGACTCTCAACTCTCAGGAAAGTAATGATTTCTATTCTCTTCCAGCTCTCAACACTGTTCATGCAGGGAGAGTTTCCAGACCTTGACTCTTCTGAGATTTGGGAACAAAAGACTAGAGTCTGGGGCTTCTCATTCCTAGAGGCCCTGAGATAATGAGAAAGACCCTGCTATTTGCCAGGGCTAAGACAGAATGAGAGATCAACAGTCCTTTGAGCACCCTGCCCGGCATAGCCCTGAACCTGCACAGCCAATCCTATACTCCTGATCTACACAAACCCCCTTATACTATTGCCCATTGGAAGAAATCAAGACAGCTCTTTGTGGGAGCTAGAGGGGAACTTGGCCTGCCAGATCTGTCTCTGTTATGAGAATCCTCTTGGAAAAGCAAGTGAACACAGATGAGGCCAAGCTTAGGCCAGGGTTCCTCAAGGAACCCAGAGCTGCACTCAATGCCTTTGGCCCCACAGCCTTAGCCAGCCCAAGACACAACTCCCCACCTCCCTCCTCTTTCCCAAACCCCATACCTGGTCACAGATCAGATCCCATTTCTTCTCATTGTCATACTGCCGCAGGAGCCGGGCCTTGTCTGGAGGCAGGTTCATGGAGCTCTGAGGAGAGAACCTGAGTCAACAAGGCTGAAACCTCCCCTCATCTGGAAAAGAGAAAGACTAGACTGCCCACACCTTTCTGCTACTGGGCCCTCAGACTTCACCCTGACACTCCATCGCTGATAAGGCAGGCTTGGAAAGGTGGAACAGTCCTCCAGCCTCCCCTTCATGTTTGGTTGAGCAATGTTTTCCAAACCACTGGTAGTAGAATCAATTTAATGAGTCAAAATTAACTCATTTTAAATGAAAACGAGCAGATTAAAATAGGATAGAAGATACCAGAATTCATTGCAAGTAGGAAGTGTAAATAATGTTTTGTGAAGCTTTAGTTTCTTTTATATTTTAAGTATATACACAAATATGTCATATACACACATCATACCATAAAATGTGACGGGAACATGAGATGGGTCAAAAAATTTGAAAACCCACCAGGTTAAAGCAGCAATTTTTTTTAGTTTGCTTTTCCCCTATAACCTGAGAGATGGGCAACTTGCCTACAACATCCACTCCCATGGGCGAATCCTGAGCCACCCACAACCTATGTAGACGCTTTAACTGTGACCCTCTTGCCCATATCAGCATACAAGTGAATGAGAAGAACATTAGCATGAAGATAACTGCTTAAATTTTTTTAGAAAAAAATTTTAGGCAAAAATTCACAAAAGTACCAGACTTTAATTGTTAGTAGCAAATTACTTATGAAACACCTCCCAATTAATTAAGACACAGCAAAGCACCCTAACCCCTTGGCAAGCCACTCTAATATAGGCTATTTGAAGGACAGCCCAGGAATCATTTTATTTTGTTCACCACTGTTTGGTGACTGAATAAGGTACGAGAGAATGAGTGAGTGAAGCCTAAGGATTTCATCCATGGACTAGCCCTACCCATGCTAGGAGGCTACATTCCCTACTTTTATCCCCATTCAGCCAAACCTTTCTTCTCATCAGTCTGGCTGTCTTTGTTCCAGGTCACAGCCCTTACCTCTAAAGGCAGTCTGGGCCAGATGCAGTAGCTCACACCTGTAATCCCAGCACTTTGGGAGGCTGAGGTGGGCAGATCACTTGAGGCCAGGTGTTCAAGGCCAACCTGGCCAACATAGCAAAATCCTATCTCTACCAAAAATTCAAAAATTAGCTGGGTGCAGTAGCACACACCTGTAGTCCCAGCTACTCGGGTTGCCAAGGCAGAAGAATTGCTTGAACCTGGGAGGTGGAGGTTGCAGTGAGCCAAGATCATGCCACTGTACTCCAGCCTGGGCAACAGAGAAAGATTCCATCTCAACAAAATAAAACACACAAACAAAAAAGAATAAAGGCAGTCTGACACTTTAATCAGACCACTGTACCTGCTCCCTTGTAATCTTAAATCAAATACGATCCCCTACCCGAAGTGTCGCAGCTGCGTGATCACCCATGTGACTTCCCACAAATTCAGCTTCTTCCCAAGCATAGTGCCAGCCACCTAGAAGGCTGCCTCTCATCTTTCTCTCCTTTAGCTACTGTCCAAGTTCAGCTCTAACTCCCTGGTAACCCAAGCATGACCACTTCATTTATCTCTGCCCAATTCTTGGCATCCTCATCCCTGGGGACACGAACTGTGTGCATCCAGGGTCCCTGAGGAGTCACATAGGCCTTGCATTATTCCAGAAGAGGCAAACAAATCCTAGAAGGAGGTCCTCTAACTTTCGATGGAACCAAAAGAAAATCCCTAAACATTTATTCTGTCATATTATCTATTTATTATATACATAACTCAGATATACTCCTAAACCAGCTGTATACTCATCTAGCCCCTAAAGTGCTGTGTCTATTTTTACCATCTCCAGCTCCCAACATGCATCTAGTGGGGGCAGTAAGGTGATAATAAACCTATGTGTAAGAGGTCCCAGGTCTGAGCTACAAGCCCAGCTACTGGCTGGAAACGAGGTCACTATAGCTCAAAAAGGAAGTAGGGTTGAAGTCTTCGGTTGGAATTTATACATGGAAGAATTTAGGACCAAAGAAGTGGGGCAGGTGAGAGAAACAAAGAAGGGGAAGAAAGCCCCACATCACAGCTCTCCCCATGGTTCCTGCTGCACTATGCATCTGCCTGAACTTCCACAAGAAAGTGAGGCTGAGTCCTCTTCGCAGGTCAGACACAAGCCTGGAATGTTCTCTCTGAAACTACTTTGTTAAGGGCCAATCTCAGCATACCCGTGTGGACAGCAGGACAGGAGCAAGAGGCCTCAACAAAACAAGGACTCAAAGGTCAACCCAGAGTAGAGCTCCTAACTCAGTCTAACTGGGGCCAGGCTGCTGCCAGATGAACTCAAGACAGAACTGAGCAGAAACAGTCCTCAGGGCTGGTCCTAGCTCTGTGCATATCCTAAACACATTGCTGACATCTGACCATTTCTCCCAAGTCTGTGCCATGAAAATAGTTTTCTGTTGTCTCCCCTGGAAGAAAGCTGCTGGAATGGAGGAGAGGGCAGCCTGTCACTGCTGTGGCAGACATCGCATCCTGTCTATGCCAACTTCCTCCCTCAGCCACCCACTGTCAGCTGCTGTGGCTCACACTTCTCCACCAGGTAAACTGATGAGGAAACACTTGGTCCCCTCGTTTTGAAAAACTGGGCAAAGTCACCCCCTTGGGGAGTCCTAGCCTAAGAGTATGGAAGAGGCACAGCAGGGACCTGGTCAAACTCTAGATCCCCAGGAAGGAACGATCCCAAAGTATGGAAACGGGTGGTAGAGGCATGAAGTAGGTCTGACCACTGCCACATCCTCCTGTCTAGAGCTTTGGGTGGCACTTTCTTGACAGTGGTCTCAGACTTCCCTGCTTCTTCTGGGCTGAAGGGTGATAGGGAAGGAAGTGGGTAAGGGGAATTCCCCCAAGCTCCAGCATTCTCAGAAGAAACGGGTCACTGGCTGCCAGTGGGAGCCACCTGCCAAGGGGGCATAAACCAGAGCCTGGCCCGGACAGTTCTCTTCCTGCTAGACAAGGGCATCAGGGCTTTTGCCTCCACCTGATAATGTGTGTGAGTCTGGCAGGGCTCCAATGTCCTAAGACAGCCACTCTGCCCTTAGGAATGACAACTTCCTGAGTTCCGGGGACAGAAAAGGAGGAAACTTGACACAGTTCCGGTCTCAGTCAAAAGTTTGTTTCCTTGACATTTTTTCTTCGGTGGTTCCAGAGAGACTGTAGGCTCCCAGAAGGCAGAAGCTGGGCTAAGTTCTTGCTAACTTCTCATTGAGACCCTTGCTGAGCAGAAAGGAGGCAGTGGCTGTCTTGGAAAGGAGAGGGCACTAAATGTGGGTGAAGTCAGAGGGCCCAAGATCAACTTTGGGCTCTTCAGAGTTATGGAGCCTTGGTGAACGCATCCATAAACTGGAGATAATCTCACTACTTCACAGGGCTTTAACTGAGAATTAAATGATAGATATTTTATGTCTGTATGTGTCTGGAACACTGTGGGTGTTCAACACAGTGCCCCCCACCGCCCACTTCCTCCTGAAAATCTTGTGTAATGTTCTGATGTCCGAGGGACCTGCCCTCTTGCTTCTAGGCTGTCTCTCTCTCTCTGCCTCCATCCCACCTTCAGCAATTGCTTCTCAACACTCTGACTACAGAGCAATCCATTATCCCTTCACTGATCCTGCTCTGACTTCCTCTAAGACTAGGCGCCAATTTTAGTATCACTATCTTGAGGGGTGGGGGACATGGCAGGAGACTCCAAGGAAGAAGTAAGGGAGGTAAGTCATAGCCAAAACAGTCACAATAGGAGATGTGAGGAAAAGGGGAAGATGAACTCAAACTGAAAGCAACTCTGGGACTGATTCCTAAATCACAGGGAACCAGAAAAATGTCTAATAATAAAAACCTATAATGGGAAGAAGCCGAAAGGCATAGAGCTGGTGCTTCTCCAGCAAGCCTGCTCTGTTTGCCAGTTTGAGGCCAGGCAAATCTCCCTGCACAATGGGGTGCATGTGAGCAAGGGCCCAGTCCCTCCAGCAAGGTTTCCTAACTCTCCACCTGACGCCTGACAGCCCCAGTCAAGCCAAGGAGGGAGGTAGCTCTGGTGGCAGAGGTTACCTTCCCTTTCCCACTCTGTACCCCCAGCCCAATGAGCCCCTCCTTGTTTCCTTCCCACTGCAGGGGAAGGGAAATGCCGGTAGGGTTTGGAGTTTCCTTCAAAGCTGTGAGCTCTGCTCTGGGACTTGCCCCTACTCTGACAGTCTTCTTGAGCCAGGCCTGGGGAAAACCCAAAAAACAGAAATAGGAACCACCAAAAATTCCCAACTGTTTTTGTTGGTCCCTATCATGATAAATCTTAGGAACAGAGACCAAAATGGCATAGCTTCGACAGACAGGGAGAGACGCTTGTAACGTTCCTGGGAAAGAAACTGGAGGCTTTAGGGAAGCTCCAGTAGGGGCTGTTTGTTTTGAGCAAATACAGAAAGTGAGAGGTAGTTTTATTAATGTTTTCCCTCTTGAATCACCTCCCACCAGGTTTCCTATGGCTGTCTTCTCCCAAGTGTGGTAGCCTCAGCCCCCACACTCAGCCCATGGGGATGGGGAGTCCTGAGAAACTGAATCTAGAACTGCCCCACAGATTAAATGAGTGCTGTCCTGGGCACCACACACTTCTCAACGTGCTGCTGAGCCCCTGACCACAGGTCCAAGTCCTCCGTGGCATCTACAGATCAGCTCATTGAGCAGATGAGCAAAGATGGAAAGTGGCAAGAGGACACAAAATTTGGGAGTCCAGAAGACTGCTGAAGGGAAGAGCTGTAACACGGTGTTCCCACCCCAGGTTCCCATGTTCCCACTAGGATCCCCCTCATAAACCAACAGATCTGCCCCAAGCCAATGGCAAAGCGGGCAACACAAGGCACAAAGGCCCATTACTAGCCGCCAAAAGGACAGAGTGTAAGGAACGGCCTCCACATGTCTCTACTGGTGGGCAGTAGGCACAGCTGTGGCCAGTTGGGCCCTGCTCCCAAAGGGCAAGAGCCCAAGGAGGTGGGAGGTACCAGCTCCTGCTGCCTTGGCCCCTTGGCGGCCACAGCCAGTCCTGCTGCAGTAGCAGCTCCTAGACAATGAGAGTTATTTTCAGCCGGCACTTTAACACAAGCCAGCTGGCCAGTGTGCAGGGCGGGAGTCCTCCTCCACCCAGCCCGCCCAGACGGCAGGCCAGCCGGCCCAGCCCATTGCCTACACTGCTGCCGCCGCCGCCTCCACGTCACTGTTTATCTCATTGTTCCAGCACAGCTCCTTCTAACTCCCCTCAAAACTGCAATCCTTTGTAAAAGGGAATCAAAAAAAATCAGAGAGTTTGATCAAAGGCCCAAGAGCTAAAATTTTAAAAGGTCCAGACATGGGAAGAACGGCAGCCCCTCCAAACACCCACACTTTTCCCCAGCCTTGTGACTGGCTGGGGTAGCACAGGGGAGGAAATGGAACAGATGGATGGTCAGATCTCACTGCAGCTCTTACAGACCAAGGCCAAGCCTGGCTTCGCTGCCAACCTGGGGAGACAAAGCTCAAGACTGCTCTCCTTGCTTTGACTCCCTCCCATCCTCCTCTCCAGAGCTCGGGTTTGGAGAAGATAACTTGAGACAGACAGCCTGAAATGGGCTGAGTCAACTATGAAAGGTTCTGGGCAAAGATTCATATCCTGTGGCAGAAAGGAAATCACGGATCAGTCAATGACACTTGGCTAGAAGGAGAGGCAACCCCCTGCCCTGCCTCAATAGAGTAGGGGCAAACACTTCAGCTGTACCACCCCACCACCACACCAAAGCACTCAAGAATATAAAGGGTGGAAGGCAGCAGTTACCTCCCTGGACTCCAGGCCTCCAGCCCTGGTCCTGCCAAACTCTACAGCCTCCCCAGGGCAGCTCCCCATTACTGCTCATCTCCTTCCTTATGTGACCCCACACACAGAAGCATGTGAGTACAAGTCTAGCCACACACAGCTTTCTCTAGGCCCCAGCTGCCCTGTTAGACATCTGAGCAAATTGCTTAGGTAGCACATGACAAAAGGCATAAGAAAAGTGGGTGCTCCTTCAGTGTCTGTAGTATCGTAGATCTGGCTTGCTGTTTTTGTTTAATTGAAACTACCACTCTGGTGATGAGCTGCCAGGGAAAAGCCAGCTCTCACAGGCTCGGAACCATGTCTGAAGAACGTGCTTTTGTGGTCACTGAGGACTCTTGTAACCAGAAATGACTTGCTGAGCAGTTACGGGCCAAGTCCCTGAGCAGCCTGGAAGAAAAAGAAATGGATTCACCAGATGTCTCTGGTTGAGCTCTGCAGTTCACACTAGGGAAGTCGGATGAAGGAGAGGTCCTAAAAGGCCAGCATCATTCAAACAAAGAGAGAGCTTTTTCTAAATACAATTACACCCCCGGGGCCTCTTCTTCATCCTAGAGAATTCCTCCACTGGATCCTGAGAAGGCAAAGGAAATTGGCCATGTCCCCAAAGTTGGTAAAGCCTCAAACTCTTTCCTCTGCCACACTGTTGGCCTCATACCTGACATCAGATAACCTGCAGGTAACCCTGAGGTCCCCAAACCCTGATTAAGGCCACCCTTTCTGGCCTGCCCAGTCAAAAAACACACAATCTCCGATAGGAGCTTCTGTCAGCGCTTCCCAACTGAGCACCCAGGCCCTAATAAAAAGCTACTGCCACAGCAACTTGATCTGTCTATTGGCTCCTCGGCCCCTCCTCGTGGTTAGCCAGACCCACACACTCCCCAGTTACGCAGAATGGAAAGTATTCTGCTGGGGGCAGCTTATTTTCCAAAGCCAAGGAGTCTTGGGGCCCAGCCTCGCATTCTCCCTGCAGCCAACCAACGACCTCCCTCTCTTCATGAGGTTCTGTCCTCCCACCTGGGGAGCCCAATGGGCAGTGCTACTTCTCAGAGGACACAATATTTCTGGGGTCACATCTCCCTCCCTCCTCATACCAACAGGCCCAGTGAGTCTCCCTCCCAAGGTCTCTCATCTATACTTGCCCTTCCATTCCCACTGTCATCACCTGGGTGGGCCGTTATTGTTCACTTGCCGCCCTCTGTGATAAGCTTCTAGCTGGCATCCCTACTTCCAATACTTTCCTCCCTGCCATCCTGCACATGAATGAAACTTTCAAACTTCCAAGCACATAAGATAAATCATGTTTCTCCTTGGTTCAGAAATCTTTCTTGACTCTTTATCATTTATATGAGAAAACCTGAGCTCCTTGGCCTATTGCTCTTAGTATCTTACAGTAAGAGCTTCTGAGGTAAGATTCTCTCCAGGCTGGCCCCAGCTTCTCTGACCAGCCTCATCCTCTCCCACTCTATGGAATCTCTCTCTCCTGGGACAGCCACTCTTCCCATTCCTTAACCCTAGGATTTGCTTGTGATTGATGTTTCCCCAATCTTCTGACTCCCTACCTACTACTTACTACCTGACTTAAAATCCAGCAGCTCTATGACTACCCAGCCTAAAATAATCAGCCCCTCTCTTGAGCTCCAAGCATAATCACATTTAAAGAATAAAATGGCAGAGACCTGCCTGTTATCCCCCAACCTCTTCTCCTCTTCTTCCTTAGCAGTGAACCTCCAATGCTGAGTTGGACACTTGACAGCCTAGAATTAATATACTTCTCAGCTTCCCTTGCATTTAGGTATGGCTATGTGATCATGTGGGATGTAAACAGAAGTCGTGTGCACAACTTCTGAGAAATGTCATTAAAGGGAGGGAATATAACCTTCTTTTCTCCTTTCTGCTTCTAGCTAGTTGGAATACAGACAGTGGACGAACCTTCAACAACTATTTTAGACCATGAAGTGACCTTGGAAATGAAATCCACATGGATGAAACAACAAGAGAGAAAATACCAGGCCACTGATACCATGGACCTTTAGCACAAATTGAATGTTTCATAGTGGGTTTTTTTTTTTTTTTTGCATATGTTTTCTCTATTCACAACTAGAAAGAACATAAACTCCTTAAGGGTAGGGGCCGTGTCTTATTCTTCTTTGAATCATGTGCAGGTGCTTAATAAATAAGTGATTGATCCTGCTCCTACCACTCCTACCACCAAGTCCCTTATTCAGTCTCCTGGCTAACTGGGGAAAGGGAGGATCCTTTAACTTTTTACCACTGTCCTTACTATTTCTGAGTTCTCTTATCTATAATCTGTCTTATGTGCTATAGCCCAAATCACTTTATATAGTGCTTTCCCCTCAGCAAACTCCTACTTTTCATTCTGAGTTTCAACTTCAGTTTATGCCATAATCTAAGCCACTTCCCTGCTCTTCTCTTTAATCAGACTCATCTTCTTATAACCTGCTAGAACACAGGCTTCTGAGCACAGGAATCACCATCAGCTTGTTTAGCACTATAATAGGTGAGCAATAAAGATTGGGCAAATCGAATTTCTCCATTCATATATTCCTTCTGTCCCTAAGTTTTCTACTCCATTGTACCCCCAGAGAGATGAACTCCTTTCGAATTGCCAGCCATGCTCCTCCTCCAATTCACAACAGGTGAAATCTACCATCTCTAGCAAATCCTTCATAAATGACAGTAGTAACATCCACTCCCCTAACAGTGTCTCCACACATTTACTAATTACTTTTAAATGTGTTCGTGGAATTGTGACTTATGGTTAATGTTTCTTCACCTTTTCTTGGACAATCAATATATACATTTATCATAAATCTCAGTGACATTCCTAGAGGCACACATACAATGTAGTAGTTAAAGCACTAACTGTGAAGCCACACTGCCTGGGTTTGAATCCTAGCTCCACCACTTACTAGCTGTGTGGCTTTGGGAGAGTTATTTAATCTCTGCAAGCCTCAGTTTCCTCACCTGTAAAATGGAGGCAGGAATAATAGTACTTACCCCATAGTGTTGCTATGATGATTAAATAAGTTAATATATGTAAAGCATTTAAATCAGAACGTATATAGTAAATATTACACATAATGCTACCTATGTTTTTTCAGTTTGGTTTTTTATTCAACATTTAGCTGGGAAACAACTCTATGCCAAGCACAAGCTAGAATTTGGCAATATCAAAATAAATAGGGTATGGTCACTACATTCAGAAAGTTCATATCCTGAGGAAAGGTATACATGTAAATCAGGGGTCAGTATAGACAGCATTGCTGTGAAAGAGGCACATACAGTACTGTGGGATCCCAAGGAGCTAAATATCTAATTAGACTGTGGAGTCAAGTAAGGTGTAAGGCTTCCTGAAAGAAATGTCACAGGATTTATTTTATTATTTTTGAGATGGAGTCTCGCTCTGTTGCCCAGGCTAGAGGGCAGTGGCGCGATCTCGGCTCTCCGCAAGCTCTGCCTCCCAGGTTCACGCCATTCTCCTGCCTCAGCCTCCCAAGTAGCTGGGACCACAGGCGCCCGCCATCATACCTGGCTAATTTTTTGTATTTTTAGTAGGGAAGGGGTTTCACTGTGTTAGCCAGGATGGTCTCAATCTCCTGACTTCGTGATCTGCCTGCCTCGGCCTCCCAAAGTGCTGGGATTACAGGCATGAGCCACCACACCTGGCATTATTTTTATTTTTATTTTGAGACAGGGTCTCACTTTGTCATCCAGGCTGAAGTGCAGTGGCACAATCTTGGCTCACTGCAGCCTCGACCTCCCAGGTTCAAGCGATCCTCCTGCCTCAGCCCCTCAAGTAGCTAAGACTACAGGTACTCATCACCACATCTGGTTAATTTTTGTATTTTTAGTAGAGACAGGGTTTTGCCACGTTGGCCAGGCTGGTCTCGAACTCCTGGACTCAAGTGATCCACCCACCTCGGCCTCCCAAAGTTTTAAGATTACAGGCATGAGCCACAGTGCCCCACCTGGAATTAGTCTTAAACATCAAGCAGGAAGGAATCGGGCAAAGGCAAGAGCAGAAGGGAAGATGGTGATATTCTAGGCAAAGAGACAGTATTTGCAAATACTGGCAACACAAAACACCATTACAAATCCAGGAGTCTGTAAGTGATTTACTACAAAGGCATGAAAGTATGTATAAGGAAATTACAGCAGGCAGAAAAGTTGGGTGATAAAGGATATGATGAGCTAAGTAAGTAGGTGGCATAAGTAGGATAATAATAATAACACTACTAAAATGAAAACAGTAATAATGAAAAAAGCTAACATTTATTGACAGAACTGTGATAAGCACTCTATATGAATTATCTCATCTAATTCTCAAAACAATGATATAAAGTCCTATGAAGTAGGGACTATCATTATCCCTATTTTACAAGCAAGGAAACGAAGGCTTGGAAAGGCCATGGAACTTGCCCCACATCACAAAGCAAGCATACGGTGGAGCTGGGATTTGAACCCAGGTCTGACCCCAAAGTCTGAGATTTTTTTTTTTTTTTTTTTTTTTTTGAGATGGAGTCTCACTCTGTCGCCCAGGCTGGAGTGCAGTGGCGCAATCTCGGCTCACTGCAAGCTCCGCCTCCCGGGTTCACGCCATTCTCCTGCCTCAGCCTCTCTGAGTAGCTGGGACTACAGGTGCCCGCCACCACGCCTGGCTAATTTTTTGTATTTTTTAGTAGAGACGGGGTTTCACTGTGGTCTCGATCTCCTGACCTCGTGATCCGCCCGCCTCGGCCTCCCAAAGTGCTGGGATTACAAGCGTGAGCCACCGCGCCCGGCCAAGTCTGAGCTTTTAACTCCTCACAATGTCTCCTCTGAGACAATGAATCGTATTAGCCCTTCTTTGTACCTTTCCAAATTGTATGCATCCTTCAGGACCAATCAATCAGTACCACCTCAACCTTCCTCATGGAACCTCTCCCAAACAACCCAGATCTCTGTGCATTCCTTCCTCTGAATTTCTGTGGGGTTTCTGCCCTAACCTCCCATTAGCACTCATATTCAATCATTTTTTTAACAGCATTTGTGTCTTTTTTTTTTTTTTTTTTTTTCTTGAGACAGGGTCTCACTCCATCACCCAGGCTGGAGTGCAGTGGCAAGATCTCAGCTCACTGCAACCTCAACCTCTTGGGCTCAGGTGATCTTCCCACCTCAGCTTTCCCAGTAGCTGGGCCTGCAGGCACACACCATCATGCCTGGGTAAATTTTTTTTTGGTAGAGACGGGTTTCACCACGTTGCCCAGGCTGGTCTCGAGCTCCCAGGCTCACACAATCCACCCACTTTGACTTCCCAAAGTGTTGGGATTACAGGCATAAGCCACCACACCCAGTAACATTCATGTCTTCTATGTACCATGCACTGTGCCAACTGGGGGACCTGTTTTGCCTTGCGATAACTCTTGTATTTACAAAGAAGGGGGGACCTGAAGCTTATAAACATCTACTCTGGGCCAGGATGATGCTAGACCCTTCAATTACAAGATTTCATGGAAAAGTCACTTCTCTCTCTTATTGTTATTCATTTTTCACATTTTATATTATTTCCTGAACTAGACTATAAGCTCCTTGAGGACTTTGCCTTGAATACACTTGTTCCTAGACAAGTATGCCTGGCACACAGAAAAAGCTTAATAGATACTCTGGGCTGCCCAAAGAGACAGCAGAGGCCATTTTGGGGGGCAGCACCCAGTACACTGGCCTAGGGCCCAGCTCTAGCTTTCCAGGAGTCTCGTGACACATCTAAGAGCTTATTATAAAGCCATAAAACTTAATGAATCCCTTCCTACTTCCAGACACATGTGAGAGAGGCATGACCCCTGCTTTACAGAAAGATAAACTGAGGTCTGGCACAGGCACACGTCTGTCACAAGTTGTATCAGCCAGGGAGAGGCTCTACAAGTCCTGCCTCTCCCTGCTTTCAAACGGAGGTACATCCTCAGCGCCTCAGTGCTTCTATCCTCTTTTGGGAGGAATCATAATAACCTCAGTCTGCTCTAGATCCATGAGCTGTCCTCCCAATGTTGTCCCCTCTCACGCTTTGAAGGCTAGAACTTGGCATAGAGGTCTAGGCTACCCACAGCCCAATGCTATTTTTGAATTGTTCCAGCTTTTTTACATCTCGTTTGATTGTATAGCTAGGAAAAAACACCTCTTTTAGACTTAGCCTTTTGAGAGTTCTCTCCCCACCACCCAAATCTTCTCTGCTTCTTGAAATGTCTGATGTCCTAAGTGTTATATTCACTCAAGGAACAGGGATGAAAAACATTACTGCTCATCTCTTATATGCCAGGCACTTTTCTCACATTCTCTCACTTACTATTCTCAATAACCACTGGAGGTAAATATTATACCTGTTTAACTGATGAGGGAATTAAGAATCTGAGACCAACTGGCTCAAGGTTACACAGAAAGTAGCAGGATCCAAATTCAAACCCAGATGTGTGGCCCCAACATACAGGCTTTTCTACCATGTTCGCCCATCTCCTTACAAAGAAAACAAATCTCTTTTTCTAACTTGAGAAGGTCCAACTTGATTTATCTGACTGGCTTTGGTTGATCATTACACAATGCTTCCCTATTCTGCACAACTGAGTGAAACCAGCTGAATCAAGTATGTGTGCTGAACATCTGAAGTTCAAGGCTTCACAGAGTAAGAGACTTTGCACAGCACAGACACAAGGAAACTGTCCTCTTGGACACAACCTGGTGACAAATCCTTACATCTGAGTAGCATTTTATTTTATTTATTTTTTGAGACAGAGTCTCGCTCTGTCGCCCAGGCTGGAGTGCAGTGGCGCGATCTCGGCTCACTGCAAGCTCTGCCTCCCGGGTTCACGCCATTCTCCTGCCTCAGCCTCTCCGAGTAGCTGGGACTACAGGCGCCCGCCACCACGCCTGGCTAATTTTTTGTATTTTTAGTAGAGACGAAGTTTCACCGTGGTCTCGATCTCCTGACCTCGTGATCCACCCGCCTCGGCCTCCCAAAATGCTGGGATTACAAGCGTGAGCCACTGTGCCCTGCCTGAGTAGCATTTTAAACTTTCCAGTACAGCACAGGCTTTGGAATCAGGGATGACTGGATTTGAATCCTGTTACTTTTCACGAGACAGTCAGAAAGTTCTTGCTCTGCCGCCCAGGCTGGAGTGCAGTGGTACGATCATGGGTCCCTGCAGCCCCAAACTCATGGGCTCAAGTGATCTTCCCATCTTAGCCTTCAAGTACCTAGGACTACAGGCATGTGCCACCACGCTTGGCTAATTTTTTTTTTTTTTTTTTTTTTTGTAGAGACAGGGCCTCGTTATGTTTCCCAGGCTGATCTTGAACTCCTAAGGACCTCAAGCAATCTTCCCACCTTGGCCTCCCAAAGTGCTAGAATTACAAGTGTGACCCACTGTGCCCAACCAGGGAAAGTTATGAAACTTCTTTGAACTTCAGTGTCTTAATCTACAAAATATGGATAATATCTGCCTCTTAAAAATGAGTAAAAGGGATTTTGCACAGTGCCTGGCACAGGAGAAAGACTCTATAAGTGGTAACTGGAATGACCTACTCCAGGAGTCACATTTGACTCAAGTTAGCTTCTAAGTACGTATGCAAAATACAAATACAATTTCATCTTTTTTTTTTTTTTTTTTTTTTTTTTTTGAGACAGAGTCTCGCTCTGTTGCCCAGGCTGGAGTGCAGTGGCTAGATCTCGGCTCACTGCAAGCTCTGCCTCCCAGGTTCACGCCATTCTCCTGCCTCAGCCTCCTAAGTAGCTGGAACTACAGGCGGCCGCCACCACGCCTGGCTAAGTTTTTGTATTTTTAGTAGAGACGGGGTTTCACTGTGTTAGCCAGAATGGTCTTGATCTCCTGACCTTGTGATCCACCTGCCTCGGCCTCCCAAAGTGCTGGGATTACAGGCGTGAGCCACCGCGCCTGGCCCTCATACTATTTTTTTGGAGATAGAGTACAGCAGCATGACCACAACTCACTGTAACCTTGAACTCCTGGACTGTTACAATCCTCCCACATCAGCTTCCCAAGTAGCTGAGACTACAGGTGTGTGCCATCATGGCCGCCTATTTTAATTTTTTATTTTGGTTGAGACAAGGTCTTGCTATGTTGCCCAGGCTGGTCTTGAACTCCTGGTCCCAACTGATCCTCCTGCCTTGGCCTCCCGAAACATTGAAATCACAGGTATGAGCCACTCTGCCCAGCCTAATTTCATAGTACTTTAAAATATATAAAAGAGTATAAATGTATAGTTGAATAGTATAGGTTAAACATACGTAAAGTACAATTCCCTTATCTCATGTGATCCAATAATTCTGTAGGTTACAGCAGTTGCACCCTTGCCCCTTCAAAAGATACAATCAAGAAACCAACAGCCACCCAGGGGATTCACAGGAAAACTGAGACCAGAACTTAGTGAAATGAAGTCGAGTCACTAAGCTGCTCTGCTATTTGAGCAGCTGAGTGATCTGGGACAATTCTAACCTTTTGGGGCCATGGTTTTGTTATCTGTAGAGAGATATGGGAGAGATTTTGCCAGGTTATCTCTTGTGTTCCCGCCTCATCTCAGATTCCTCACTTCCCCAACTGTCTCCCAACTTCCTCGGGTCCACTTCTGCCACAAATCTCTGTTTTTGGCCCCCTCAACTAACTAGTCTTCTCAACAACTGTGCTTCTCTCCTTGTGATATTACGTTAAGTCCTAGGAGTTGTCCCTCCCCATCACTGAAGGGCTGTGCTGTGAGACTGGAGAAAAGCCCACATTTTTATTGACATTAGGCATAGATGACTCTCAAATATGTATTTCTATCCCAGACTTCTCCTTTGAGATTCAGCTTTAAATATTCAACCCCCATTAGACATTCCACCCAGACTTCCACAGGCTTTGCAACCTCATGTATCTCAATGTGGCCTCATCACTTTTCCTTCTAAGGTATTTCTTCTACTGTGTTCCCTTGTTAGAGTAGTTTAATCTAGCAAGCTAGAAATCTGGGTGCCATCCTCAATGCCTCCCTTCTCCCTCACCTCTATCCTCACAATGTAAAATCTAATCAGTCATTGAAAATTGAAATAAAATCTAATCAGTCATGAAAATTTAACTATTTATTAATAGTTAACATTTATTTGACTGTCCCATCATCTCCATTGTGCAAACTGGTCCCAGTTTAGGCTCCCATCATCACCACCACAGAGCTAAGGCCTTCCACTCAGCTGCCCACCTCCAATTCTGGTTCCTTCCCATGGTTGCCAGACTGACCTACCCACAGCTCACAATCTGACTATGAAACACATAAAGTACAGTCTCTTCCATATGGCATTCAAAGCCCTCCTTACCACTTTAGCCCTGCCTCCCATGAGTCTCTGCCTTACACTTTACACATCAACGGCACTGAGCGGCTCTGAGAGGGTTCTCTGAACACATCATGCTGTCTCGATTTAATGCCTCTGCTCATGCTGTCCTCTCTACCTGGAATGCTTTCTTTTCCAAACTTCTGTCCTACTCCTAAATACCCTTTTAGCCAGCAGAGATTTCCTTCTCTGGGCAATATTCCCCAAGCCCCACCTCTCTACTGTGCTCTCCCGATGCTTCCTGCATCTCTACGGAACTGCACTTAGACAGCTGTATGTTATAATTATATGTTTAATGTGTTTGTCTCCCCCTCTAGACTGAACTCCTGGGGGCAGGATGACTGTCTTAGTCACCTTTCTCTAGCTCGTAACACAATTCTAAGCACTTGTTGAGTGAATGAGTACTAGGCTGCACTTGGTGAGTCTTTGAGGGCTGTTATCTTGCCCCCTCTGTCTCTAGGCAGGGAAAATGACATCTTAACCATTCTCAGTTCACCACCTCAGAGGCCCTCCTGAGTGCTGATGTGACTCTTTAGCTGCCCTGCCACAGAATAAGGCTCTCTCTGCCCTCTTGCCTCCAAGACAATCAGAAGCAGCTGGTAGTGCTTTTGTACTGTTATGACACCAACTTGACATTTCCCTGGATCTGTAGGCAACAAGCACTAGATGCTTTCTTTACAATTCTTGGAAAGAATCAACTGAGAAGCCAAATTCTACTGCACATTGTCTAGCTGGTTATCCTCCAGCTTCTGAGATGATGCTCAAAACTTTTAACGAGGACATTCTAGGGAAATGACAGATAAATGCTTTGAGACGCCACCGGGACCTGTTGCCCCATAAATGCACAAGAGATTCTTAATTCCTTAGTCAGCCACCATGCCAGCAATAATTAAGCCCAAAGGGAGCAATTAATAGCTGCTATTGGACCTTCAATCTGGAACTCATGATAGATGCCATCAGAAAATAATCTGCAGACGTGAGCACTTCACGAGGGAGCAGATTCACCAAGTGCCCTGCCTGCCAAGGGCCTGAGGATAATGAGTGCTTATATGATGTTGATTCTGCTTAGTGGCAAGTAAAAACAAAATAACCACAACCACAAACGAGAAGTCTGTCCAAAGTAAGGGGCCCAAGCATACTCTGGACACAGAAGGGGTCCAAACAAAGATGCTCTTTCCTGGTCAGATATCTCTGGCCCATCCATTCTAGAACATTGTCTGGGCCTCACTTCAGGGCTGGCATTGAGGGGAGAGGAGTATGTGATCTCAAGTCTACGAAATGAGCCCATATAATGGCAACTCTACCACCTCAGAGTTCAATAAAATCCCAGGAGCACAGGTCTCAACCTCAGCTGGTGTATGATGGTTTTAACCTTGGTAAATGCCCCCAGTTCGGAAGGCTTTTAAAATAAGGTCCAGGCCGGGAGCAGTGGCTCACACCTCTAATTCCAATACTTTGGGAGGCTGAGGCAGGCAGATCACTTGAGCCCAGGAGTTCAAGACCAGCCTAAGCAGCATGGCGATACCCCTAGCCGGGTATGGTGGCACACCCCTGTAGTCCCAGCTACTCGGGAGGCTGAGGCAGGAGAATCACCTGAACCCAGGAGGTGGAGGTTGCAGTGAGCCAAGATGGTGCCACTGGACTCCAGTCTGGGTGACAGAGAGAGATCTTGTCTCAAAATAATAATA